>NW_027118000.1:0-310138 GCF_038497935.1 Neoaidaea tothii
CCCCCCCGCCGCCCCCGCGCCCCCCCCCCCCCCCCACCCCCCCCGGCGCGCCCCCCCCCCCCCCCCCCCCCCGCCGGCGACTCCGTCGAGGTTGGTTGCCCTGCGGGCAAGCAGCGGCCGCCCGCAGGGCGCACCCTCGACGGAGTCGCCGCCGGAGGCTCGTGCATATAGCCGCTGTGGCGCATAGCCGCACATGCCTCCCGCGGCCACCCCGCCGTGCGCGCTGCGGGCGCGCCACGCGGCTCCGCGCCACAGGGCTGCGCCGCAGCGCGGCGAACACGGATGACGTCGGCGCACGGTCCCTGCCCAGCCGCAGGCGACGCCAGCGCCACGGCGTCACACGGACGCGTCGACACGTGTTGTTTGTGTATATTGACACGCGTGTTGGGAGTTCGGATCGGGAAGGGTGTAAATAAAGTCTACGCGCGCGGCAGTGTGACGACCGGCAGGTTTAAGCAGCGCACGCCGCCAGAGACCGCACAGGACTAGCCGGCAGAACAGCAGGTAGGGCGGGCGCGAGCGCGCTGACAGCAGCAACGGATGTCGTTCTTCCACGCGGTTGGGACGTCGCAGGCGATGAGCGGGCTCGGCGGGCCGCACGCGGGCGGCCCGGAGACGCACGGCGGACACGGCGGGCCCGGTCCGGCGCCGTCGCCGAGCACCAAGGTGGACGAGTACGGGGCCGCGCCGCGAGAGGGCGCGCGGCGCAAGATCTTCATCCGCACCGAGGAGGAGCAGTTTGCGCTGCCGCTGTCGAAAGTGGAGACGAATAATGTGGATCGGCGGCCGGGCGCGGCTAACGTGTAGGACCTCGTCGAGCTGCTCTCGCGGCTGTTTTCGCCCGAGCTGCTGCACCGGCTGCAGATCCGGTACGACTGGACGTCGCTGGACGACAAGGGCAACGTGACGGGCCCGATCGGCGGCGGCGCGGTAATCTACCCCGAGTACTGGGAGAGCCTGGTGGAGGACGGGATGCGGATCGTGGTGCGCGTGCTGCCGGAGGACGACTACGAGCGGCCGGCGGAGCACGTGGACACGGCGACGATCGCCAAGATCCACGAGATCTCGGAGCAGCTCAAGAACAACCTGAGCTACGGGGCGGACGGGCCGTTCGACAAGTTCCTGGCGAAGCCGGCGCACGCGATCGCGGCGCCGGCGGGCCTGCCGTCGACCAAGGAGAACAACGCGCGGACGTCGCCGCGGTACGACGTCGGCCGCGGCCAGACGTACTCGGCCGTGGTCAAGCAGCAGGGCATGCAGCCGCTGGGGCTGAGCTCGGCGCTCGACGTGAACGCGATGAACCTGCCCAAGAACGTGCTGGTCGACAACAAGAAGCTCAACCGGCTGGTGCTGCCGCCGCACCTGGACCGCGTCGAGCTGGACAAGAAGCCGCTGCTGCCGGTGCGCGACCCGTACAGCTTCACGTACCAGTCGTGCATCACCATGCTGGGCCCGCTGCTGCCCGAGTGGCGGCGGATCACGCACCCGCGGCTGTCGCCCAACATCGTGACGATCCGGCCGTGCCACGAGAACACGCTGTGGATCTTCTGCGTGGTGCAGCAGACGCTGCACCCGGTCACGGTGCGCGCGTTCGAGACGATCGACATCGAGGAGCTCGTGATGCGCGTCGTGCCGGCGCACGTCGGCAAGGAGCGCACCGTCGTGCTGTGGCGCAACATGAAGTTCGGCGGCGAGGACATCGGCGAGCGCTACAACGCCAAGAAGGAGACCCGCGGCACCGGCGCGCGCAACATGTGGAAGCGCAACCTGGCCGTGCTGGCCGTCAAGAACGCCGAGGTCTTTGTCGTCGTCTGGGAGGACACGCGGCGGGCCAAGCCGCTGCCGCTCGGCCTGGCGTCGCCGCAGCCGTCCGGCCAGTCGTCGCCGCTGGCGCCGCCGTGCGGCCTGCACGCCTCGCCCGACGACTCGCCCGCGTCCGACCACAGCCCCGAGCCCAGCCCGCGGCTGGCGGGCGCCCGCAAGCCGCTCGGCTTCGGCCAGGCCTTTGGCGCCGGCCTCGGCCCGCTCGGCGCGCTCCACGCCGGCCTCGGGCCGCTGCCCGTCCACGGCCCCGGCCCCATCGGGCCGCTCGGCCTCGGCCCCGTCGGCCTCGGCCAGTTCGGCCTGCCCGCGCCGCCGCCGCACCTCGCCGGCCTGCCCTCCAAGCTCGTCTACTCCGAGGCCACGCCCGAGTTCACGTCCGCCGTCGCGCCGTCCTCGCCGTCCTCGCCGCACTCGGCCTCGTCGCTCTCGACCTACCTGCTCTCGTCGTCCTTCCGCGACGCCGACGCCCCTGCCGACGAGCCCAAGCCCGACGACGCCCCCGACGACGCCCCCGACGCCGACCGCGACCCGCCCGCCCCGGCTGAGAACTCGTGGTTCTCCAACGCGTGGTAGCGTTCTATATCTTTGTGCTTTGGTCTGCCGCCGGCCGTATTTTTATGATTTACTGTTTATTTAAAGATTGGTTTACTGGTGTTTACGTGTATGGACGCTGCATGCAGCTGTATTTCTAGGAGCGAACTTGGGACGGACTACGATACTACCGACACGCCGACGGTGCCCGGCACCGAGCCGCCGCCGGTCCGCGGCGCCGCCGGGCACCCGCCGCCTACGCTCATCGCGGCTTGTGTATACTGTCGACACGGCACCTGCCGTCTTAATGCTGCCTGCGGGCCTCTTCTTTGCCGGCCTGCCTGTGTATTTTTAATATGATCAGGTCTTTCATGGCGTGGCGCGTGGCATATAGCCGCTGTGGCGCAGCCGCACGAGCCTGCGGCGGCGACTCGTAGACCGCATATAGCCGCTGTGGCGCAGACCCGCACGCGCCTCCGGCGGCGACTCCGTCGAGGGTGCGCCCTGCGGGCGGCTGCTGCTTGCCCGAAGGGCAACTACCCTCGACGGAGTCGCCGCCGGAGGCTCGCACATATAGCCGCTGTGGCGCATAGCCGCACGAGCCTCCGCGGCAACTCCGAGGGGGTGCTGTGCGCGGCCACGCTTGCCCAGGGCTCCTCGGCGCCGCCGGCGGCTCGCGGCCAGCCGCTGTGGCGTATAGCCGCGCACAGCGTGTGGCGCGGCAGGCACATGCGGGTTACCCGGCGCACACGTCGCCTTACCCGGCGCCGCGCGCTAGACCACGGCCACGACGGCGACGACGCAGCACTGGACTCGTGGGCCGGCACGAACATCGCGATGCCCGGAATCGTCCGTAAGTGAGAGCGTGCGCCGTCGGCGACCCGCAGCGCGTCGCGTGCGCATTCGGCGCCGCGCCGTCGCGTGCCCTGCTGACCGCAGCCCTGTCGCTCGATCTCGACGAGTGCATCGAGCGGCTATACAACCTGGACCTGCTCCCGGAGCCCGTGGTCGAGTCGCTGTGCTCCAAGGCCAAGGAGCTGCTGATCACGGAGAGCAACGTGGTGCACATCAAGGCGCCGGTGTCGGTCGTCGGCGACATCCACGGGTACGTCCACAGCCGGCGGCGCTGACGGCAGGCAATTCTTCGACCTGCTCGAGCTGTTCAAGGTCGGCGGGTTCCCGCCCGACACAAACTACCTGTTTCTGGGTAGGTGGGCGCGCGGGCGCGCTGACGGCAGGCGACTACGTCGACCGCGGGTACTTCTCGATCCAGACCATCACGCTGCTGACGTGCCTCAAGCTGCGGTACCCCAACCGGATACACCTGATCCGCGGCAACCACGAGTCGCGGGGCATCTCGCAGAACTACGGGTTCTACAGCGAGTGCAAGGCCAAGTACGGCAACGCGAGCGTGTGGCACTACTTCACCGACATGTTTGACTTCCTCACGCTCTCGGTCGTGATCGACGACCAGATCTTCTGCATCCACGGCGGGCTGTCGCCCAACGTGCACTCGATCGACCAGATCAAGGTGGTGGACCGGTTCAAGGAGATCCCCCACGAGGGCCCGATGGCGGACCTGGTGTGGTCGGACCCGGACCCCGACAAGGACGAGTTCGGGATCTCGACGCGCGGCGCCGGCTACACGTTCGGCGCCGAGATCGTCAAGAAGTTCCTGGCGGTGAACAACATGGTGCACATCCTGCGCGCGCACCAGCTGTGCGACGAGGGCTACCAGGTGCTGTTCGACGGGCGGCTGTCGACGGTGTGGTCGGCGCCCAACTACTGCTACCGCTGCGGCAACCTGGCGTCGGTGCTCGAGGTGTCGGAGAACGGCGACAAGTTCTTCAACGTGTTCGCGGCCGCGCCCGAGAACGAGCAGTACCGGCAGCAGCAGGCGCTGCAGCCGCAGCACAAGATCGAGTACTTTCTGTAGCCGGCGCCCGCCGGACGGGCGAGTATATTACACTAGACTATTCCACGTACCGGAACTGGCCCATGAGGAGCACGCGCGACGGCAGGCGGCCCTGGATGGGGATCAGCACCTTGAGCTTGCGCTTGGTGTCGTCGGCCTCGACGACGTGGACGAAGCCCATGACGGACGCGACGGCGACGTCGGCGTCGGCGTCGCCGGGGTTGGCGTAGAGGATCGCCAGGACGGCGTTCTGCATCTGCGACGACGGCTCGAGCTTGGTCACGGGCGTGAGCTGCGCGGTCGCCTGGTCGTCGCCGATGGGCAGGACCGACGACGAGACCAGGTGCGACTTCTCGCCGATCTCGTACACGGTGAGCGTCGAGTAGTCGACCGTGACGGCGTACGCCGAGAGCATGTTGCGCGCCGAGCCGTAGAAGTACTCCTTGATGGTGCGCTGCTGGACCGCGCGCACGTACGCGGCGTCGCGGTCGACGACGCCGCCGGACCGCGCGATCTTGAGCACGGCCATGCCCGGCGCGCCCGCGTACTTGCGCTTCATGTCGTTGAACAGCCGCTCGTTGCCGATGATCACGACCGCCGTCACGCCAAAGTCGCCCACGACGCCCTCGATGATGTCGTAGTGCCGCTGGTCGACCACGCCGGCCGTGTCGATGATCGTGCCCGACACGCGCACCTTGTCGTCCACCGCCAGCCGCGACGCGACCGCCAGCGACAGCCGCGTGGCCAGCGCCCGGTAGAAGGCCGGGTTGGTCGTCGGCGAGTCCGCGCCGTAGTAGTACCCGATCGGCGTCTTGGGCGCGCTGGGCGACGGGCCGTTGGTCGGGCACGTCCCCCACACGTTGTCCTCCACGTCCATCAGCGTCGAGTAGCTCGCGGCCGTCAGCGTGCCGGGCGGCACGCCCGTCATGCTCTCGCGGGGGTCCAGGTTGACCACCATCGGCGCGCGGCCCATCTTGATCGCGTACGCGGTCAGGATCTTGGCCAGCGTGCTCTTGCCGGAGCCCTCCGGGCCCAGGATCAGCACCTTGGGGCCCTCGCCCTCGCCGCCCGCGCCCGCCGGCGCCAGGCCCACCGCCGCCGACGCCCGGCTGAGGAGATCCCGCTCCTGCGCCAGCATCCGCTGCTTTTCGAGCGCAAAGTGCAGGTTCAAGTACGCGCTCATCGGCGTCTCGTCCGACGTGTACTCGACCTGCGCCTCGCCCGTCCACTCCAGCCGGCAGCCCTGGTACGTGAACACGGCCAGCTTGGCCGCAGAGAACTTGTACGTCACGCCGCCGGCGATCTCGGTGCCGAAGATCTCGGCCGTGCCGGCCACGAGCTGCGTCAGCGCGTCCCCCGATCCACGTACCTGCAGCTGCACCTCGGCGTCCAGCGCGACCTCGAACCGCCACTCGTGCTCGGGCGGCAGATCGACCGTGTTGGCCGGCGCGGCCGCGGCGGCCGGAGCCGGCCCCAGATTGAGCCCGGGGATGTCCATGGTGGTGCGCGGGAGCGTGCGGCGCGGAAGGCCGTGGACGCTGCGCAGGCCCTAACCCTACAAAGCGGCTTAAAGCCGCCGAAAAATTTCTCGCGCCCGCGCGCTCGCGCGCAGCCCAATGACGAGACGCATGACATTCTTTCTAGAACAAGCATGAAGACCAAGCATTTCTTCACTTTCCGAGGGCCGGCGGGGCCGCGGGCGCGCGCCCGCGGCCCGGCGCGCGACGTCTAGACGGTCTCGCCGACGGACGTCTGCTCGTAGCCGGGTTCGTCCGAGCGCATGTTGGCAGGGGCCTCGGCGATGGGCGCAAACTCCAGGATGATGTAGACTACGCCGACGCTGGGGTCAGCGCGGCCGCGCGCGTACTCACATCATGGCAATCGAGCCGGCGACGATGCGCAGCGCGCCGGGCGCGAGGATGGTCGCGCCGACAAAGAGGTAGACTGGCGTCAGCGGGCCCGCGCGCACACGTACACAGGCCGCGGCCGAGGAACGACAGCAGGAAGGACGCGTACTTGATCACGTTCTCGGGCAGGGCGAATTCTGGCGTCAGCGGCGCCGCGCGTGCACGTACCGGCCAGGATGACCATCGCACCAAACAGGACCGTGTAGATGGCCGTGATGACCGCGCGGCTGGCGTCAGCGGGCGCGCGCGAGCACTTACAACGAGATCGGGAAGAACATGCTGATTCCTCCGAGGACCTGGCGTCAGCGGAACCGCGGCGGGGGCGTACCATCAGCGCGCCAACGATGAAGTTGACGATTCTGAAAGGGCTGCCAATGTCGTCGAACATGGTGACTGCGAATTGATGCGGAAAGGGTGCTGGGGAGGGCGGTGCGCGGCGACACTTTATCTTTTGCGTCGGGCTGCGTCCGGATTTTTTTTCGGTAAAGGGCCCGGCGGCCTAGCTTGCGCCGCACGGGTGGCTGCGCTTGCCCGTTATCGCGCGTGCGGCGGGCCTGTGGCGGTGGGTCTTACATCCCGCCGGCGGGGATTGGCCCGCGCGCCGCACGCGGTGGGGCTCGGTGGGGCGGTGCGCCGCGCGGCCAGGGGCGCAGCCGGCGCCGCGCGCGGTGCGGCTCGGGCGCGCCGCACGCCGTGCGGCGCGGCCAGCCGCACGCAGTGCGGCGCCCCGCGTTTCCATCCCGACCGCCGGAATCGGCCCGCGTATATAGGCCCGCGCCGCGCACCCGCGCCGGCATATACTTAGCATTGCGCCATGGACGACGACTGCGACGAGTTCCTGACGCCGGCAGAGACCGTGCGGGCCGAGGCGGCGGCCGAGGCGGCGGCGCCGGCCACCGACGCGGCCGCCCCGGCCGCCGACGCGACCGCCCCGGCCGACGACGCGACCGCCCCGGCCACCGCCCCGGCCGCCGCTGTCCTCGGCCCTCCCGGCGCCCCGCGCGACCTCTTTGTGTTCTACGACGGCACCTGCTCCAAGTCCGGCGTCCACAACTCGTCCAACGTCCTCCACCTCTACCAGCTCCTGCGCCGCCACCCGCGGCTCAGCACCACGCCCGACGGCCGTCCCACGTGCTTCTACCAGGCCGGCCTCGGCACGTCCGCCTCGCTCTCCGGCACCAACCGGCGGCTCCAGTTCGCGCTCACCAAGATCGACGCCCTCGCCGGCTACACGTTCGACAACCAGATCGCCGCCGGCTACGCGTTCCTCTGCGACACGTACGCCCCCGGCGACCGCATCTGGATGTTTGGCTTCTCGCGCGGCGGCTTTGCGGCGCAGTCGCTGGCGTCGCTCGTCAAGAACGTCGGCGTCATCGCCAACGCGCCCAGCGAGCCGCACGAGCGCGAGCGCGTCGCCAAGAGCACCTGGGTCGCGTACCGCACCACGCCCCGCACCGAGCCGCTGGCGGCCGAGCCCGGCCTGTGCTTCCACGACGTGCAGCCGTACTTTGTCGGCCTCTGGGACGCCATCTCGCAGCTCGGCACCGTCCTCCCCGGCTTCCGCAAGAACGCGGCCACGTTCCCGCCAACGTACCGGTACCGGTACCAGTACTACAACGTCTACCGCAACCGGCTGCGCCGCCAATTGACCGTCCACAAGAGCACGAGCCTGCAGAAGAAGCACGGCTTCTACCCGGCCGCGCTGCACGTCCGCCACGCGCTCTCGCTGGACGAGCGCCGCAGCCGCTTCCAGGCCTGCCTGTACATGAAGAACTACGGCCTGGCCGACGGCTCGGTCGACCGCGTGTACATGAACGACGTCCAGGAGGTCTACTTCCCGGGCAACCACTCGGACGTGGGCGGCGGCGGGTCGGGCGCGAGCCAGGGCCCGGCCGAGACGCCCGCGGCCGCGTCGCGGCCCCGCGTGGCCCCGCGCAAGCTCTCGGACGTGTCGCTCGCGTGGATGCTGTGCGAGTGCATCGGCCTGGGCCTCGCGCTCGACACGCTGCACGGCCTGCCGTTCTCGACCCCGGCCACCTGCCCGGCGCTGACGGGCGTGCCGCGGCTTGAGCCGGCCGCGCAGGCCGAGGCCGAGGCCGCGCACGGCCCGGCGGCGGCCGGCACCGCGCCGGCGCAGCCTCGTGCGCCCGTCACGCCCGCCGAGCTCAACACGGCCGACGTCCTGCGCGCGTCCATCCAGGCGCCGCACCACGACACGCTCGCGCTCGACGCGCGCCACGGCCGCGGCCGCAACGTCGCGCTCAAGTGGTGGCTGCTCGAGTTCCTGCCGCTGCCGTACCTGGTCCAGAACCACCACTACGACCGCAGCTGGAAGGCGCGGCGGGCGCCGCCGCTGCCGCCGCGGCCGCGATTCGACCTGGCGCGGCCCGTGCGCGGCGCCCCTGAGTCCGCCGTCGCGGACGCGACCGAGTCCGGGTCCGTGACCGAGTCCGCGCACGCCCCGACCCGACCCGCGCTCGCCGCCGCCGAGATCGTCGCCCATACCCGCAAGACCGGCGAGATGTGGTCCCGCAAGTACGTGCCCAACTTCGGCCGCGCCCGCCGCATCCCCGAGGGCGCCCGCATCCACTGGTCCGTCTTCTGGAAGCAGGCCTACGACGCCGACTACCGGCCGTCCAACTTCCCCAAGAACTTCGAGGTCTGCCAGTAGAGCCGCCGTCACCAGCTGCCATTAGCCCACGCCCACGCGACAGCTCGCTACGCCGCTGTCACCTGCCGGCATGTGCCGCCCACGTGCCGCCCCCTCCCGCCCGGCTCTTTCTGAGCCCGGCCGCCCACGCCCGTCCGCCAGCTAGAGAGCACAATTTTATTGAAGCAGTAAAAGCAAATAACCTGACGTATGTACATAATATGACCAATCCCAAAAATATAGCACGTAAATGTCGACAGATAGTAACGAAATATAACCCGACAGTAAATCACAAAAATATCAGCGGGCGCGGCCGTGTATCGGTCGGCCGCGCCCAGTGTCCGTGCGCGTGGCGCTGTCACATCATGTACTTGCCCTCGTCACCGCCGCGGGCGGTGGCGCCGAGCGCCTCGAGCTCGGTCACCATCGGCAGCTGGGTCGACGACTTGATGAAGCTCGCGCGGTCGTCGCGCATCGGCTGGTAGCGCTTGTCCGGGTTCTTGGACAGCAGCGCGTACACGCACGAGACGGCGACCATGATCATCAGCACGACGGCGAAGGCCGCGTTGAGCACAAAGAAGACGACGCCCATGACGGCGATGGCGATGGCCGGGACCTTGGTCACACGCGTGAAGAACAGGAAGAGCAGGCCGTTGACGAAGTTGACGGACTGGATCGAGATGTTGAACGCGTTGGTGGCGCGGTCCATGTACGGCTTGATCCACACGATCAGGACGAGGTAGGCCAGCTCGAGCAGGAAGAGCGCGATGCCCTGGGTCGTGCCGCTGTTCTGGCCGAACGCGATGAAGCACGCCTTGGCGATCATGAACAGCAGCGACGGCACGATGAAGTAGTAGGCCGTGGCGCGGAACTGCACGTACACGAAGCCCCACCGGTTGAGCGCGACCGGGTCCGAGTACAGGATGTACGCCGGGTTCTTGTGGATCGCGACCGACCGCTTGGCCAGCTTGATCACCTTGAACGACGCCCACGCCAGCAGGCCGAGCACGAGCAGCAGCATGACCACCGCGAGCACGACCGTGGCCGGCGACTCGCGCTGCGTCAGCTCCCAGAACGACAGGATGATCATGTTGAGCGAGCCGATCAGGACCATGCGGTAGAGCATGCCCTTGACGACCGCCAGCCAGCGCACGCGGAAGTCCGTGAACCGCGAGCGCATCACGCCCGTGCGCACGAGCAGGTCGAGCCCGAACTTGGCGCCGACCAGGCACAGGATGATCACGATCGTGAAGAACACGAAAAACGTGACACCGGTGACAAACATCGACGTGATCTCGATGTTGGCCAGGTACGCCACGCGCTTGATGCCGTGCAGCACGTACGTCGACGACACCGTGCTCTGCTCCGAGTCGTTGTTGACACGCGTGTGCAGGGCGTGCCGCACCTCGGGCGTCGCCGCGCGCGCGACCAGGTGCCGCGCGGCGTGCGCCAGCGTCGTCACCGTCTCGACCGACCGCTTCTGGACCAGCACCGACACCGACGACAGGTTGTCGAGGAACGTCGACGGCGTGCCGCCCGTGGACTTGATGTACCAGTCAAAGATCTTCTGCATGAAGCCCACGCGGATGATGCCCATGCTCCACTCGAAGTCCTGCGTCCACGCCGACGTGATCGGCGGCAGCTTCATGGCACACATGCCAATCACGGCCAGGTTCTGGAAGTAGCCAAACAGTGACAGCGTATTCGCGGCCACGTGCGTCGACGTCGACGAGTGGCCCATGCCCGACGCGATCGCCGCCACGATCATGGCCAGGCCGGCAATCACGGCCGTCACCCACGCCACGATCTTGGTGTGCACGGTCTTGCCGTTCGACAGCTGCGCCTCCACGCACGCCACCTGCGTGCCCTCGTCGTTGTAGATCGAGATCTGCACCGTGCCGTCCAGGTCGGGCACCGTGTAGGCCACGCCCGGGATCTGGTCGACCACCGACGACGACACCGTGATCGTCGTGTCCAGGTCAAACTGGCCCGGCGACATCGGACACAGCTGGGCCAGGTCCAGCGTGCACGGGTCAATCTTCTCCGACACGACCTTGAGGCCGTACGCGATCACGTTGATCTCGCCGGTCACGTTGCCGTCCAGCGTCGAGGTCGCCACGATGTCCACCGACAGCGACCGATTCTCCGGCGTGAACACAACGTTGAACAGAGACGCCGAGAAGTCCGAGTTTTCCATGCACGTCTCGAGCGATGTCGACTTGATCAGCCGTGTGGCCGCGGCGCACTGCGCCAGCAGCGGCACCGCCGCCCACAGTGCTTTCAGCACCCGCATTGCTGTCTGCGCCTTGCGCTAGTTTCCGTTCTCCGCAGTTTTGTCCTCGGTTCCGCGACGAGTCTTGCAGTCGCTCTGCTTGCGTCGATAGTGCAAACGGTGTTCGCGGCGGGGAATGGGGGACACTGAGCGGTTCAGTGCGGAAAAAAATATAAAACAGAAAACTGCCAGGGCCTGAGATTAAAGGGGACCAAACTGGTGATGCTAAATCTATGGCGGAGGCCTGCAAACAAGCTGGCCAGGCGAAACAGGCTAGGGAAAAAAGAAAACCTGAAAAGGGGAAGGTCGGCGTTTATACGCGCATTCCTGCTAAAAATAGACGCCTGGCCGTGTCAGCCGCGCTCTTTGTCGCGGTGGCAGGGGCTTACCCGGCACGTGGCTGGCGGTAACCCGCAGCGCGCGCGTCGTTACCCGGGCCGTGGGCGCGGTGGCGCCCAGGGAAGCGCAAACGAAAAGCGGCTAGCGCCGCGCCAGCGCGCCACTCTAGCCGCCCTGGGGGCCCACGGACGCGCCCGCTAGCCGGACAAGGCCGGCACTAGTCCGACTCGATGCCGTGGCGCCGCCCAGCGCAGGTCGCGCCGGTACCTGGGCACGTGACCTACTCTTTGTCCCCGCCGCCCGCGTGCGCCCCATGTGGCCGTGCACGCACCGTGCCTGGCGTGCCTGTACCAGCCGCCGGGCATGACGTCCACGCGTGCGTCGCCTGACACTGCTGCGCCGCGTTCTTTGTCGTCTGTGGCCGCATGGTGGTTGTGTCTGGAGCCGCGGCAGTCCCGGCTCGGCTCGGCGGCCGCCGGGTGGGCGGGAGCAGAAGCCCATTGCCGCGCGGCGGTGCGGCCGCCGCGGATCCGTCCAACACGGCGGTGCGCGGCGGTGCACGGCGGCGGTGCGACATGCTGCAGATAGTGCCTGCACTGCCTGCACCGCCTGCGCCTCACACGCCGCCTGCGCCGCCCGCCCCGCCCGCACCGCCCGCACCGCCCATCGTGGCGCTCACTGCGTCTTGCATGCGCCAACGCGGGCTGCATGCCTCCTGTGGCGCAGGTCGCGCTGGTGATCGCCTTCAGCCACTGGTCTCTTGGCGGGTTTCTGGGCGCACTTTCGTCCTTGTCTGTCGCACTTGGCCGCGACCGCCCAGCGCCTCGTCGCCAAGCGAGGCGCAGTCCACCACATTCTCGGTTTCTGGCCCGTCCAGCCGGAACCCCGTACTCGCCTGAGCACTAGTCGAGCTATTTGTGGAGATTGCGTGTGGCGCGACGTTGCGTATGCTAGTAAGGGACTGTTATTTTAGACCGCTCTGGTCGAGCCCACCTGAGACGTTGCGAAATTACGCGCTCCGTAGACTGCTCCTGGCCGCTGCCAGCCCGCTGGGAGCGGCTAACCACGACTAAACCTGTCTGCTAGCTGGTAGGCCGCTGAGTCTGCTAGGCGCCCAGCTCTCAACTCTAGACCCGCCAGACACCAATGTTCTGCGCACGCCATCTCTAGTGCAGCTGCCGGCTGCCGCTCCGCGCGTGCATACGCGCTCAGGCTGACGCGACTGCGATAGACGCTACGTCACGGACGGCGATCAGATCGGCGGCCGATGTTCGCCAAGTTTGGTGCGGAAACGAGCCGCGCAGTGTGCGGCTCGCACCGCCACCTGCGCCACTCACGCGCCCGTCTTGCGCCGCACAGCCTGCGGCGTGACCCGGTCGCCAGATCCGGGTAAATGTTCACGATTGCTCCCAAGTGAAAAAAAAATTTCTCAGCGCCAGCTCGTCGACCGGACATCCCACGACCAAAGGTAAGACCCCGCCGTTCACGGCGGCAGCAGCTACCGGGCAGCCGGGCATGCCCCCCTGTCGCTGCCGCCGCCAGATCGCCAGCCACAGCGCTGACCCGCAGGCTTTTGAGCAAATCGGAGACACAATGGCCGAGAAGAAGGTCGAGAAGACCAAGAAGAGAAAGCACGAGCGGCCGGCCGAGGAGGCGCCTGTCGAGGCCGGCAAGGCCGCCGCCGCCGAGCCCGCCGTCGCCGACACGTTCGAGTCGCTCGAGCTGTCGGAGCCCACTCTCAAGGCGCTGACCGAGGACATGAAGTTCACAAAGATGACGCCGATCCAGGCGCGCACGATTCCACCGCTGCTCGCCGGCAAGGACGTGCTGGGCGCGGCCAAGACCGGGTCCGGCAAGACGCTGGCGTTCCTGATCCCCGCGATCGAGCTGCTGAGATCGCTCAAGTTCAAGCCGCGGAACGGCACGGGCGTGATCATTGTGTCGCCGACCCGCGAGCTGGCGCTGCAGATCTTCGGCGTCGCGCGTGAGCTGATGGCGCACCACTCGCAGACGTTCGGCATCGTGATCGGCGGCGCCAACCGGCGGGCCGAGGCCGAGAAGCTGACCAAGGGCATCAACCTGCTCGTGGCCACGCCCGGCCGGCTGCTCGACCACCTCCAGAACACCGAGGGTTTTGTGTACCGCAACCTGCGGGCTCTTGTGATCGACGAGGCCGACCGTATTCTCGAGATCGGTTTCGAGGACGAGATCCGGCAGATCGTCAAGATCCTGCCGGCATCGATTCCCGAGCCCGGCTCGGACGCCGTCGGCCGCCAGACGGTCCTGTTCTCGGCCACGCAGACGACGAAGGTCGAGGACCTGGCGCGCATCTCGCTGCGGCCCGGCCCGCTGTACATCAACGTCGAGTCCGAGGCCGAGCCGTCGACCGTGGCCGGCCTGGAGCAGGGCTACGTCGTGTGCGAGCCTGACAAGCGGTTCCTGCTGCTGTTCTCGTTCCTGCGGCGCAACAAGGGCAAGAAGATTATCGTGTTCCTGTCGTCGTGCAACTGCGTCAAGTACTACGCCGAGCTGCTCAACTACATCGACATGCCGGTGCTCGACCTGCACGGCAAGCAGAAGCAGCAGAAGCGCACCAACACGTTTTTCGAGTTCTGCAACGCCACCTCGGGCATCCTGCTGTGCACTGACGTCGCTGCCCGTGGTCTCGACATCCCGGCTGTGGACTGGATCATCCAGTACGATCCCCCGGATGACCCGCGCGACTACATCCACCGCGTGGGCCGGACCGCGCGTGGCGCGTCTGCTCGCGGCAAGTCGCTCATGTTCCTGCTGCCGTCCGAGCTCGGCTTCCTGAGCTACCTCAAGGCTGCGCACGTGCCTCTGAACGAGTACGAGTTCCCGGCCAAGAAGATCGCCAACGTCCAGGGCCAGCTCGAGGGTCTGGTCTCGGGCAACTACTGGCTGAACCAGTCGGCCAAAGACGGCTACCGTGCGTACCTGCAGGCCTATGCGAGCCACCACCTGAAGCAGGTCTACAAGCTGGACGGCCTGGACCTGGCCAAGGTCGCCAAGGCCTTCGGCTTCAAGGTTCCGCCGAACGTGAACCTGACGATCGGCGCCAGCGGAAAGTCGAAGAACGACTACGGCGTGCACAAGAAGCGCAAGTTTGTCAAGTAGCATCAAAAGTCATTGAATTTGTGAGACGGGCCGGGAACGGCATGTGCAACATGTAGCCGCTGCGTGACTGGCGGCATGTAGCCGCAACGTATAGCCGCAACGTATAGCCGCTGCATGTAGCCACGAGAGATCGGCCTAAACGTTTCGCCGCAACGTACCACCGCAGCAGACCACACCGTGCCCCTCCCGTCGTACAGCTGCCACAGCCATCACAGCCGCCAGCTTCATGACTCTACAGCGCCAGCGTCAGCGCTCGCGCGGTCCGCGCCAAACAGTGTTGATACAATAGATGATACAAACTATAGATGATACATAGATTTTCTTCCATACTTCGGGCCCACAGTGGCCGGCCACGAGAAAAAGAATGTCATAACTTTTGGAGGCGTGCCGGTCGGCCGTAGAGGCCCTCTCGCTGTATCAGCTTCCAGCCGACGCATACAGGTCCAGGCCACCCGACTCGGACGGCCGGTCGCCAGGCATGCCGACGCCGGTCGACATCGTCGTGATGTTCGAGATACTCAAGACCTCGCCCGTACGCTTCTCGCGGTCCGCCGCGCCGCTGCTCGGCCGGCGGTAGGCCGTCGTCGAAGCCGGCATGGCCGGGCCCGCCGGCACAGCAGCCGGCTGGCCAGCGGCGTCGTCATACTCGTACTTGGACCGCTTCAGGCCGCGCTCCTCGTCGTGCAGGTTGACGGGCAGGGCCGAGATAAGACCGCCCGTGGACGTGTGCTGTTCGGAGCCATACGGGTGGCCCGGATACGGGTGCATCGACATCTCGTCCGCGCCGAGCGCGGCCGCCGACGTTGTTGACAGCTGCGAAGCCGGGATCGGCCGCGGCGGCACCGTGTTGACCACGCGCTTCTTGCCGCCGCGCTTGGGGATGTAGTCGTCCGGGTGCAGCCGGCGAATGTGCTGCTGCTTGTGCGTGGACGCCTTGGGGCCCTTGAAGTTGCGTCCGCAGATGTGACAGTCTTCGGACTTGTTGGCGGGGTTGATCGGCGCCGACGGCATCGCGGCAGGCGAAGGCGACGCTTTGACAGCCGGTTTGGACGCGTGCGTGGCCACGCCGTGCGCCGGAAGATGGCCGACGGCCATCGTGGGCGGCTGGCCGTTGACGGGCGTCGCGGGGATGTTTGACGTGATCGTGGCCGACGCGTATGCGGCCATGGACCCGGCTGGCGACGGCACGTAGTCCGCTGCCGGGGACGCCGACTGCCGCTCGCCTTCAGCGTTCGGTTGCGCTATTGAAGGATCGACAGGGATCTCGCCGTTGGCAAAAACCGTGACCTCCTCCTTGACTTCTTCCTTGTAGTATCCTGGTCGTTAGCGAAGTTCATGGAAGACTTGGGCGCTGGGGCGGTCTCAAACGGCTTTGACGATGGCTGGCGATGGCCGCCAGTTACCTAGGCAGCCGTCTAGGCAGCCGGACAGGCCCGCCGACAGCTGTTCCAGCCAGGGGTCTCCGCCGGCTCGGCCGGCTGCGGCGGCACGGCCGTCAGCGCCATCGCAGCGCCGCCGCGGCGCCGCCAGCACGTCGGCATGCCTCCCTGCCATCCGCTGCCGATGCCCCGCCCGTCGCTGAGATGGCCCGCCGCCGCGATGGCCGTTCGCGTGCGCGAACTGGCGCGAACCGCCACCCTCACGGCCGCAGCCCCACCGGCCGCCCGGCGGCCCCCCCGACAGCCCGCGGCCGCCAGACGGCGCGCAGCCGTCGCCGCCGCGTCCTGGCCATCCGCCGCCGCCATCCGCGCCGTCGCGCGGCCGTCGCCGCCGCCGCCGCGCCGGCCGCCGTCCTCCCAACTGGGACTTCCTCGGGGCGTCGCAACATCCGGGGAAGACCGCTCCCAGCGCTCGTTGACAACTCACCTCCGTAGCCGGGCGTGCCGTAGCCGGCCGGCGCCGTGCCGGCCGGCGACGGGCCCGTCGTCGACGTCCGCTTGCCGCCAGGACCCGAGTTGATTATCGCGTTCGCGGCCGCGTTCGCACCTGACAGGATGTTATTGGATGGATCCATACTGTGGTTATTCGCGCTGCCGTGCGACAGAGAAGAGTTTGGCGGATGGCTCGACGTGTTATTGTGGTGATGATGGCGGTGGTGGTGATGGTGGTGGTGGTGATGGTGGTGATGCGCTCCAGCTCCGTGAATCTGGAAATGCGGAAACTTTTTTGAATTTTGCTGTTTTCCCGAGGGTTTCTCAGCAGCTTCGACCGTCTCGATGGCGTCACAAATAGCTAGCAGGCCTACCGCGTCGTGAAATGACATGTCTTGTGAGGCCGACCAACTGGACGCGAGCGAGACCGGGCGCGTCCGTGGGTGGGGGAGTGCGGCCGCTTTACTAGCAGGCCTGAGGGGCGGATGTGGGCGGTCCGACGCGGCCTCGAGGAGCGTAGGCCGGACGGCCGGTGTGGTGCAACGCTACGCAGGCGCGCGATGGGACGGATGAGGCCGAGGTGGCCGTGCGGGCCGGGGCGGGATGAGGGCCGGACAGGGGCGCGCGCATGCGCTCCGGAACGGCTGCTGGGACGGTGGGCGAGTCTGCCGTTAGCGAAGTCGGCCTGGCGGCGCAGACAGACGCCGGCCGCGCGCCGGCCGCCGCGCGCACGGTCGCAATGGCCGCGCGGCGCGGCGGCCGGGCGTGTGCGCCCCACCACCGTGGCCTTACCTAGCCGATGACCATTGATCGTGGCCACCCTTTATGTGCCCTTCTCTCTGCCGGGCGCGTCAATCGGCCCTGGATGTCGCTTGCTGCGGGGTGTCTGCACACGCTGGGGCCGTGCGTTCGGTTGTCTGGCGGGCACGACGGCGCTGGAGAGTGCTGTCGATGGACCTGAAAAAAAGCTGAAAAACCAGGATGGCCGCTGGCCTGGCGGTTTGGTCTGACGGTTGGGACAAAAAGAAAAAATTTTAGGAGATTCGGTGACACTTTGCTGTAAATTCACCGCTTTCCTGGGCGAAAACGGCCGGTGTCAGCGCCAACACGCCGCGCTGATTGGCTGTACGAGGCGCACCGACACACAAACTCCCAATGCGTCACGTGACGGAGGCGGCGCCCGTCGCGCCGCCCCGCGCGCCCCTGGCCGCGCGCATTCCGCTCGGCCGCCAGCCGCAGCCCGCCCGCACTCTACGTCCCGTCCGGCGGCCCCACCAGGTCTCTGGCGGCCGCCATGGAGCCCGCTTGGGACATCGCCAAGTAGCTTTTGCGCTGGGAGATTGGATCTCCCAACGGGCACGCTAGCGGTGGTGGGACTTTGTGACTGTGTATTCTGCCCTACGTCGCAAAACCCTATTTACCCGGCACTCGCGTCGCGTCGACGCGTGCTGCTGCAGAGGCCGCAGCTGGGGTCTAGACGGCGGCGTGCGGCCGTGGCGAATGGCACGGGACAGGTGCTCTGCTGAGCTCCTGCTGGGTGTCGGGTTGGCCGCGCTTGTGGGATCGGGACGGCGCCAGATCGGCGCCAAGTACGCCGATGAGACCGGACACTGGCGCTCGCGCTGGCGTGGCCTGCGGCTCACTGAGGCTCACTTTGGCTCCGCCTCGGCTCCTGTGTGGCTCCAAGCGGCTCTGTGCGGCTCTGTGCGGCTCTGCTGCCTCCGTGCGGCTCTCGCTGGCATGATCTGTCTGTTCTGCTCGCTGCCGCCGACGCTCTGTAACCGCCCACGCGCCGTTCACATGTACGTTAGCAGTCCGCGCTGGCGCGCCGGATAGCGTTCGTGTAGCTCGGCGTCCAACGGCCTAGCTCGCAACTCGTATCACATTGTCCGTTTCCGGAATGTGGGTGGTCGTGACCAGCCGTGATAACATCTCAGATCGCGCTGCAGGGGCAGAATCCGCAGCCGCAGCGACGCGTTCGCAGATGGCGTTCACCAACGCGCGTCGCGGGCTCCCACTCTGTAGCACGGTGGCTGGTGCATCCGCGTCGCGGCGCACTGGGGCGCAGGCACCCCCCACTATTAGCTCCGCGTACGGTCATACGCCGTGACCACACCTTGCTGGGCGTGGCTGACGCTGCGGACCCCACAGCGGACTCCACGGCGGGTCCCGGGCCCAAGTTCGGGCACGAGTCCGGGTCTGGGTCCAGGTCTGGGTCCAGGTCTAGGTCCAGGCCTGGGGCCAGATCCGGGTCCGCCGCAAACGAGTCCGGTCGCAACTACACATAGCCACGACACCAGGCAGGGCCAGACGTCACCAACCATAAGCAGCCTGCATCGCATGCTCGTGTCCTGGACTTGCATTTGTCCACCACTCCTACGGGCTCGTCCGTGCGCAGCCGAGACACCGTCTCGGCAAACGCGCTCGCACACGCCGTCACATCTTCCAGAGCGCCCCTCATTCGTGTGCACACACGTTCGCTATGTACATCTAATTGACCGCGTCCGCGTTAGCAGCCAGGTCCTGCAGGGACAGGTCGCCGCGCACGACCTCGGCAATCTTTGCGTGGATGTCGGCAAACGACTCGAACACGGTGTAGGCAATGTTCTCGCGCTCACAGTACGTGATCAGGTCCCGCCCGATCTTGGCGAAGAGCAAGTCGGTCTCGCGGGCGGCCGACAGATCCGACACGCCGTCGCCGCAGTAGAACAGCGTCGGACGCTGACCGCGCGGCGGACCCGAGTACGGGCGGATGGCGCGCGACTTGTCGTGGCCAAAGTCAGACTCATCGCGGAAGACAATGTCCCACGAGCCGTCGGCGTTGATCTTGACGTCGTTGGCGACAATCTCGATGTCGTCCGCGGCCTCGGCGCCGACCAGCTTGGTAAGCAGCGCGTGAATGACCGGGCGCATACCCGACGACACAACGATGACCGGGATACCCTCGCTCTTGGCCCAGTGGTAGAACTCGCCGAAGCCCGGGTCGAGCTCGACGTTCTTGAGCAGATAGTCGATGCACTCGTCAAACGGCAGCTTGACCGAGTCCAGCATGTCCTTGAACGCATCGCTGCTGTCAGCAGAACCCCTCGCAGCCACCTACCGGAACGTCCACCGACCCTCGAGAATCTCGAAGTTGAGCTGGCGCCGGCGCTCGACGCCGTATCCCAGGTTGTCGGTCATCATGTCATTGCTGTCCTGGATGTCAGCAAGCCATCGGGCGCGCACCTACCTGCAATGTCACCGTTCCGTCCCAGTCGGTGAAGACGATGGCCTTGGGGGCCGTTGATTGAGCTTGCGACATTGTGATCTCTAGTTGTGTGGTGGAGCAAACGTCCCGGCCAGGGTCTTTTAAACCACGACGGCGTCGGCAGTCGGCGCAACGACTATGAGATCACGGCTCTACAGCCTGGCACGCCTGCCTTTGAATGACGAAAACTGAAGTTGGTGCGTCGGCTCTAGCAAACTCCGCAAGTATATTTCCTACTTGGGACTAGCGCTGATGGCATTAATTTAACGCCGCCATATTCCGTCTGGTCTTCTACGCATCTGGCTAGATCCATGTTACCCACAGATCGCTCATATCACGTGACCTCCCGCTGCGCCGCAGGACTGGTTGGGGAGAAAGTTGGGGCCTGGCTGCTAGCGCGATGAAGTCTCGCTTTCATGTGGAAAAAATCTGCAACGGGCGCGCGCCACGTGTGCTCTGTGGCGGTGCCAGCTGCTGTGCGCAGACTGAAGCGGAGCGGCCTGCTCAACAGTGGCGTCATCGTCTGCGGCCTCGCCGATACGGCGCGCGCTTAGCCGGTCGTGCAACGATATGTACGGCGCAGTGCTAGCACCTTGTTCCGTGGTACGGCAATTGATGTGGATCGCCCGTGGACCTTGGCCTGCGTGCGTCGACCGTATCAGATTGTGACGCCCGATGCAGTGCGTGCCATAACGAAGAACTGTGGACGTCATGCGCTAATTTACAGTCTTCGCCATTGGTCCGTCCCGGTCGACAGCTACGGCTACTGGTCGCAGCAGTTGCGCCAGTACACCGTGGTTCACGCCGGCGTTTGAGAACGCTGGTCCAGGACATTTAGGCTGTAGTATTTGTGATCACGTCCCCGGCGTCACAAAGCGCTTCGTGCGCTATAGCGCTTCTGTGACTTGTGATCTAACTAGAGATGTGAACGGGCTCACTGCGAGCGTGCCGACCACAGTCGAATTAAGCAGCGTGAGCTGTGAGCTGTGACGCGATGCGACCCGTCGTTGTGTGATCTCTGTCCACTGTGAACTGTGAATTGTGAACCGCAAACTGTTAACTGTGAACTGTGAATCGTGAACTGTGAACTGTGAGTCGTGTGAGCCGTGTGAGTCGTCGTCGTGATCGCTGTGAGTTCGTTGTCCGGTGCCCCAACGGCCTCGCCGCACGGATATCCCGTGGGGACGTTCGTACAACGCGGGTCGTCACGCCCGGGTCGGGTCGGCCAGGTCAGACAGAGCACGCGAGCCGCGGCCCGCATAGGCGAGTCAGCCTAACCAGATCAGCCATACGGCGTTGCGAGTCCTCAACCCCATCCCAGGCCTGTCGTAGAACCCAGACCACCACGTCGACAAAGCCGGCAGTCGACATTGTAGGCTGAGATCATGATGCATGGCGTTCGACACACTGACAATCAAAAGTGATGTCAGTCCAGCGCCAGTGGCTCGCGGTTTCACGCGATATATTCATTAATTACACTCCAGAATGCAAATCCCGGTCATAGACCTCTAACTATCCTTTTCGGTTACAGTGGTCGTGTCGATGTTCACGATGTCGGACGTATCATCACCCGTCTTCTCTGGCAGTTCTTGCTCGTTGTCGGGAATCTGGCGGTGCTCGCCGCCCTGAGTGCCCACGCGTACAAAGAATGCCAGAATGACGCCAACGCCAGAGACGCCCACCGCAAACCAGTAAGCGCCTCGGAAGCCCTCGAGCAGCCGCGCCGGCGCCAGACCGTCCTGATTGACGCCAATGATGCTGGCCACGATCGAGGTCGCCGCGGCCAGACCCAGACTCTGGGCCAGCTGCGACAGCGTAATGAAAATACCGGCCGCCGTCGATTTCAGCTCGGGCGGCACGGTTGACAGCACAAACAGGTTGCCCACGTTGTAGGCCAAGTCGGCGCCGATGACACACAGAATGAGTGCCGGGAAGCACATGGCCCAGTAGGTCAAGTGAAGTGGCACCAGGGCCCAAAGCAGTGCCGAGCCCAGGAACGAGAACATGCCCACCAGCAACAGAATACGACCCGAAATGATATGCAGCGTGTAGCCCGCAAAGATGTTGACGATGATGCCCATGACGGCCTGCGGGCACAGGCACGCCGTCGTGAGGATAGGCGAGTAGCCCTTGATGTCCTGGAAAAACAGCGACGAGTAGTAGTTGAGCACGCCCTGGAAGTCGATCCAGCCGCACGCGATGACAACCATCACCAGCGCAAAGCCCGGGTACTTCCAGATGAACATGGGCATCAGAGGATTGCTGTAGTAGAACTCCCATGTCACAAAGAGCCCAAGCAAGACGATGCCGACGATGATCATGGCGATGATGTACGGCGTGCCCCAGCCCTTGGGAGCAGCCGCAGCCTCGGTCAGCGAGAACACGAGGAGGAGCAGGCCCAGAGTGCTGAGAAGGGCGCCGAGGTAGTCTAGCTTGCGTAGCTGCTCCCATTTGTTGCCAGTGCTTGCGCGCATGACGGCCTCGGTGGTCTGCAGCGAGCGCGCGTGGTCCTCTGGGTCGATCTCTCCACGGGCCAGCTTGCCAGCCAGGGTCAATGCCGAAGCCTCGGTCCAGTAGCGGCGCATTGTGTCGTCCGACGGCAGCACGATCCAGACTAGGACAGCGGCAGCGCCGTAGATGATAGCCAGGAAGTACATGATCGCATGGAACGACAGGAACTGCGAGCAGATGCCGCCGACCACGAGACCAATGACGTATCCTACCGGCGCGCCGGCAGCGAACGTCGCTAGTGCCATGTTTTTGCGCGGGCCGTCCAGGTAGACGGCTCCGAGGAGACCGGCGGCGGCCGGACTGGCCGCAGCGCCGGCGATTCCCTGCAGACCGCGCATGCAATCGAAGCCAATGTCGTTGTGGATGAAGGCCGAGAACAGATTCCAGGCGGCGTACCATGCGAATGACATGATCACGGTCCTCTTGCGGCCAAAGACGTCAGCCAGGCGAGCCATCAGTAGAATGAACGAGCCTGTGATGAGCGAGTAGGACGAGATCGTCCACGACAGCGCCGAGCCGTTGATCCTGAAATATGTGGCCATTTCGGGCAGGGCCAGCGATATCGCGCCCTGGTTTGCCGAGCTCATGACCGTGCATAGCGACATCAAGAACACTGACGTTATTTCCTGGCTTTGCGACTTGAACAGCAGCGGCCGAGCGCTGGGATCGGGCTCGACGCCGTTGAAGTACGACTCGGGCTCGGCGGAGTCCGAGCGCTTGAACAGCCTCCGGAGACCCATTGCGGCTGAGTTGTGCGTGTTCGGAGCTGAGCGGCCACCGACGTTTTCCGATGTGCTTCTTGATGTGTCCAGTACCTGCGGACCCGTTGCTGTCACCACACGAGCGTCTATAAGGCACGCGCAATGTCAGGCCAGCACGATAACCTGTACACGTTGGGTGTCTAGGTATTGGAAACGGCTGGGTTGCTTGTTATAAAGCCCATCTGGCTGACGTACAAAGACGGTATTAACAAAGACATCGCTTACATTTTGACGTTCCGAGAGTACCTTCGACAGCAGAATTTGCCCCCTCTGGGAACAAGGTTTCCAACACAATAGTGCCGGCGGCAGACCTACGTGCAGCAGCTAGCCCGCTGCGTGCATGCCTACGCAGTCCAGGGCGGCAAGGCGCCTCTCTGCTCCGCAGAGAGTGCCGGGGCAGCCTGAAGCAGTGTAGCGTACAATGCAACCTAGACCGTGGTTTTCCCCTTTCAGGGTGACCATTCGAGTCCAGATGAGATCGTTTCGCCGGAATTAAGGATCTGTGCGCTGAAAAAATACGCGGTCTTAATAAGTCCGAGCACACGCGACGCGCCTGCATGGAGCCATGGCCGGACACGGTCCAGACCCGGCAGGCCAGCGTGCGGGCCGCTCAATCACGCCATGATGACGAGGCAGTCCGGCGCAACGGCGGCGCGCTGGAGCGCCGCCGTCACAGTGCGTAAGCCGTCGGGGCCGCGGTAGACGTGGACCGGAGGTTGCGGCCAGATCTGGCTCCGAGCTCGGGCCGGGTGTTCGGCAGATCGGAGCAGGACCTGCGGCAAAACGCTTAGCCGCGAGCTACCGTCTCGCGGCACAGCTATTACCCGGATGCCATAGCCGCCTTGATGCCACTGTGGCTCTCAGTTCCCAATAGTTGCGGGGTTAGCTCAGTTGGGAGAGCGTCAGACTGAAGTTACACTTTAGTTCTAGACATCTGAAGGTCCTGTGTTCGATCCACAGACATCGCAATCTTTTTTGCTTCTTGCCGGACGGTCCCTGTAGACTACAGCGGCAGTCCCGCGTAGCCGTCTACGCAATTACAGAACCGAAACAATCTATTTGTGTTTGATGAACTGGTACTTGAGCAGGTCCTTCCGCGTCAGCAGACCGACCACGCGGCCCTCGACCTCGACCAGGATAATGCTCGGTCCCATCTTGTCGAAGAGCTCCATGACGACTTCCAGCGCGGTCTCTGGGGTCACGCGTAGCGGGCTGAAGTCGATGTACTTTACAAACTCGAGGTGAGTACCGCTCGTCGACGAAAGAGGCAGGGCCTGTAAGGGGATGTCAGTGTCGTCGTCCATACCAATGTACTCAGTCTCCGGCACCTTCGGGTCTGGGTCGTCTGTGCCGGCGCCGTCAATAGGCGCCACAGAGACCTCGCGGGCCCAGGCCAGGGGCGCGCTGGAGCCGTACTCCCACGCCGAGAACAGGCAGGGCGTGTCCGGAGCCAGGTTGGCCTTGGCCTTGCGCGCGCGCTCGATCGCGTAGCGCAGCTCAGCGCGGCCAATGTAGCCAAGCAGGCGCATGGACTCGCGCGACTCGACGATCGGAAAGCCGCCGTACTTTGTGTCGTTGAGCAGGCGCTCGACCTGCTCGAGCGTGGCGCCCTCGGCCGGGAACACGTCAATGTCGCTCTGCATGGCCGCCGCGACCGTCACGCCAAAGACGTGCTCCTCCTTGCCGTCGAGGAAGGGGTAGCCCGAGAAGAAGATCATCTGGTCGGCGATACCGCCGTGGCCAAAGTTGTCGTTGATGATCTTGGTCACGCCGACGACGATCATGGTCGGCAAGATGTAAGTGAGCGCACCCGTGAGCTCGAACATGACGACGACGACGGTGACGGTGATGTTCATGATGCCCGACAGCGCCGCAGCCGCGCCCAGGAAGGCGTACGTCCCCGGGGTGATGCAGTGGTCGGCGTTGGCGCCGGCGCACGCGCTGAAGAAGGCCGCGTCGCGGTGCCGGTCGTAGAGGCCCTCGACGAGGATGCCGACCATGCGGCCGAACGACGCGCCGACGGCCATGGACGGCACAAAGATCCCTGCCGGCACCTTGCAGCCGTACGAGATGATGACGAGCACGATGCGCAGCATCGTCGCCCACAGCAGCGACACAGCGAGCTCGCGCCGCCGGCTGGGCTCGCACAGCCCGTGGTAGTCGTCGCCGGCGTCGCACTCGAGGAAGAGGATCTCCATGCTCTCGGTCATGTCGATGCGCAGGAACCGGTTGAAGTAGCACACGACGGCGGTGATGAGCGCCAGCACGGTGGCCTCCTGGATGGCGTAGTTCTTGAGATACGTCTTGCGGATCGTCTGCACGAGCAGGTTGAACTTGATGACGAGAATGCCGTAGACGCCGCCAAACACGCCGAGGAGGATGTAGAACACGATCTCGAAGAAGTGCCAGCCGTGCACGTAGTGCACCTGGAACATGACCAGCTGTCCCGTGCGGAACGGGTTCAGCGCCGCCAGCGTGGCTGTGCCGACGAGCGCGCAGAAGTACGACCGCCACATGGTCTTGATGTGCAGCGTCGACGAGATCTCCTCGAGCGAAAACAGCACGCCGCCGATCGGACTGCCGAACGCGACCGCCACGCCCGTTGCCGCGCACGCCGTCAGGATTTCGCGCATCTTGTGCGCGTTGCGGCGGTACTTGGCGAACATGCGGGCGATGACGTTGCCGAAGCAGACGGCGTAGTGCACCGACGGGCCTTCCTTGCCAACGCTCAGGCCGGACGCAATCGCCAGCGGCAGGCAGATGGACTTGATCAGCAGCGTCCACGCGCCGAGATAGCCCTTCATGACAAAGCCCGAGACAATGCACTTGATCTCGGAGATGCCGGAGCCGGCCGCGTACGGCGCAAACGACTTGACCAGGAACGCGCCCGTCGCGGCGAACGCGACCGAGAACAGCACAAACACCAGGTAGTTGACCGAGGCGTGCGACGTCCACGGGTGCCATTCCGGGCAGCCGTCCTCGGCGCCCCAGCAGCAGAAGTTCTCGTTGAGGTAAAAGCCCGACTCGCAGTAGCCGAGCTTGATGTCGGCGAGCCATTCGGTGACAATGTTGAGCATCGCGGCGTTGACGCCAATGGCGACGCCGATCATCGACACGACGAGCCACCCCTGGATGGTCTCGTACAGCGCGCGCAGCCGGAACTGCAGCCGGGGAACCAGCCGGCGCGAGGCCGGCCCGCCGGCGGCCGCCTGCTGCCGGCGCACGCGCTGCCGGAGCTGCTCACGGGCGGCGTCCTGGACCCAGTCGATTGTCGAGAAATCCTCATAGCGGGTGACGGCCGGCACGGCCGCCACGCCCGTCCTGCCGTCGTCGGTCATGGTTGCGGACGTCGGACGGCTGCACGGCGCGAAGGCGTCGTGATAGACGGGTAACTTTGGCCGCACGGCGTGCGGCGTCCCGGGTAACCCGCGACGCGCCAAGGGCGCGGCCGCCGCCTCTCGCCCGCAACCATGGAGGAACCGGCCGAGCAGAAACCCCCGGCGCCGGCGACGCCGGCGGCCAAGCCGCCGCGCGCGCGGCGGATGGGCGCGGCGCCCACGGGGCACGCGGCGCTGCCACTGGCACGCGTGAAACGCATCATCAAGCTGGACGAGGAGGTCCGGACGTGCTCGAACCCGGCCGCGTTTGCGGTCACGATCGCGACGGTGGGTGCGCGCACGACGCGGCTGACGGCAGGAACTGTTTATCGAGTATCTGTGTGAGCAGGGCCTGCAGATGTCGCGCAACGACCGCCGGAAGACGCTGCACTACAAGGATTTAGGTACGCGGACGACCGGGCGCGCTGACGGCAGCGAACGCGGTCAGCAAGATGGACGAGCTCGAGTTTCTGACGGACGTGATTCCGGTCACGGTTCCGCTGAAGAAGGTACTAAAGGATCGCCGGCAACGCCAGCTGGACGCGGGGCTGCTGCCGGTGGCCGAGGCGCCGGTCGAGTCGGCGCCGGCGCCGGCGCAGACGGCGCCGGGCACGCCCGGTGCAGCGCCGGGTGTGGGTGCGCCGGTGGTGGGCACGCCAGGCCCGGGAGCGCCCGGGCTGGGCGCGGGCGCGCCGGGCGCAGCCATGGCCGCCGCGCCGCCGCCGACGCTGTCGCCAGGCGGCGCGCCGGGTGGGCCGATGTACGCGTCGCCGACGGCGCCTCAGCCGGCGGCGTACCCACCGCCGTTCCTGGGGCCGCCGCCGAGTTAGTCGGTAGTAATGCATTGCTGGAAGAAGCGACGCAGTCGCGCCGCACGGCGTGCGGCTGAGCGCCGCGTACACGACGGCGCGCCGCGCCCATAGAAGTCACGTGACTGTGTACACGTGACTGTGTGATCCAGTCACAGCCAAGGCCAATCAGCCCCCATCAATAGTAATCGGCTCACAAAGATCACAGGGCACCACACGCCAAAAAGAAGTCAAGACACCAAAAAGAAAAATGAAGGTGCGAAAAAAATATTTGCGTTTTTTTCTACGGTTGCTTGATTCGAAGACACAGAACGGGCCATCGACGCCAGCAACGAATCATCCAAGATGTCGGACAAGTTGACAAGGTAGGTGCCCACGGCCGCGCGGGTGCTCCGGGCGCGTGACGGGCGGGATCGGACGTTCCGGCGTGCACCGGCGCAGAAACAGCCAGGCCACGTCGCAGACCCGAACAGAGCTGACGAGCCAGAATCGCGATCATCAACGTGGACAAATGCAAGCCCAAGGTACGTTGTGGACGGCCCAGCGGCGGCAGCAGGGGCGGTGCGGCGGTGGCCCGCAGACGGCGCGGTGCAGCGCACGAGCGGCACCGCCGCAGCACGGCCGAGCTTTGCTGGCAGGCGCCGCCGCCGGCGTCGCCAGAACACGGGCTAACGGGCAGAAATGTCGCCAGGAGTGCCGCAAGGCGTGCCCCGTGGTGCGCACGGGCAAGCTCTGCATCGAGGTCACGCCTGAGTCGAAGATTGCGTTCATTTCCGAGACGCTTTGGTAAGCAGCGGCGCCACCCGCGCAGCGGCGCGCAGCGGGCCCGGCTGACAACCAGCATCGGATGCGGTATCTGCCCCAAGAAGTGCCCGTTCGGAGCGATCCACATCATCAACCTGCCGACAAACCTCGAGAAAGAAGTCACGCACCGGTACTCTGCCAACTCGTTCAAGCTGCACCGTCTGCCGACGCCGCGCCCGGGCCAGGTGCTCGGCCTGGTGGGCACGAACGGTATCGGCAAGTCGACGGCGCTCAAGGTGCTGGCCGGCAAGCTGAAGCCCAACTTGGGCCGGTTCGACGACCCGCCGGACTGGGAGGAGATCCTGCGCTACTTCCGCGGCTCGGAGCTCCAGAACTTCTTCACCAAGGTGCTCGAGGATGACATCAAGGCGATCATCAAGCCGCAGTACGTCGACCACATCCCCCGCGCGATCCGTGGTCCGGTGACCAAGGTCGGCAAGCTGATCAAGGCCAAGCTCGAGAAGGACAACCTGAAGGAGATCCTGTCGGACCTGGACCTCAAGGAGGTGCTGGAGCGCGAGGTCGCCCAGCTGTCGGGCGGCGAGCTGCAGCGCTTCGCGATCGGCATGACCGCCGTGCAGAAGGCGGACGTGTACATGTTCGACGAGCCGTCGTCGTACCTCGACGTCAAGCAGCGCCTGAACGCGGCGCGCGTGATCCGGTCGCTGCTGGACGCGACGTCGTATGTGATCTGCGTCGAGCACGATCTGTCGGTGCTCGACTACCTGTCGGACTTTGTGTGCATCTTGTACGGCGTGCCGTCGGTGTACGGTGTCGTGTCGCTGCCGGCGTCGGTGCGCGAGGGCATCAACATCTTCCTGGACGGCAACATCCCGACCGAGAACCTGCGTTTCCGCGACGAGTCGCTGCAGTTCCGGCTGGCGGACGCGTCCGACATCATCCCGATCGACAAGTCGCGCTCATTCGAGTACCCGTCCATGACCAAGACCCTCGGCGACTTCAAGCTGACGATCGAGACCGGCGACTTCACCGACTCGGAGATCATCGTCATGATGGGCGAGAACGGCACGGGCAAGACCACGTTCTGCCGCATGCTCGCCGGCGCGATCGCGCCCGACTCGGGCAAGAAGGTGCCGCAGCTGCACGTCTCGATGAAGCCGCAGAAGATCAGCCCCAAGTTCACGGGCACGGTCCGCCAGCTGTTTTTCAAGAAGATCCGCGCGTCGTTCCTGCTGCCGCAGTTCCAGACCGACGTTTGCAAGCCGCTCAAGATCGACGACATCATCGACCTCGAGGTCCAGAACCTGTCGGGCGGTGAGCTGCAGCGCGTGGCCATCGTGCTCGCCCTCGGCCAGCCTGCCGACATCTACCTGATCGACGAGCCCTCGGCGTACCTCGACTCGGAGCAGCGTGTCATCTGCGCCAAGGTCATCAAGCGCTTCATCCTGCATGCCAAGAAGACTGCGTTCATTGTCGAGCACGACTTCATCATGGCGACCTACCTGGCCGACCGCGTCATTGTCTTCGAGGGCAAGCCCTCCGTGGACTCGATCGCCACCAAGCCCCAGAGTCTGCTGACCGGCTGCAACAAGTTCCTCAAGAACCTCAACGTCACCTTCCGCCGCGACCCCGTCTCCTACCGCCCGCGTATCAACAAGCTCGACTCCCAGCTCGACCACGAGCAGAAGGCCTCGGGCAACTACTTCTTCATCGACAGCACCGAGCTTGCCGGTTAAGCCGCATCACAAAAGTTACTCTCGTTTCTAAAATTTAGCCTGTCTGGTCGCTGCTACGCATGAGCTCCCCCGAGCGACCGATCGAACGGACCGACGATGGACACGGTCTCAGTAGAGGATGGGATGTTGTGTCTTGTACTTGACTGGTTTTTTTCATTTAATACACGTTTACGCCGCCAGATAGAGCCGTAGAAGCCCGCTGCGGGTCGCGCGACGAGCCGCACGGCGTGCGGCGTGCCGGCCCCTGTTCAGCCGCAGAGTATGCGGCTGGTGGAGCCGCACGCCGTGCGGCTCCATGCGCGCCTGCGCTCCCGCACCTCCCCAGGCACCATCATGGTCTTTGTTGCCGTCCACGTCGGCGCCGGGTGCCATCCGCGCCGGCTGGAGCAGGCGTACACGGCACTTTGCACGCAGTAAGTCCCTGCTGGCCGCCGACCGCCGGCCGCTGGCTGTTGCGCGTTGCCGGCCCACCCGCGGCCGCGTCTATCAAACATTCGCCAGCTGCTGACCTCTAGGGCGTGCAAAAAGGGCATCCGTGACCTCAAACACGGCGCCGCCGTCGCCGACGTGTGTGCGGACGTGTGCGCCATGCTCGAGGACTCGCCGCTGACGAATGCCGGCCGCGGATCGAACCTGAACGTCCACGGTCGAATCGAGTGCGACGCGTCGATTATGGACACGCGCACCGGCCGCGGCGCTGCCGTCGGCGCTGTTTATGGTACGGCTATCGGCGAGCGTGCTGACAACAGGCGTGCGCAGTCCGGTGCGGCTCGCTCTCCGGGTCCTGACGGCGTCATTCGACCAGCTCTCTCACGGGCGGATCGCGCCGACGTACGTATGGCCACGGCCCGGCTGACGGCAGCAACATCGTCGGCGATGGCGCGTACGAGTTTGCGACCACGCACGGCGTCGAAACGTGCACCAACGAGGACCTGCAGACGGCCGAGTCAGTCGCGCGATTCGAGCGCTGGTCGGGCATCGTCAACGGCAACGGACGGCCAATTGGCGGCGCCGAGACCGACGCCGACGCCGACGCCGTCACGGACACGGTCGGCGTCGTCTGTGTCGACGCGGACGGGCACGTGGCGGTCGCGTCAAGCTCTGGCGGCGTCGCGCTCAAACAGCCCGGCCGGACCGGTCCGGCGGCAATGCTCGGCAGCGGCACGTGGGCCACGGCCGACCACGGGCGGGCCACAGCCGTCTGCTGCAGCGGTACGGCAGCGCGCGCGCACGGCTGACGACAGGCACCGGCGAGGACATCATCAACGGCTGTCTCGGCAGCCGAGCGGCGGCCGCCCTGGCCGACAGCGACGACGTACTGGCCGAGGCAGGCGCGTTTCTACGGACCGAGGCGGCGCGGCCCGGGCTGCAGGCGCACCCGGCTGCACTCGGGTTCATGTTCGTGCAGCAACAGCCGCGGTCGCGGGGACGGACAGTGGAGCTTGCATTCGCGCACACTACAGAGTCCATGTGTGTCGGGTACATGGCCGGCGGGGACCGCACGGCCACGGTGACCATGTCGCGCAACAGCGCGCCGGGCGAGCCGGTCGCCGCGGGCATGTCGGCGGCTGTCTAGCCGCGGGAGAGCTTCTGGCCCTGCTGGGCCTCCCACTGGCGGACCTCCTCCTCCCACTCGTCCTCGGGCGAGAGCGTCGGCGCGGCCTCCTGGGCGCGGGCCTCGCGCTGGCGACGCTCCTCGGCGTCGTACGCGTCCTTGTGGTCGATCCAGCGCTCTTGGATGTCGGTGATGCCGCCCAGATAGCCGCCCTGGCGGGTGGCCTCGGCCCAGACGGTGTCGCCGCCGATCTCGGTCGAGCCGAAGAGGTAGCCGGTGGCCTTGTCGATGACGGTCAGCAGCGAGATCATGGACTGCTTGTCCTCGACGGCCAGGACCTCGAACGCGACCAGGCCAAAGTCGGCGATCATGTCGGCGATGGCCTCGTTCAGCCGGGCGTACTTGCCCGCCAGGAACGGCGACTCGCGCTCGAGCAGCGGCACGAGATGGCCCAGGTCGTGCACCTCGGTGTAAAAGTCGAGGTTGAAGTCGAGCTTGCCGTAACTGCCCAGCAGATCGATCTTGCTGAGCACGTTGATGTGCGGCAGGTCCAGCTGCAGCATCGACCGCAGCGCCAGCAGCAGCACCGAGATGTACTGGCTCGGCGACGTGATATAGTACGAATCGATCAGGTTCATGACGACCATGCGGTAGTCCTGTTTCTGCATCTTGAGGAAGATCGCGCGCAGCGACGCGTGGTGCGTGAAGAGCTCGACCTGGCCGGGACAGTCGATGATGAGGTAGTCGCGGCCGAGCGCCTTGATCCGGTCGAGGAACTCGTCCCAGTGGTTCTCGAGCTCCTCCATGGCGTACATGATGCCGCCGTTGGGCCCGAGGCCCTCGGCGGCCATGATGTCCTCGAGCCGGATGTAGTCGCGGATGTCGAGGGCGGGCTCATAGTTGGTCGCGTCGTTGGCAGGATCGAGGTTGATCACCGAGGCCTTGCGGCCGATCGCCGAGAGGAACTGCAGCATTCCGTAGCAGTACGTGGACTTGCCGGACCCGGGCGGGCCGATGACGAGCTGGGGTCAGCACTGTCGGATTCGTGCATATAGCCGCCGGGGCTGGCGGCGCCCGGCGCCCGGCGCGCCCGGCGGACGCGCTCGGGCGCGTCGGCTGGCTGCATATAGCCGTCGACTGCGGCCGTATAGCCGCCATATAGCCGCCGCCGGCCCCGATCTGATCCGCGCGTACCTGTGCGAACGGCATCTTGTGCCTGCGTCTGCGACGCGTCCGTGGAACCGCTGCAGCCGCGGGGTGGTCAGGGCGACCTCGAGCGAGCGGTGGTGCCGAAAGAGCGGTCAAGAGATCCTGGCGTCGACGGTCGCAATCGCTGGGGGAGACCTTGGAGAAGGGTGGAAGGAGTGAAAATCAGCTGCAAGTGCACAAATGTGCCACACCTGTCACCGCAGCCGCGCAAATCTTGCACGTCTATGCGCGGCCAAACCGCGATCAATAAATTTTACGAAAAATTATTCAGGCCGCTTTTTCAACCGGAACAGAATTTTGTTTCTTCATAGCTTTTTGGAAGACCCCAGTTATCCATTGATTCGTCCAAGATGAAGGCCGGTGTTATTTTCGGATCGCTGATTGCAGCTTCTGCCGGTAAGTGCGCGGCGGATGGTGATGGCGGCGGCACGAGACGTCGGCCTCGGGCGACCGGTTGGCTCGCGGCGGCCAGGCGGCGGCCCGCCCGCGGCCAGGCGACCGCACGGCCCGTGGCCGCGTCGCGCTGCCCCTCGCCCGCCCCCTCGAGGGCCTGCTGACCGCCCAGTGTCGTACCTGGCGTACTTCGACTACAAACGTCACAACTCGGCCGAGTTCAGACGGCAGCTCCGCCGCAACGAGCGCCAGTACCAGAAGGACAAGGAGACGCAGGAGCAGCAGGCCAAGGTCGCGCGGACGCAGCGCATCAAGGACATCATCAGCAAGAGCCTGGCCGAGAAGCCCCTGCCCACGGACCTCAAGGAGCGCGAGCAGGTCTTCATGGAGGAGGCCACGCTTGCCGAGGAGTACACGGCCCGCGGCGAGTCCATGTACCTCGACGCCGCGCTGTCGTACTACCGTGCGCTGTGCGTCTACCCGTCGCCCGCGGAGCTGCTGAACCTGTACGACCGCAGCGTCAAGAAGCCGATCCTGGACCTGATCGCGCTCATGATCCAGCTCGAGCCGCCGGAGTCGCTGCTCAAGGCCGCCGCCGGCATGAACGCCGCGGCCGCCAGCATGGGCGTCAACGTCGACTAAGCGGCCCGGCCGAAATGTACATAGGACGCCGGGCGCCGGCGTCGGGCGGGCGCACGCCCGCCGTGCTTTTTGTTTATCTCCCGACGTGTATATTGTTTGCGATGGATTAGATCGGAGCCGGGCGAAGCGCCGGCGTTTGTCGGCTGTACATAGCGATAAACAAGATGGATTGGTCTAGGCCTGGGCCTTGACGCGGCCCTCCTCGGGTGCGAGCGCGCGGACGACGATGCGCCGGGACTCGCTGTCGTTGGTCTCGGCGGCGCCGACCGCGGCGCTGCCGGAGCAGGCGATCGCCAGCCGCGAGCCGTCGGCCGAGATGTCGACGTCCTGGACGGCGCCGGCCAGCTTGGGGTACTGCTTGAGCCGCTTGCGCGACTTGTGGTCCCAGAAGCAGACGAGCCCGTCGGCGCCGCCGGAGATGAACGAGCCGTGCCGGGGGTGGAACGCAAGCGCGTTCACGGGGTAGACCAGGTCCGTGTCGCCGTGCGGTGCCCGGTGGCACTTGAACGCGTACTTTTTGGCCTGCGCGGCCGCGCTCGGGTCGAAGAACTCGACCGCGATCCGGCCCTCGACCGACGACGACGTGAAGCCGGTGCCGTCGGGCATGCACTTGACCGCCCGGGTCATGTACTTGAGGCTGCTTTCGCGCCGCTGGACGGGCGTGCCCATGTTGCGCACGTCGTAGACGCAGATTGCGCGCCCGGACAGCGCCGCCACCAGGATGTCGCCCTGCATGTCCATGGCAAAGACCTTGCCGGGCGTTTCGAACGTGCCCGAGACGCCGCTGCGGGGATCGTGCGTACGGATCGTGCGGTCCCACGAGCCAGAGACGACCGTGCCGGACATGCTGTGGACGACCAGCGCCGAGACCGGCTCGTCGTGGCCGCCGACGTTGAGCGACGAGCGCGCCTCGAGGTCGTACGCGCGCACCTGGCGCTCGAGGCCGGCGACAAAGACCATGTTCGCGTTGTGCGGGCTCCAGGCCGAGCAGAGCAGCGGCGACCCGCTGTCGACCCGCGACAGCAGCCGCGGACTCGACCCGGCGTTGTAGACTGAGAGCGTGCCGTCCCAGGACGTGGCCAGCAGGACGGGGTCGTCGCTATGCGGCGAGAAGCGCACCGACGAGATAACGTCGCGGGGCGTTACCGGGAGCTCGTCTGAAGGTCAGCGCTGATCGGGCGGCGGCGGCGGCGGCGGTCGCGGCGGCGGATGGCCGGGCGAGGGCCCGCTCGTGCGCTCCGCCGGGCCGTCGGGCGAGCTGCCACGCCGGCTCGTCGGGCGAGCTGCCGCGCCGGCTCTACTCACACTGGTGCGTCATCGTGGTGTGGTCGTCGCGGGCGGCGGCGCGCGGTGTTGACCGCGCGCGTTGCCGGGGCAACGCCGTTGCCATGGCAACGCCCTGGAAACGGTTGCCCTGGCAACCGCGGCCGTTTCGAGATCTTTCTCCCCGACACCGGATCAGCGCACCCACAGCCATTGGCAGCCCTCTGTGCCGGTCGCACGCTCGCAGAGCCCTCAGCAAGGTCCCGCCGACCGTCTCTGTCCCTGACCGAACCCCCGCCCGCCATGTTTGGAGCCATCTGCGCCGGACGGCCAGGTAAGATCGCCGCCGGCCCGCGCTGACCGCAGTCCAGACAAACGTCCAGCAGGTCGACGGCGACAAGTACGTGCTTGAGATCGAGGATGGCGCCCGTGTCAACCACATCGTCGTGTTCCTCCTGCCTGGCGGTAAGTGCGCCCGCGGCCGCGCTGACCGCAGCCGCCATGGACCCCTCGGTGGCCGCCACGGTCTACTTCCAGTGGCCCGGCCGGCCGTTCAAGCTGCTCGGAGCGTAAGTGCCTCTGCGGGCTCGCTGACGCCAGCATCTCCAACAACAAGCCCTCGGCGATCTTCCGGGTGAACCAGGCCCCCGCCGGCGGCAGCGCCGACGCCGACGAGATGATCGACGACGCGGCGCCGCCGGTCACCATCTCGCTCGGCATCTCGCTCGAGCCGGCTGCGGCCGTCGAGGCCCAGCTCGCCCAGCTGCAGGCGCCCAGCACGGCGCTCGTGCGCGCCGCCCGGCCCGCACCCGATCCCAACAGCACGGCCGCGCTGGCCGGCAAGATCATGAACCACGCATTCAACTTCCTGAGCGGGTTTGCCACGCCCGACGGCATGATCTCGCTCAAGGCGTTTGGCGACTGGTGGTCCAAGTTCCAGGGCAAGCTCGCCGTGGACCCGCAGTTTCTCGACCGGATCTCGGACTGATGTATTTAGCTAACTACGCGAGCGGGAACTCGAGTTGGCGGTGCATGCGCGCCAGGATCTCGATGTAGTCGGGCTCGGACTCGGCCGTGATGTAGCCGTGCCGGACAAGGAAGTCGATCGTGACGAGCGCTGTGTTGGGCTTGAAGCTGCCGGCCGCCAGCTCGCGCTTGACTGCGTCCACGTCGAGCAGGTAGAACTCGTCGACCTCGCCGTCGACCGGCGTCGGAGACGGCGCGTCGGCCGGCAGCGCCAGGTCGTAGCAGTACTGGACCTCGGGCTGCAGGCAGCCGGCCTCGCCACCGGCGGCGGCCGTGCGCTCGTAAAAGTACGAGACCACGCCGACGGACTGCGCGTGCGCCCGCACCAGCGCCTCGGGAAAGCCGGCCTCCTCGCCACACTCCTTGATGAGAGTCTCGAAGACGCCGTAGGGGTCGCCGATCCCGCCGGCGACCGTGTTATCGAGCATGCCGGGGTACGTCGACTTGGTCTTGGACCGCCGCGGCACCCACAGCCGCAGCGGCTGCGACTCGGTCGCGGGCACGTACGCGACCAGGTGCACGCCGTACGAGACAATGCCAAACAGCGGCGTGGCCGCGCGCTCCATGAGGAGATACGTCTGCCGGGCGGGGTAGTAGATCCGGTAGAGCTCGTTGCGCCAGCCAGAGAGCACCTTGAAGCGGCCGGCCGTGCGCCAGGCCTGGGTCAGGTTGGCCACCATCTTGTTGCGCTTCTCGTACGTGTCATACGATGGCAGAAAGGCGACCGTGCGGGCGGCGTCGTCGACGGCAAACTTGTCGGGCTCGTCTCTGAGCGCGTCGACGACGAACGACTGCACGTAGCCCAGCGTGGCGACGCCGTCGTGTGTTCTGAACGCGTAGACGGTCTCGAAGAAGCTGGCGTGAGCGGCCCCGTCCTTGGCGTACGGCACCGAGTCCGTGAGGGCGATCAGCTGGAGATTGGAGAACATGGTCAACTGGTGCCTGGCGTCAGCTTTCAATTGCACGGGGGGACGCAGGGCCGCCGACAGCGCGGCACCGCTGGCAATCTGGCGGCCCTGCGGCCCGCAGCGCCACGGGCGACCTGTTCTCACCTGTGCCTTGCCGTTGGACGCGGCGGGCGATCTGGCGATCTGGCTGGCGAGGGCGAGGCGGTGCGTCACGTGACGCACTGGCGCGCAAAAAAATAAATGCCCCCTATCGGAGTCGAACCGATGATCGCTGCATTGCTCAAACGTTGTTTGTACGAGTGCAGCGCCTTACCAACTTGGCCAAAGAGGCATTTGTTAATGGCACCTCTTGGTCTGCCACTTTTGTACGGTAGTTCCGGTGACCATCTTCCCATTCGCCGTCTCGAGCACAACGATCATCCACCGATCCGCACCCACAATGGCGCAGTCTCAGGGCTTCGAGGTGCCGCCGCCCCGGCTCCCGGGCGCCAGCGCCGAGAAACTCGACTTCAATCCGCGCAAGCTCGCGCTCACCAACGACGAGTACTCGCGCCTGTTCTGGTACACCGACCACCGGCTGACGACCCGCGACCGGCTCGAGCTCCAGAACGTCTTCACCAAGGCGTACCTGTACTCCAACATCGGCGGCTTCCTCGGCTTCGCGCTCTTTGCGTTCTCGCGTGAGTACCCGCCCGGCCGCGCTGACCGCAGCCCACTACAAGTCGCTCAGCATCAAGGCGTTCAACACGTCGCGCGTCGCCGGCTCCGTGTTCTTCGGCGTCATCGGCTTCGAGTTCGGCGCCACCGTCGGCCAGCAGGTCGGCCTGGTCAAGGGCCACAGCCGGTTCGTGGCCGCCGAGAACGAGCACTGCATGACCGTGATGCGGCTCGCCCGTCTGCGGCCCTTCCTGAGCCACTGGCGCCGCTACTACAGCGACGGCCAGCTGCTGCCGGTGCTGCGCGAGCTGCGTGAGTACAACGAGCGCAAGGCCATGTGGAACCAGGGCCTGCCGGACTCGACCCCGGCCTACGACGAATGGGGCGCCGATCTCGACCAGCCGCGCCGCCCGACCCTGGCCGACCGCGTGCGGAACCTGCCGCCGCCGGCCGACGACGACCCGTTCGTGGCCGATCCGGCTGGCGAGTTTGCCGGCCAGATCGAGACTGCGGCTTCGTTCGAGCGCGAGATGGAGCTGGAGCGGCGCGGCCAGGACCAGCCGGACGACTTCACCGCGAGCGAGGCCAAGTACTCGCAGTCCAAGTACGACTGAGCGGCCGGCGGCCCGGACAGCTCTCAGGCCTGGCCGCAGACTCCGCCAGCAAAGCCGGCCAGACCGCGCGCGCGCCGCACAGCCACGCGACTGTACATTTAGTGCCCAAACGTGAAATTATTGCATGGCTGTGCCGTATCCGCCCCTTGGCCGGCACGTCAACTCCCAACGAACTCCCAACGGCAGCCGCTCTGATCCGTAGATAAGCACTTGCCGAGCCAACTGTCGCCTGCACCGTCGTCCGTCAGAGCCATGGCCGTCTCTTCCTTTGCCGAGCTGTTCACGCTCCACCGGACCACGCAGGTGCCGCCGCTGGTCGCGCCGGACGAGGTCGGTGCGGCCGCGATCGTGTCTGCGGACCAGGCCTTTGCCAGCTCGTTCTGGCAGGCCGAGCGCAAGCTGACGGCTGCGGAGCGTCGCGACGTCGGCGAGGCCGTCTCGATCATCAACCGGTACTACTTTGCGGGCGGGCTCATGGGCGGCCTACTACTGAACGCCAAGGGTGGGTGGATCCGCGACGCGACTGACGCCAGGCCTCAAGGGCAGCCTATTCCGATACGCGGCGTCGCGGCTGGTCGTGCGCTCTGTGCTCGGCTACACAGGATTCACGCTCGGCGGAGCGGTAGGGTGACTGCCGGACGCGCTGACCGCAGTTTGGGCTCTCGCGGGGCTTCCGCCGGTCCGAAAAGGAGCTGTCGCCGGCCGGCGTCGACGTTCTGGCCCACGTGCGCCAGCGGCCGTTGATCTCGCGCTGGGCGCGCTTCTACGGCGACGAGCGCAACACGCGCGAGTACTGGGACACCAAGCTGGCCGAGTACCGCGAGCTGGCCGGGCGCAATCTGCGCGCGTTTGCGTCCGACGCGCCTTCGAGCGAGGCCGCGACTGCGCCGCGCACGCTCGATCTGTCGGGCAGCGGCCAGGCCGCGCTCTACGAGCTTGAGCAGAGCCTCTACGGCGTGTACTCGCCGGCCACAGCCGACATGGTGGTCGGGCTGGTTGCGCAGATCGAGCTACTGGAGGCCGTGTCGGCGGACGTGGCGCGCGCCACCGACCGCGCCACGCGCCCCTCGCTGGTGGCGCTGCTGCTGCTGCGCGACACCGTGCTGGCCGACAACGCGTACCAGGGCAACCCGGTCTGGGACTTTGCGCACGCGCATTTGCGCGAGTGCACAGAGGAGCTTGTCGTCGCGGCCGCCAACATCTACGAGAGCCGCACGGGGCGCGGCCAGTTCCAAGAGTTTTACCAGACGGTCTTTCCGTCTGACGCGCAGCGCCACACCGTTGGCTAGCATATAGCCGCTCCGCTCGACTCGATCCGGTCCGAAGCCCGAACGCCCTGGCTCGACCAGGGCCTAGTAACGAAATGTTCTCCTCGCGCACGATCTGTAGCACTGGGCGCTTGCGAACGACGCCGCGGCTATACGCCACACGCAGTGGCGCATAGCCGCTGCAGGCTCGTGCGCTGTGGCGCGTAGCCGCCGTGTGACTTCTTGCTGCGGCCGCCCGCAGGGCGCACCTCGACGGAGTCGCCGGCGGAGGCTAGTGCACCGCCGCTGTGGCGCATAGCCGCCCGCAGGGCGCACCCTCGACGGAGTCGCCGCCGGAGGCTCGTGCACTGCCGCTGTGGCACATAGCCGCCGTGTGACCTCCTGCGGCTGTGAGGGTTGGTCCGCGGGCGGCTACGCGCCACGGCGGCGCCCGCAGACCTACGCGAAGGTGTGGCGCATAGCCGCACGCCTGCGTGGCGCAGTGTCCCAAATCGCGACGTCGACGACCGTTGTACTTAACCACCGACTGTTGTCCGATACAGAGTCGGCACAGAAGGCCGGACGTCGACAGCCCTCGGAGAACACAAGGCCGGGGGTGATTGCAGTGCAGGCGATCGCAGCGGCGCGTCAGAGTCGCAGAGATGAGCACTTTAACCGGATCCACGCAATTCACCGAGCCCGTGCTCGAGCAAGGTAGGCCGGCGGCCAGGCGGCAGGCGGCAGGCGGCAGTGGCGACCACGCACGCCGCCGCGATGGCAGCGACAGCCAGACGTGGCGGATCGCAGACGCTGACCGACAGTCGAGGCGGCGCCCTCTTTGCTCGTCCTGATCCTCGACACAAGCCCCAAGGGATGGGCCCGGCTGACGCAGACAAGCGGGGTCACGCTGCGCACAGTGCTCATGTCGCTGCTGGTGTACCTGAACGCGCATCTGGCCCAGAACCCGTCCAACAAAGTGGCGGTGCTGGCCGCGCACACGCACGAGGTCGTGCTGATGTACCCCAGCACAAAACCGGTGGCGGCCCGGGCGCGCGAGCCGACGGACGGCGCGTCGGCGTCGTCGTCGCGGTCGTCGTCGTCCGCCGGGCAGCAGCGGCCCACGGAGCACTCGGCCCGCGACAGCAACTCGCCCGCGGCCGGCGAGAAAACGGGCGCGTCCATGTACCGGCCGTTCAAGGACCTCGACGACGCCGTCGTCGAGCAGCTCGAGGCGCTGCTGCAGCGCACGCGTGCGGACGACGTCGCCGGCTGGCCGGACCGGGCGCTGATCTCGGGCGCGCTCAGCCAGGCGCTGGCGTACGCCAACCGGATCATCAACCCCGACAACAGCGCGGCGCTGGCCGCGTCCGCCGCGGCGGACATGCAGGGCACGACCACGACGGGCGTCGGGAGCGCGCTGGGGCCGGCCATGGACGCGCGCATCCTCGTGGTCAACGTGTCGAGCGAGCTGGCGTCGCAGTACGTGGCCATCATGAACTGCATTTTCGCGGCCCAGAAGATGCACGTGCCGGTCGACGTGTGCCGGCTCGGCACGGACGACACGGTGTTTCTGCAGCAGGCCGCCGACACGACGGGCGGCGTCTACATCCGGCTGGACCACCCGCGCGGGCTCGTGCAGTACCTGATGACGGCGTTCATGCCGGACCCGTCGCTGCGCAAGCACCTGGTGATGCCCGCGCAGGGCAGCATCGACTTCCGCCCGGCGTGCTTCTGCCACCGGCGCATCGTCGACATCGGCTACGTGTGCAACGTGTGCCTGTCCAGTAAGTGGTTGTCGAGCGCGCTGACCCAGTTTTCTGCGCGCCGCCGGCCGACGGCGCCTGCAGCATCTGCTACACGGTCTTCGACCCGGCCGAGCTGCGGGACCTCATGCGGCGCCCGGTCGTGGTGTCGACGAAGCGCAAGGCCAAGAAGCGCAAGAAGGAGCCGTAGATGTACATAGCAATGCATGCATATAGCCGCATATAGCCGCATATAGCCGCGGTGGCCACGGCCGCGGTGCGCGCGGCCGCTGCTTCGCGACGGCCAGCGCCAGCGGCCCGTGCGGCTATGCGCCACGCGGCTATGCGCCACTGCGGCCGTGCACGAGCCTCTGGCCGGCCCCCCAGGGCGCTGCGCGCGGCCGCAGCTGGCCGCCGGCGGCCGTCCTCGACCGCGCAGCCGCCGGACGCCCGCCGTGTGGCGTCCGGGCACGCGTCCACAGCCCGTGCGGCGGCAATTGGTGCCAGGACATATAGCCGCGGCATATAACCGCCCGCGCGGCGCCGTGGCGCGGCGCGCGTGGCGCCGTGTATTTGGGCGGTCGAAACGGCGATCGCTCCAGCCACGCAACGCGACTCCTTGCCAGGCACAGAGCCCCCCCGCAACCAGCAGCAAGATGTCGTACGAGGAGATGGATGTGCACGCGGCGCGCAAGCGGCGGCCGACGCTGCCGTCCTCGCGGCCGTCGGCGGCGTCGTCGGCGTCGAGCAAGGCGAGCCGGCCGCGCGAGTCGGTGATTCCGTCGATGCTCCACGGCGTCCACAAGGACGACCACGGGCGGCACCACGACAAGGTAGGTGGCGGCCGGACGCGCTGACGGCAGGTGGGCAACCTGCTCAAGCGGTACTCGACGCGGCTGCCGTCGGGGTCGCACGCGCCGAGCAGCACGCGCAAGCCGTCGACCGATGCCGGGTCGTTTCTGGCGGTGCCGGGCGGCGCCAGCGACGGCCGGCGGCCGTCGGCGATCTCGATCAGCAGCCTGCCGATCGCGGGTGCTGAGGAGATCCCGCCGGTGCCGGCGGTGCCGGCGCAGGCGGGCGCGCGCAAGGACGAGCGGTCGCGGATGCTGACGCGGCGGCCGGCGCAAAAAACGCGGGCGGACCCGCGCGAGCAGCGGCCGACGTACCCGGTCGACGTCTCGTGGTTCGAGAGCTGGGACTACACGCCGGACGAGTACCTGCGGACGGTGGTGGCCGACATGGACGAGGCCGAGGTGGTCGACCACCTGGCCCGGCTGGAGCAGACCCGGGACCTGCTCGGCAAGGACATGCACAAGAACCTGTTCAACAACTACCACCAGTTCGTGCTGATCTCGCGCGAGATCGAGACGCTGCAGTCCGAGGTCCGCGGCGGCCGCGAGAGCGTGGCCGAACTCAAGGCGGTGGTCGCCAAGATGCGCGCGGCCAGCGCCGAGGCCGACGACCGCGAGCCGCCCAAGCTGGGCCGCGGCAAGTCGTTCCGCGAGCGGCCCGAGTCGCCGCGCGAGCTCGTGCGGACGCTGTCGCGGACCGTGTCGGGCCGGGGCGCGCGGACGCCGGCGCCGGCAGTGCCGGCGCTGCCGACGGCGGACGCGGCGCTGGCGGAGCACCTGTTTGCGCTGGACTGCCTGGTCGCGCGGCGCGACGTGGCCGGCGCGATCGACTACATCGCCGCGGTCAAGGCGGACGTGCCGGACGCGGACCTGGCGGACCGCGAGGAGAACGTGATCGAGATCATCACGCACGACCTGTCGACCGAGTTCGTCTCGCGCCCGGAGACCGTGCGCAACCTGCAGCTGATGCTGCGGCTGGGCTACGAGGACCGCGCCAAGACGACGTACCTGGCGTCGCGCGCGGCGATCATTGCGCGGCGGCTGTCGCAGCTGTCGCTGGAGGCGTCGTACGACGACGACGACATTCCGTCGTACATCACCCAGGTGGCCACGATCCAGTTCACGCTGGTGAAGGCGACCGTGGAGGTGTACCGGGAGTGCTTTACGCTGTACCGGATGGCGAGCGCGCTGGTGGAGTGGGTCAAGGACCAGGTCGAGAGCTACACGGTCCTGTTTGCGAAGGCGCTGAAGGACGTGCGGCGCGACAACGACATCTACGACCGGGCGGTGACGGCGACGAAACGGCAGGCCGAGATCCTCAAGAGCGTGGGGATGAACATGGACTTTATCCTGCGCGAGGTGTACGAGCGGCCGCCGGAGTAGCCGGTGTTCATATAGCCGCAGGACAGCATATAGCCGCAGGCATGCGCGGCGGTGCGCGGTGCGGCGGGCGGTGCGGGGGCGGTGCCGCGTGGCGGTGTCGGTGCGTCGGTGCGTCGGTGCGTCGGTGCGTCGGTGCGTCGGTGCGTCGGTGCGTGCGGCGCGGCGGTGCGGCGGTGCGGTGCGGCGGTGCGCGTGGCGGTGCCTCGCGGAGCCCTCGCACCGCCCGCCGGCGCTGCCCGGGTGGCGGTGCCCGCTGTGGCGGTGCGCCGGCGGCCTCGCCGGAGGCCACCCAGCGCGCACCGCCGGCACAGCCACATCGGCCGAACCGTCTCGCCCGCCGTCGCTGCCCGCCGGTGGCGTCCGCCACGGCCGTCTCCGCGCACCGCCGCCGGCCGTGCGCCGTCAGTGGCGTCCGTCCGCGTCACCCGATGGCTGTGGAGCCACTGGCGTTGCGCGGAGATGCCCGGTGTGGCGCAAGGGCTGCGCCGCGCTGCACTTGTGCATCGCCGCTGCCCGGCGATTTCCGCGCACGGCCTAGCCGATGACCAACGTCCGTGTCATATTTAACCAGGAAATTTTTCCACTCCACCGCCAGCATTCTATCTTATCGCAGCATTCATAGCGTTCGAGCGTCATCACAGCGTCTACGCCATCGGTAGCGTACCCAGTGCATCACACGGTGGACATCAGCCATCGTCATAGAACAAGGACAACAACCCCCTGCAAAATGTGTCTCGTTTGCTTCACCCCGGATGTCTTCCTCATCCTGCTAGCGATCGTGTTCCCGCCGCTGCCGGTGTGGATCAAGACCGGCGTCTGCTCGTGCGAGAGTCTGGTCAACATCCTGCTGTGCATGCTGGGCTACATCCCCGGCCTGCTGCACTCGTGGTACGTCGTTGCGACCTACACCGAGCTCGAGTACGAGGAGGACCTTGAGGCCGGCGCCATCCGGCAGCCCGGCCGCCGCAGCTTCCCGTTCTACGGCCGGGTGGTGTACCAGCCGCTCGCCCAGGAGGAGGAGCTGATCGTGTCGTCGCCGCAGCCGGTGCCCGCACCGGTCGCGCCGGCGCCCGAGCCCGCGGCCGAGGAAGAGGCCGGCCCGGCCGAGCCGTCGAGCGCGCCGCCGGCGTACTCGATCATCATGGGCGACAACAAGGTCCAGAACTAGCGGACGACATGTGTTTTGATTTAGATTGGAGTATTTTGGGATTGGTACTGTGAAATAAAGGAACTTTCAGACGAAGATGCGGCGCGGCCGCTGTAGTGTGCATGCGTGGGCTGGGCCCTAGTGTACAGCCCCGGGGGGCAAGCGAGCGTGGAAACGAGCGTGGGCGGCCGGAGCCAGTGTCTGGGCGCGGCTACTCGAGCTCGCGCATGAACATCACCGGCGTGGTGGACTCGGACGGCGGGCCGGGCACGTCGGCCGGGCGGCGGCGGCGGGTCTTGGACGCCACGCCGGCCAGGAACTTGCGCCGCCACACCTTGCCGGCCATCAGGAACGCCATGAACGCAAACATGCCGACGAAGAGCACGAGCCCGGGCAGCCGCCGGGCCGTGATGAGCGAGTGGCCGGCGGCCTCGGCCGCGCCGTCGAGGAAGGCGGGCGGCAGCGCCGTGGCGTTCACGCCCGCGTCGGCCTCGTCTGCGCCGACGAGCAGCCGCTCGGCGTGGAACCGCGCCGGGTCCTTGGACGGGCCGAAGCCGACGCGCGGGACCGACGCGGCCGCGCCGGCCGCGTCCGCGGCCGCGTTGGCCAGCGCCGGCGCCGTGTCGGCCGCGGGGATCTGCGCGGCCGCATGCAGCACCATTTTGCCGAGCGTCCACGACAGCTCGACGCCGTTGATCTCGTCCACGGACGTGAAATGCGTGTCCATGAAGCCCTTGTCCTTGGCCGAGTCCACCAGCGCCTTGGCGCCGTCCTCGGACTCCTTCTGGGCCTCCTCGACCGGGATCCCAAAGCCCGACTGCAGCACGGTCAGGATGTAGACGCCCTTGAAGCACAGCGCGCTCTGCTTGGAGTCGGCCGAGCCGTTGCAGACGGCCTGCACGCGGTCCGTGAAGATCTTGATGTCAAACACGTCGCCGCCCTTGCCGGCCGCCGACGGGTTCAGGAGCAGGTCGTGGGACGTGTGCCAGTACTCGGACACGCCGATGAACCGGTTGACGTCGAAGTCGATTGCCGGCGCGTGCACGCCGCCAAACAGACAGGGGTCGTCGTTGCACGGCATGTCCTTGGACAGCAGCGGGTACGTGGCGGCCATGCACTCGTCGAACGAGCCGGTGCCCTGGATGAGCGACTTGCCGGAGCCGCCGGCGACGGCGTCCGCCGGCCGCGTGGCCACGGTCTCGGTCGCGCCGGCCGGCAGACAGGGGTCGTGCAGCACGGCGTCGTAGACGGGGGCGGCGGCGGCCTCGGCCGGCTCGGCGCGGGCGACCCGCGGCCGGTCGACCTTGTTGTCGTCGCTGTCGTAGCCGTCCGTGTCGGCGTCGGGGTCGTCGGGGGGGATGGCCCCGTCGGCCTTGGACTTGGGCTTGGACTTGGGCTTGGCCTTGGGCTTGGCCTTGGGCTTGTCCGGCGCCTTGTCCTTGGGCCGGTCCTTGGCCTTGTCGGCCGCGGCGCCGGCCGTGGCCGTCGGCGCCACCGGCGCGGCCGTCTGGATCATCGCCATCGGCTCCGCGGCCGCGCTCGGCTCCGCGGCCGCCGTCGGCGCGGCCTCGGCCGCCGGCAGCAGCTCCAGGTACCGCCGGCGCGCCTCGTTGGCGCCGTACCCCAGCCACGACGTCACAAAGATGTTGTAGATCTGGTCCGCGCCCGACAGCGTGCGCATGCGCACCGTGTACAGGTCCTCCAGGTGCTTCTCGGTCTCGGTCGCGTTCGGCGCAAACGCCACCTGCGCCGACGCGCCGCCCATGTCCAGGAACCCGTACGTCGAGTGGCCCTTGCCGTGGGCGTGGCTCGCCGGCTCGTCGAGCGCGCCCAGCATGTAGTTGAGCGCGAGCCAGCCCAGCAGGCCCTCGGTCTCGCCGTCAATCACACGCACGTTCTGCGCGCACTGGTCCGCCGGCAGGTGGAACTTGGTCGAGTCCATGATGAACTGGCACGCGTTCGTCAGGATCTGGTGCTGGTCCTCGTCCGCCAGCAGCCGCATGCCCGCGGTCGCGTACAGAAAGATCGGCGTCTGCTCGTGCTTGTGGCGGGGCACGATCGACTGCGCGTGCCCCAGCAGCGCGGCCAGGTGGTCGCGGCCGACCGCGTCCGCCTTGCCGGCAAACGTCGAGATGCCGGGCTTGATTTTCATGGACCACGACGGGTCGCCGCGCGTCACCTGCGGCAGCTGGTTGCGGCCGCCGGCCTGGCCGCCGGCCGCATCCGCAGACAGCCACGAGTAGATGTGGATCCGGGACCCGCTGGACCCGGCGTCGATCACGATACCATAGTTGGTGGGAACGCTGGGCATGGCGCCGAACTGGCTGTCAGCAGGGTCCGGGGTCGGCAGCGGCCGCCGGCAGCGGCCGGCCGCCGGCCGGGCCAGCACGCGTGCGCGCGCCCCGGCGGCGGCCGTCGCGGCGTCGCCGTCGCGGTCGTTGTTTTACCTTTGGCAGACCAAACTCTTCTGGCAGCCCAAACTGGTCCACCAGCGGTCCAATCTCAAGCGGCGGCCCTGGCCCGTCTCGCAGCTGGTCAGTGCAGCTGTCTGGCGATCGTGGACACCGTGTGGGCTCCGTGGCGGGCAGGGTTGGAGGTGGGCAAACTGGGTTGTCGTTTTGACTTGATAAGTTTGCGCACGGCTACTAGTACGGTGAGCCGCACGCTGTGCGGCTGGGCCGCGCTACGGGGCGCGTGCGCCACAGCGCAGCCGCGCACGCCGCAGTGGCGCAAATACAGGCCGGCCAGGCCAGCAGTCCATTGTTCTAATCCCAGGTCTTTTTGATCTGCAGCGTCCACTGGAACTGCAGGTGCGTGCTGTCGTCGTCGTCGACGAACTTGGACACGACGTCGTAGGTGCCGCGCGCGAGCATGCCGCTCGGGGCCTCCTCCTCGAGGACTGCGGTCAGCGGCGGCCGGCGCGGCGCACTTACAGGTCTTCTCGTACTCCGGGCGGTCGACCGTGTTGGGCGAGTACGACCCGCAGACCTCGTCCGACTTGTCGACGCGCAGGCCCTTGCGCTTGACGAGCTGCAGGTACCGCAGGCCGGTGATGATCTCGTGCTGGACCCGGAACCGGATCTTGACGCGGTAGAGCGAGCCCTCCTTGAGCACGATCGGCGTCCGCCGCAGCTCGTCCAGCGCGCCGGCCTGCGTCGTGTCGACCACGATCGGGTCGTGGCCCTGGATCTCGAGCCCGAGCGACAGAATCACGACCTTGCGGTTGTCGCCGGCGGCCACCTCGAGCGGCGTGCCGCACGCCAGCCCGAGCGACTGCTTCCACTTGACGAGCGAGTCGTCCTCGGCGTCGAGCGAGACATACTCGTTGACCGAGAGCTTGGTCGAGACCGTGTAGCCCTCGGTTGTATCAGCCACCAGCTCGTCGTCCGACATATCGTGATGCCGAGTGGAAGGCGGCCCTGGCCTATATATACTAGGGGTGCCGGAAATAGCTCGCCCTGCGCTGGCGCGCCCGGCCTCACGCGCCGCCCTGCGACGGCGACGCGCCGGCCTCTGCGGGGCAGGCGCCCGGCGCACGCCTGCGCACGTCTGCGCACGCGGGCGCGCTGGCCTTGTCGACGCGGGCGCTGCAGCTGCAGCTGCGGGCGGTGCGGCGCGTGCGGCGCGTGCGGCGCCCCGCCGGACCTACGGCCGGCGGCCTGCGGGCGGGCTCGCCGGGCCGGCGACCCACGCGGCGCCGGCGCCGGCTGCGCGCGGGGCCAGCAGCCGCCGGCTGGCCGAGCGCCAGCGGCCGGGCGCCGGCGCGCCGCTGCAAGTGGCCGCCCCTGCCGGCGTCGCCAGGGCATCGCGCAGACCATGGCCCGCCTGTCAGGGCGCCCTGGCAGGCGCACGCCTGCAGCGGACGCACTGCGCTGCGTAGGCGAACGCTAGAAAGTGGGCAGCGGCGACCACCGTGGCCTGGTCCGACCGTAGCTAGTCGGCCGCTGGCGCCAGTGGACGCATCGCGTGGCTGCTGTGGCGAGCTGTGGCGAGCTGTGGCGACGGTAGCGGCAGCCGCGCGGCGGCCGGCGCCACGACGCCCCAGCCGTAGCCGTCGGACCCCTCGACGCGGCTCCTGACGCGGCCATGACGCACGACTCGTTGCGCGCGGCTAGCCGACCGGCCGCGTCGCCGTCGCCGGTAGCGACGACGTGGCGAGCCCCTGACCTAGCGGCCCCTGGCTGCGCAGATCAGGTCAGTCGACAACGGCGCGGGCCACTGACCTCGGGCCGCCGGCCGGCAGCGCTGCGCGCCGGGCGCGCCCCAACACGCGCACGGACGTGGATTCGCCGCCCCTGGCCAGCCGCTGCGCAGCGCGTTTCAGCCGTGCGGTGGGCGTGGCCGCGCCGGGCGGCGACGCGAGCCGGCCGGTGGCGACGCTGGCGGGCAGCGAGGGGCAGAGGCCCTGGCTAAGGCGCCTTGCGACCGGCGGGGAAGCGCGCGGCGGCGGCGCTGCGGGCCTCCTGGCCGTCGCTGGCAAGACCTTTCCGCAAACGCCTGGTCCTGCCCAAGACGGTTGCGCGGCCGCCGTCGAAACGCTCGACGGTCCATCACGGCGGCGCTGCTGCACGTACGCTTGGCGCGGTCACGCACTATGCCTTGTCCGGACGTTACACAGGACACACGCGGCAACGGCCGCGGCCGCGTGCAGGCGCCGTGCAGCGCCGCTAGCACGCACGGCTGGATCCGGTCTGGAAGCCAGACGGGCGAGGCGGACCGTGGCCCGCGACGAGCGTCGGAGCAGCCGCACGTGAAGAGCTTCGGCGGGCGGCGGGCGCCAGCGTAGCTTGGACCGGCGCCGCGGATCCGCCGTTCGGCCCATGTCCACGGCTGTCGGTCGCACAGCGCGCATTGTCTCACGACTGCATGGTGGTTGCCGTAATTTGCTGTTACACGACTGCACACTGCGCACGGCCACGCAGGCTTGCAGTCGCGGCGGCGGCCAGCGGCGGCCAGCGGCGGCCGGCGGCGGCCGGCGGCGGCCAGCAGCGGCCCGAGGCACACGGCGGCCGGCAGCGGCCAACGGCGGCCAGCTCCCGCGGCTGCACCGTGGCGGCGCGGCGGCCGCGCTCCACGGATCCCGGCAACCAGCTCTGCAGGCAGCTACACCAGCGGACTCGGCCTGTTCGGTCCCAGGGACCGTGCGTGGGTGCAAAACACGCTAGCCGAGAGAGGCAGCCAGCGCAACCTCCCATCGCGCGCCTGCCTCTTTCGGCCACCGCGCGACGCGCTGCAGCGGCGCCTCGGCGGCGATTCCCGGGCGCAGCAGGACCCGCGGCGCCGGCCAGGCCCGTCCCGCAGATTCGGGCCTCTCTCGGCCACCGGTGGCTGGGCATGCCGGGCCGGTGGTGGCGGGGGACAGCGCGCTAGACCAGACAGGCCATCCTCCAGCCTTTGATGGCTGGCTGCAGGTGCTAGCTGCAGCTAGCGCGGCCCAACCGGGCATGGCGTGGCCATCGCCGACGCGGCTCAGGCAGAGGGCTGAGAGCGTGCCTGATCGGTGCGAATCACCGCCATCGCCGGCAGCTACAAAAGACCGGGCTCTGCGCGCAAGTCGCACAGAAAGAAGCTGCCGCGGAAGACACCCGCAGATCGAGCGCATATCGAGCGCACCCAGAGCGCAGACAGGGCGCAGACAAGCGCCGCCCAGACGGGGCCAACGCCAACAACACAATGGCACGAGTGGCCAGCACAGAAAAACGGGCGATCTCGGTCGCGGAGGTGACGGACCGGTCCGGCGGCAGCCGGGTGCAGATGACCGGGTCCAGCGCGGTGACGCTCGTGCTCCGGCTGCTGCAGCTGATCCTGGCCGGCGCCGTGCTCGGGCTGGCCGCGAACGACGTGGCGGCCAAGCTGGAGCGGTCGCTGGGGGTGTGGGCGTTCATCATGGCGGCCGCGTCGGTGGCCATCGTGATCACGCTCTGGCAGCTCATCCGGGTGGACCGGTACCGGCCGCTGGACTACCTGTGGGGCACGATCCCCGGGTTTGTGCTGCTGCTGGTCGCGCTGGCGCTGGCGCTCAGCAAGCTGCTGCCGTACGCGTGCTCGATGGTGTCGCGGGTGACGATCACGGTGACGTCGAACGGCACGCAGCAGCAGACGACGAACCTGATCGACGGCGAGCACTGCACGCGCGAGGTCGTGCTGCTGGCCGTGCTGCTGGCCGCGACCATGTTCTGGTTCGGCTGCCTGGTGCTGTACATCGTGCTGGGCGTGCTGCAGTACCGGCGGCAGCAGCGGCGCAAGAACCACGAGTTCGACCAGCCGCTGCCGCCGGACGACGGCTACCGGCCGGTGCAGGGCGCGCACCCGGACGACTTCCTGCGGCCGGACCAGCACACCCCGGCGTACTCGTACGACCCCACGGTGATCTCCAACTACGCGCCGCCGCCGCCGCAGCACTACGCGCCGCCGCCGCGGCAGCCGACGCCGCCGCCGCCGCAGCCGCCGTCGCCCGCGCCGCCGACCCCCCAGCCGCCGGCGCCGCCGTCGCCGCCGCCCGAGGCGGCGCCGACCTCGACCGACAGCCTCGAGCGCCGGCAGCAGCAGGACATGCTGCACGAGCGCGAGCTCGACCTCTTCGACCGGCAGGCCGAGATCGCGCGCCTGCAGCAGCAGCAGATCGACAACCTGCGCGTGCCGGCGCCGGCCGCGCAGCCCGAGGTCTCGCGGCACATCTCGGAGCACATCACGCGCACGCGCACGATCAAGGGCGACCGCCACCACCGCCGCCACGAGGACCACAAGCGCCGGCGGTCGCGCGTGACAGTCAACATCAACACGTTCGGCCGCGACGGCGAGCCCGCCGAGCACGTCGCCGACGCCGGCGCCGTCGAGCACATCCGCGTGCACGAGCACCGCCGGCGGTCGTCGCACCACAGCCACCACAGTCATCACAGCTCGCACTGAGCGGCAGGATAGAATTGCATAATACACGCCCGTCATGAGAGCTCGGTCCCGCTGGCGCCGTCGTCCACGCCGTCGTCCGCGGCCCGGTCGGCGGCCCGGTCGGCGGCCGCCTGCGCGCGCCGCGCGGCGCCCGCCGCCGCCTCCTCGGCCTCGGCCTCGGCCGCAAAGTGTCTGTAGCCCGCAAACGCGACTGCGGAGGCGCCAAACAGCGCCGCCGACAGCTGCAGCCGCGACTTGAGGTCGACGAACACGCGGTAGCGCTTGCCGGCCTCGACGATCACGCGCACGACCTCGTCCAGCACCTCGGGCTCGTCCTGCAGGATGCCGTTGATGCGCGCCACCTGGCTGCCGTTGCGCAGCTTGCCGTTGACCAGCAGCGCCAGCACGCTGAACGAGCGCACGTCCGACAGCACGTACACAACCGTGCGGTCGTCGCCGTCGCCCGTCACCGAGACCTGGCCGGTCCGGAACATCTGCTGCATCACCGCGCGCACGAACGTCTCGGGGTCCTGCGCGAGCGTGCCCGGCCCGCTGCGCTGGCTGCGGAAGTCCGCCGGCAGCCGGAACACGACCCGCGGCGTCGAGTCGTACGAGATCGTGCACGTCGCCGCGTGGTCAACGAGCTCGGCCACGTCCCAGGCGAGCCCGACCGCGTTGAGCTCGCGCACCTCGGGCGTCAGGATCGCATCAAACATGTAGAAGTCGTCGCCGTCGCCCTGGCCGGTCGGCCGGCTGTAGGCGCGGCGGGGAACCGCGGCCGCGGCCGCGGCCGGGCGGCCGCGCCAGGCCAGCGCCGGCCGCGCCGTGCGCGCGAGCCCGGCGACGGAGAGCGCCGCCGCCCGCCGGATCACGAGTCTGGCAGCATGCATGGTGGTGGTGGCCGGCCGGGGCCGGCGCGGCGCCGTATGCGGGGGTTACCCGGCACATCGCGGCGCTCAAATTTTCGGCCGCGCCGGCCCGGCCGCCGTGCCCGGCATGCTCACGTTCTGCCCCAACTGCTCGAACCTGCTGCTGGTAAGTCGCGCGCGGCCCGGCTGACGCAGATCTCGCGGGCCGAGACGGGCATGTTCCGGTTCGAGTGCCGGACGTGTCCGTACGACTTTCCGATCCGCGAGCACACCAAGATCTACGGCACGCGCGAGCTCCAGCGCAAGCAGATCGACGCCGTGCTCGGCGGCGACGACGCGTGGAAGAACGCCGACCAGACGACGGGTACGTGGCCGCGCGCGCCGGGCTGACCGCAGCGCAATGTCCGCAGGAGTGCGGCAACACCAAGGCCTACTTTTTCCAGCTGCAGATCCGCAGCGCGGACGAGCCCATGACGACGTTTCTGCGGGTAAGTGGGCGCCGCGGCGGCGCTGACGGCAGTGCACGCAGTGCTTCCACCAGTGGCGCGAGAACTAGGCATGTACATAGTCAATCTCCCTGTGGCTTGACGCCCAACCCCATGTCGTCCCCGCCGCCGGAGATCCTGAGAGCGCTCGGCGTCGAGCGCGGCGACGTGCTCGCGTTCCGCCTGGCGCACGGGTCGACGTTTGCGGCCGTGGGCTCGCTGACCACCGCGCGCGGCCGCTACTTTGTCAAGTTCGAGCGCGCGGCCACGGCCGTCATCGACGGCGAGGCCGCGTCCCTGGCCGAGATCCGCAAGTACGCCAAGGACCTGACGCCGACCGTGCGCGCCGTGTCCGACCCGGGCGCCGCGCCGGCCTTCCTGGTGACCGACTACCTCGACCTGGCGCCGCTGTCGGCGGCCGCGGGCGACCTGGGCGCGGCGGTCGCGCGCCTGCACCAGGCCTCCATGGCCGCCGGCCTGCCGTACGGCCTCGGCGGCGTCACGACGTGCTGCGGGCCGACGCCCCAGCCCAACCCGCCCACCGACACCTGGCTCGAGTTCTTCCGCGAGCACCGGCTGCAGTACATCTTTGACCGCATCGCGCACTCGCTGCCGTCCATCGTCGACGCCGAGTGGGCCCGCCTGCGCACGGCCGTGCTCGGCCGCGTCGTGCCGCGCCTGCTGGCCGGCCTGCCGGCGGCGAACCCGGCCTACGCGGCCGCGCTCGTGCACGGCGACCTGTGGGCCGGCAACGCGGCCTGCGCGGGCATCCGCCCGGTGATCTACGACCCCTCGTCGGCGTACGCGGACCCGGAGTTTGAGTTTGGCGTGCTCACGCTCTTTGGCGGCTTCCCGCCGGCGTTCTTCGACGCCTACCGCGCCGTGCTGCCGCCGTGGACGCCGGCGGCCGAGCACGACGACCGCGTCGCGCTCTACCGGCTCTACCACCTGCTCAACCACACCGACATCTTTGGCGGCGGCGGCTACGAGTCGAGCGCGCGGTCGACCATGCGCTCGCTCGTGGCCAAGTACGCCGACTGATTGCTGTATTGCTCGTCAATTCTGCGGCACTGCCGCGACCCTGGGACTGGCGCGCTGGCCGCGCGGTGCTTGTGCGACACTGGGTCGCAGGTGTGGAGCCAGTGGGCCGGGTCGCGGCCCCTGACCGCGGCCGACCTGCCGGAGACGGGCTAGGCGCGCTGTCCGAACGGCGTACGCGTTGTTGGGGATGATGTCACGTCAAGCGCGTATCAAACATCGAGCGCCGCCGCGTCGGGGCCCGTCGCCGCTCGCCGCGCCGGCCGCTGTGGTCGCGGCACTTCGGGTCGCACCGGCCTCACGCGGCCTCACCGGCCCCACGGCCGCTCCACGGCCGCTCCACGGCCGCTGCGACGACTGCCACGCCGCGCCCGCCGGCTGCGGCCACCGACCGTAAAAGCCCGGCCGTCGCCTGTCGCCCGCCGCAGCATGTTGGCAGTATACGCAGTCGTGTCGGCAGCAGCAATCGTGCTCGCCCTGGCGCTCCGGCAGCCGCCGCGCGAAAAACGCGCGAGCCTGGTCGAGGTCCTGATCCCCCAGCGCTCGACCTGGCCGCACGCCGCCTACAAGCGGTACCAGGACGGCGGCGAGCTGCCGCTCGAGCTGGTCCTGCGCGATCTGCTCACCGGCGCCGTGCACCTTCGGCGCGAGCCGGTTGACGCGCTGTGCGGCGTGCTGCGCGCCGCCCGCGCGCGCTGGACGTTCGAGCTCGTCCGCGGGCTCATCGGCCGCCCGGCCACGGCCGCCGTCGACCTGCACGACTGCGCGGCCACGGCCGACGTCGCGCTCGCCCGCTCGCACAAGGGCCGACTACTGAGCACGGCCGGCCGGCTCGCCGGCCGCGGCCTGATCGCCGACGACACGTGCGGGCTGGCTGCGCACGTCGGCAGCCGCGGCGACGGCCGCAGCGACGCGGCCGCCACCACGCTGCGCTCGCTCGTCCGGCGGTCGCAGCTCTACACGGGCTACGACTGGATCGCGGTCGGCAGCAGCGACGGCGCGCGCGTGGCCGACGCGGCCGCGGCCGTGGCCTCTGCCGTTCGGCCTGGCGGCCGCGTCGTGGTCGAGGTCACGGCCCTGGTCGGCGCCGACGCCGGCACCGCCTGGTACGCGCTCTTCACGGCGCGGCTGGACGCTGCCGCAGACACCGGCGCGCTCGTGCTGGGCACGGTCGGCGCGGTCGCGGACGCGCTGCGGCTGCACGGCGTCGCCGTCGAGCGCGTGGTCGACATCAGCTTCGACGACGCCAGCCTGTCGCGGGCGGTGGCCGGCGCCGAGGCGGCGGCCGCCGGCGGCCGGCGCGGCGACGCAGCCGCCGCCCGCGCCCGCGCGGTGTGGCACGCGTGGCGCACGGCCCTGCTCTCTCAGGGCCGCCTCCGGCGATACGCGGTGGTGGGTCGGCGGGAAATAGAAAGCTAGTATTCGTCACTCTGGTCATCAAACATGCCCACCGGCGCCTCGTCCTCCGCGTCCTCGTCGATCGGAATGTACACGACGCGCTCGCGACGGTCGCGCACAGCGTAGACAATGCAGATCACCAGCAGCACAGACTGCATGACCGCGGCCACGAAGTAGGGCATCCACGAGCTCCAGGCCGTGCCCTCGCGCGCGGCCAGACTGTACGCCCACAGGAAGCCGCCCGGCGACTGCATGATCAGCGTGTACATGCTCAGCGAGCCCGCGCTGCGCAGCCGCAGCGTCGTGAAGATCTGGGGGAAGTACTGGATCATGGTGATCGCGGCACCCTCGAGCCCGAGCAGGCCCGCGTAGGTCTCGACCGCTGTCGACTCTGGCCGGCCACGCGCAATCGCGTGCACGTACAGGCCCGTCGCGGCCGTCGCAAAGAAGTGCACGCCGGCCACGGCGCTGGCCACGACGGCCTCGTTGTACTTTTGCGCGCCCGTCCGCGGATAGTACATCAGGAACAGGACCAGGCTGGCGTCAGCGCCGCGCGCACACACACACTTACACGAGCGCAAACAGCGCGGCCTGCAGGACGACCTGGATAACGCCCATGGCGGCGGCTATGCAGAGGCCGCCGGACTGGGGTCAGCAGCGGGCGCCGACGGACTTACCAGCACGCTGCAGCAGCCCAGCACGTCCGCCGACAGCAGCACGATGTTGACGACCGCGCACGAGCCGGACATGACGCCGAGCATGAGGAACCAGCCAGAGAGGCCCTCTGCCGTGCCGCGGGCGATGATCCGGAGGTGCTGGGGGAGATACGACACAACGACGCCGACCGTCAATCCGACCGAGACCACTAGCGTGAACATGGACGGGTGAGCCAGGCTCGAGCACAGCTCGGACGAGCCGGGGGCGACGGCGGCGGCCACGGCCGACACTGCCTGGGCGACCGAGTCCATTATGGTTGCTGGAGACCGTGCTAGGCTGGGGGCGTCGGGAGATATAAGACGGCCGGTAGGCGAACACAGCCGCACGCCAAAGCAGGCCGAGCCGCACGCGCCGCACGAGCCGCACGCGTCTCGCAGCACGGCGCTTCCGTCATCCGTGCGGCGAGCACCGAACCGGTGCGCGCGGCCTTGCAGTAGTCGGCCGCGCGGCCAGTGCGTTATCTCGTATTCGGCCTGGCTGCGGTTCCACAGATACGAGTGGCGCCGGCGAGCTATGACGCGGGTGGACCCGCCGCAGCCACCGACAGACACTCAGCCGTGCCGCCGGCGCCAGGGCCTTGGGCCGGCACGCGAGCTGCGCTGCGGCCGGCGCTACGCCAGAGACTATGCCGCTGTGCGCCACAGCGGGAATACGAGCTTCTGCGGCAGCGACGCCGCGGGGTGGCCGCCCCGCGGGCAGAACCACGTCTTTGGTTCAGTCGGCGGCTACGTGTGACCGGCGGCTTTATGCAACCGGCGGCTATATGCAACCGGCGGCTACATGTTACGTGCGGCTATATGCCTGCCTCGCAGGCGCCGCAGCCCGTACTTTAACTTCTTGCCATAACATACATCGCAGCTAGTCGAACTTGCCGCCCACAGGCGGCAGACTAGCCGACGAGTCCGCCGCCAAGTAGCCGGCCGCGCGCGCGCGGCGGGACCGGCGGGTGCACCACCAGGCATTGACCAGGACCAGGCCAAGCACAAAGGAGGCGATCGCGACCGGGTACCGCAGCGAGATCTCGCGCGCGGTCAGGAACAGGTTCAGGAACCGGTTCGACAGCGACTTGCTCTTGATCTTGCCCGGCGTGTCGAGCACGACCTTGAGCGTGTTGAGGATGAGCTGGCGGTCGACGGTGATGGGCTTGCCGGTAGCGGTCTGGTCCCAGTACTTCTTGCCGTCTTCGTCGTTGATGACAATGCGCTCACCAACCTCGGAGACCGAGATGCCGTAGGTCTTGCGGAGCCAGCGCTCCCAGAAGTCGCCGTCGACCCAGGCGAAGCCGACCTGCTTGCGCGGCGGGAGCACGATGTGAATGCTCTGGGCGGCCTTGAGGGCCTTCTCGTCGCCCTTGTCGGTGGCCTCCTCGATCTTGGCCTCCTTCTTGTCGCGCTGCTCCTGGCGCTCGGTCTTCTCTTCCGAGACGCGGATGTCGAGAAAGTCGACCGCGGCCGCCTTGAGCTCCTTCTTCGAGAGCTCGAACTGGTCCGGGTTGGACTTGTCGAGCACGCCGAGGACCACGGTGCGGCCCTGCATGATCTCGTCCGAGTTGGCCGCCGAGAGCTCGGGCAGGACGGGCAGCCAGACGGTGCGCATCCACGCGAGCACCTTGAGGTGGTCGCGCATGTCCTTGGGCGAGAGCGCCGTGTAGTACGACGGCCGGCCGTCCGAGATCACGACAAGGCGCGGGAACGTGGTCACGCGGAAGCGCGAGGCCAGGATCGTCGACGTCGTCTTGTACAGCGGCGCGTGGCCGATGAGCGGCAGCGCGACCCGGTCGAGCGCGTCAAAGTCCTCCTGGACCGTGTTCTCGTTGTGGAAGTAGAGAAAGATGACCTCCTCGGCCTTGGCGATCGTCTCGAACTCAGCCGCGTCGATCTCGCGCACGGTCGAGTCCGCGGCCTTGGTCGCGAACGCGACCAGGTCCGACACCGACCGCAGCCCGTTGTACTCGACGCGCTCGGTGCCGCGGAAGAACATCAGCGACGGGTACCCGCTCACGCGCAGGTCCTTGCACAGCAGCTTCTCCTCGTCGCAGTTGACCTCGGCCACGTTGAGCTTGCCGGCCATCTGTCGCGCCAGCTCCTCCCACGCCGGCGCCATGGCCTGGCAGTGGCCGCACCACGGCACGAAGAACTTGACAAAGTAGCCCTCCTTGGTCGACCGCAGCGCGCGGTTGAACGACGACCGCGTCATCGGAATCGACACGCCGGCCGTGTTTGCGCCGGCCGGCCGGTCGGCCACCGGCGCCGGTGCGGCCGCGGCCGCGGCCTTGGCCGCACCCGCACCGACCGCCTCGTCTGGCGCCGCCGCGTCCGCCGCGTCGCCGGCGCCCGTCGCCGCGCTTCCCATGTGCACCTGCGCATACTTCTTGAGCGCTGCCTCCGCCTTGGTCCGCGAGTTGTAGTCGTATTTCTCGATCTGCTTGCCGTCGCGGTACAGGATGAACGTCGGGTACGCCGTCACCTCGTGCGCGTTGCAGAGGTCGCCCTGCGCCGCGCAGTCGATATTGGCGAAGTGGAACCCGGCCGCCTCGGCCTCGCTCGACAGGTCCTCGGCCACCTTGAGCCAGACCGGCGCGATCGCCTTGCAGTGCCCGCAGTACGGCGAAAAGTGCTTGACCCACCACGTCCCGGTCGCTATCGACGACTCGAAGTTGTCCGGCACGAGATCTATCGTGAACCCGGATGAGGTTGACCCACTGGGCCGCTTGCCGGGCGGCGCCGCACGCGCGACCGCCGCCAGCACGACTGCGACGGCTGCGGTAATGAAAACCCTGGCCGAGAAACGCATGTGAAGAACGTCCGACGCTTGCTGCGCTGGATGGTCGATGCTGAAGGTGGGAAGGCCAGAAGGCGGTGGTAAACCCAGAGGGTGGCCTAAAATGTTCCACCCACACTGCCCCGATACGCAACTTGGATGGCGCCGGGCCCCACGTAGCGCCAGCGCTGGCTGGCGGACTGATGCAGGGGCTCCGGGACGGGCTGACGTAGACTGCGGTGGGCTGCGGCAGGCTGCGGTCGCCTGCGCGGCAATGCACCGGCCGGGGGACGGCCGGAGAGGCACCCGGACGGCTACGGCTACGGCTGGAGGGCCGGAGAGGCTGTGCGCCGGCTGCGACGACGGCGGGCGGGGGCGCACGGTCCGGACGGCGGCGGGCGACGACCGGTGGCCGTGCCGGGCGGTGCCGGACGACGGGACCGGTGGCGACGCTGGAGCCGGCGCCGGACGTGACAGCGCCGGCGAGCCGCACGACATGCGGCGGTCGAGGCGGTCGACCTTGCCGGCGGCCGGCGCTGCCGGCGCTGCCGGCCAGCCGCTGCGACAGGCGGTGGCGGCGGCTGACGCTTGGCACGGCGCCGCCCTGGTGGTGGACGGCTGCAGGGGTGACTGAGCCGCACAATATGCGGCGGTGCGCACGCGCCGCTGCAACGGCTGCTCGGCATGAGCTGCATGTGCCTGTGGCGCGCAGACGCAGCCGGGCGGTGCGGGCGCGACGAGCCGCACAGCATGCGGCGCCGGTCGGGCGGCTGAGCCGCACACTGTGCGGCGCGTGCGGCTCGTGCGGCTCGTGCGGCTCGCGCCGCTCGCGCCCCGTCGCCCGCCGCCGTTCGGCCGCCGGCGTGCCGGCCGCCGGCCAGGACGTGGTGGTCGCCATCGCCGCCGACCGCCGCCGACCCGGCAAGGCTCCCAGCGCGGCCGCCCGCGTTCGGCGGCGCTGCGCTCCCACGTTTTCCGCGAATTTTTCGGGCCTCATCGCGACGACACCCCATCGACTCGAGCGACACACGGCCCGCAGGCGGCGCACGAGCTAGACAGGCATCGCAGCTCGCGCACTCGCACACGCACCAGGCATCCGCATCGGCGGATCCGCAGCGCATCCGTGCGATCAGCAGGCGCAGCGCGCAGCAACAATGGACCCCCTCGTGCTCCTGCGGGAAGCCATCGGCGGGCGGCGGCCGCCGCAGCTGGCCTCGGACGAGGCCGGCACGGCCACAGACGACATCAAGGCCGCGTCGCATCTCATGTTTGGCACCACGGCCGTGCCGCTGGCGGCCAGCACGCGGTTCGTCAAGGACGATAGCGCAGTCGACCTGCGCGCGATCTACTTTTGCTGGCAATGCCGCGATGCCAACGTGGCCGAGTACATCTCGCTCTGTGGCGAGAAGGACGTCCTCAACCTGACGTTCCTCGAGCGCGCGGACCTGCTGACGTGGCTCGAGGGCGCGGCCGAGCGGTCCGAATACATCCAGGACGGCGCGGCGGACGGCGCGGCCGCGCCGGCGGCCACGGCCGCAGCCGCGCCCGCAGCCGAGCGCACGGCGATCACGGTCGACCCGCGGCTGGCGCGCGTGTACGCGCGCGAGCGCACGCTGGTCGACCACAACACGGTCCTGCGCGGCCAGAAGCCCGCGGACTTCTCGTCCGTCCGCAAGGAGGCCATGGACACGTTCATCTCGCGGCTGCGCACCAAGGCGCCCGCGCCGGCGGCCACGCCGGCTGGGCGCTCGCGGCGCCGGCGCGACCCGATCGTGCTGCTGTCGCCGTCGGCGTCGTCGCTGCTCTCGCTCGGCAACATCAAGCAGTTCCTCGAGGAGGGCCTGTTTGTGCCGCCCCAGGCCGCCGCGGCCAGCTCGGGCAACATGCAGCTCGTGCAGCGCACGCCGCGGTTCCTCGGCGGCGGCCCGCTGCGCTTCGTCGTCGTCGACTCGCCCGAGCGGTTCAAGCCCGAGTACTGGGACGACCGCGTCGTGGCCGTCTTCACGACCGGCCAGGCCTGGCAGTTCAAGGCCTACAAGTGGTCGGCGCCAGGCGTACTCTTCCAGAAGGTCAAGGGCTTCTGCCTGATCTACCAGGGCGACCCGGTGCCGGACAACGTTCTCTCGTGGAACGTCGACGTCATCCGTGTCGACCGCGACACGGCGGCGGACGGTGCCGACGACCGTCGTCGGCGCCAGTTCCGCGACCGCGAGATCGCGGAGCGCATCTGGGAGCGTCTCGAGCGCTGGATGCTCGCCCATGGCTGGGGCAAACGGTAGCTAATAAACTGTACCTCCTAAATGTCCCGCGCACCCGAGTTTGGCCGCCGCGTCGACCTCCGCCGCGTGAACCTGCCGGTGCTGCGCCTGTGGCTGGTGCCGCGTCTGGCCGCCCTGCTACAGGACGACGACGTCACGCTGGCCTACGCCGTGTCGCTGGTCGATGGCTCCAACACCGTACGTGTGCGTGGCCGACGCTGACCCCAGCCCGACATCCGCTCGATCGAGAGCCACCTGGAGCCGCTGTTTCCGCCGGACGCGCCGGTGACGGCGGCCGAGTTCTGTCTGGAGCTGTGGCGCATGTTGCTGGCGGCGCAGGAGTCACCGCGCGGAATTGCCCCGGCGCAGATCGAAGCGAAACGCGCCGAACTGAAGGCGGCGCGTGCGGCGCGCGCGGCCACCACGCGGCCGCCGCCATGGCGATGAGCAGAGAGCGGATGGCAGATGGTAGAGTGCTGCGTCTGCTGCTCGGCGGCCGCTGGGGAGACGGCTGGGCGCTGCGTCGGCTGGCTGTATATAGCCGCAGGTTGCACGAACGACGCGGCCGTCCGGATGGGCGCCGCCTGCTCATCCGACGGTACGGCACGGTACGGCGCGATACAGCGCTGGTACGCGGCCGCCTGCGTCCGCGTGTCCGCGGGTCCGCGAGTCCGCTGCGGGTCCGCGCGTCGTCTGTGCCACCCCAGCGAAGCTGCTCTACTTGACACACCGGTGCGCGGTCAGTGGCCGCAAGCCGGACAGAGCCGCCGCCAGCCTGACGAATCCCCAGGCCGTACTGCGAGCAGGTACCGACGAGGCTGCTTCGTGGATCAGCACGTCTGCCGCTAATAATGCTACACGGTCGCCGGTGGCAGGCCATCCGCCGCCAGCGGCCCCGGTCCAGGTCCGGTAGACCATGGCCTCTACGCAGTCCTAACGCCCAACAGACCGGCTCGTCATGCAACTAGCGTGTCTCCCCGCTCATGTTTGCCGACCGCCCGCCGCCCGCCGCACCGTTCGATGCTCATCATTCATTAGCTGCCTATGCGTCATATTTCCTACGCAACCTCGTAGTACCGCTCATTGTCGCGGTCGAACTCGGTCTCAAGCAGGTTGTGTCGCAGCACGGCCGGCGCCAAGCGTGCCGGCGGGTTTCCCGTCAGGCGATCGTAGATGCCGCCCGCAACGACCTCAGTGCCGGCGCCGTCGTCGGTCTGCGTCAAAATGACGTCCGCGTCGCCGCGGCACGGCCGCACGTATTTCTCCATAGCCGGCTTGGCATACAGCATGTACTGGGGTCAGCGCAGTCGCCCCAACACTTACGTTCGACAGGATCTCGGCGGCCGGCCGCACGGCCGAGTCGCGCGTGACCAGCCGGCCCAGCCGGGTGTCGGCGTCAGCGTCCACGTAGACAGAGAACGTGGTCAGGTCCCGCAGCTGCGGCGCCCAGAGCGCGTACGTGCCTTCCACGAGAACGGCCGCGGCCGGCGAAGCGGTCACGGCAGCTGCGGCCGCGGCAAAGTCAAAGCACTCGGGCGCCTCGGGGTCGGCGCCGGCCGTGTAATAGTCGGCCAGGTGCACGGTAGCCACGTCCGAGATGCCCCAGTCGGCCAGCTTGGCCACGACATAGCCACACACAGTGGTCTTGCCGGCGGCCTGGCCGCCGCCCACAGCGACGACAGTCTTGGGCATAGCGCGGGCTCACTTGATCGGCTTCGCTCGTCAGTCGGCCAGCGGGCGCGGCGCGTCCCAGGCAGGCGGTGCGCAGAGTCTGGCGCCGGCTCGAGGGCGGGCGCAGGTGTCGGGGCCGAAAGTGTGCCGGCGGCGGGGCAGAGGCGGTCGGGTCACGCACGGTCCGCGGTCGAGCGCCTCACCACCGTGAGAATTTTTCGGAAGGTTCGACAGGCACTCCGTCAGATCCGCACAGCGTCCGTACAGAAAGCGCCCCAGCATCAGCAGCCATGTCGCAGGACCCCCAGGAAGCGTGGCGCAAGTTTCAGTCGGCCGTGCAGCGCGCGAGCAAGCAGCGCGGCGGCCCGCAGCCGCCGGCGTCGTTCATCGGCGGTGCTCTCGGGCTGGTCGCGCTGGCGGCCGGCGCCGTGCTCGTCAACAACGCCATGTTCAACGTCGACGGCGGCCACCGGGCGATCAAGTACACGCGGCTCGGCGGCGTGCAGCCGCAGATCTACCAGGAGGGCACGCACCTGCGGATGCCGTGGTTCGAGACAGCTGTCACGTACGACGTCCGGGCCAAGCCGCGCAACGTGGCGTCGCTGACGGGCACCAAGGACCTGCAGATGGTCAACATTACGTGCCGTGTGCTGTCGCGGCCGCAGGTGGACGCGCTGCCGCAGATCTACCGCACGCTCGGCACGGACTACGACGAGCGGGTGCTGCCGTCGATCGTGAACGAGGTACTCAAGAGCGTGGTGGCGCAGTTCAACGCGTCGCAGCTCATCACGCAGCGCGAGAAGGTCTCGCGGCTGGTGAAGGACAACCTCGTGCGCCGGGCACGCAAGTTCAACATCCTGCTCGACGACGTCTCGATCACGCACATGACGTTCTCGCCCGAGTTCACGGCCGCGGTCGAGGCCAAGCAGATCGCCCAGCAGGAGGCCCAGCGCGCGGCGTTCATCGTCGACCGCGCGCGCCAGGAGAAGCAGGGCATGATCGTCAAGGCCCAGGGCGAGGCCACGTCGGCCCAGCTCATCGGCGACGCCATCAAGAAGAGCCGGGACTACGTCGAGCTCAAGCGGCTGGACACGGCGCGCGAGATCGCGGGCATCCTCGCCCAGAGCGGCAACCGCGTGCTGCTCGACAACAGCTCGCTGCTGCTGAACGTGGCTGCCGACGCCCGGCTGGGCGGGCGCAAGTAGTTGGTAAATACATCTCCTCTCAGTCCTCGAGCTGCGGGATCGCGGCCTGCCACTCGTCCAGCACCGTGCGGAAGAAGTGGATGTGGTCGTCGGCGAGCGCGCCGAGCGTCTGCCGCACCTCGAGCGTCTTGATGCGCTCAAAGTCGACCAGGTCGCGCGCGACCTCCTTGTCGAACGAGCGCGTGACGGTCTCGGCCGTGGCGACCTCGGCCGCGAGCTCCTCGAGCCGCGTGTCCAGCTTGCGCAGCCTCTCGACCCGCGCCAGCGTGTGGTCCACGCCGCGCAGGTCCTCGACCTTGGACCGCAGGAACCCGTTGCCGCCGCCGGACGCGAGCACGTTGCGCTCGACCGTGGCCTTCTCGTGGTACTCGACCAGGCCCTCGTAGTCGAGCTGCTTCTGCTCGCGCTGCTTGAGCAGCGCCTTGACCGAGGCCACGTACGCCTCCATGTCGCGCAGCGAGACGACGTAGTCTGTGTCGACGCGCTCGCGCAGCTCGTGCACGGCCTCGCCCGTGGCCGCCACCCGGTCCGCAAACGTCTTGAACACTTCCTTCATGCCCGGCTCGAGCGCGGCCAGCTTGAGGATCTGGCCCGACAGCTCGCTGCAGTCGTGCTCCCACTCGGCCTCCTTGCGCACGATGCGCGAAAAGTGCTTTTCTGTGCCGGCCACGTCCTCGTACAGCTTGTCGGCGCGCTCGCGCGGCACCAGGAACTCGTTGTTGTCCTTGGCCAGCTTCGTGAACGCGTTCAGCAGCGCGTCCGAGAAGCCGTCGAAGACGCCGGCCGACTCGACCGCCGCCGCCCGATACGGCCGCGACCGCATGTACGCGTTCCACTCGGTCGACTCGAGGAAGATCGCCAGCGTTTGCGCGCGCCGCAGGATCGGGTGGTTCGCCAGCCGCGCCAGGAACCGTCCGAGCGAGCTCGCCCGCCGGCTCGTGAACTCGGACCCGAACCGCCCCCCGGTCAGGTACTCCAGCCGCTGCTTGTCCGGCAGCGGCGGCACCGCGCACGCCGGGTGGTCGCGCACGATCGTGTTGTAGAGGTACACAAAGTCCGAGAACCGCCGGCGCACCCGGAACACGCGCTGCTGGAACGACGGGAAGTCCGACTCGGTCGTGACCAGGTACGACACGTAGGCGTTCTGCGTGCCGTCCTGCTCCTTCTGCGGCTCCGAGACCGTCACCAGCAGCGTCGACGACCACAGCGAGTTCTTGTCGTCCTCAGTCTCGGGCGCGCGCTCGACGACGACTGTCGCCGACGACGGGTCTGGCGTGGCCATGCTGTGCGGGGCCTGGGACGCTGAGAGTACTGGCTGCCGCTTGTTTGGCCGCTTGTTGCTGGCTTTCTTGGCACGCCGCTGCTGCGCTACGCTGCTCTGCGCTTGCTGTGCGCTGCTCAGCGTTCTGCACGGCCGTCCGAAAGCCTGACTGGGGTAATGCGCTCGCGGTGGTCCTGCTGCGTGTGCTGGATGCCGTGGCCGATAAAGTGTCCGTTGGTTGTTTGGTAAAGCGCGGCCACGATGGTGATCGTCCCACCCGGACAACGACGAGACGCCGCACGGCGAGAGCGACAGAAAGCTCGCTGCCGACGCCGCCACAGGGGGCGTGACAGGCTGAAACCGCGCACAGAGAAGCGCACGGGCGGTGCGGAGCGACTGTGACGCGCAGCGGCTGTGCAGGGCACGCGCGGCGGAGAAATCAGCGCTAGACGGCCGCAATGGCCACCCGCCGACGCCGACTACAGGACGCGCAGGAGAGCGAGAGCGAGGACGAGGCCGCGGTGCCAGCTGGACGCGGGCCAGGGCTGGCTGGTGCCGCGGCCGCGCGGCGGCGCGGGTCGCGTGTGGCCCGCGGCGTCAGCTCAAGCCGGCTGAACGCGGCGCCAGCTGCACCGCCGCCGACAGCGCCACGCCAGGCTACAGACCCCATGTGAGTGCGTGCGCGACGGCACTGACTCCAGGTCCCGCTACGTCGAGGCTGAGCTGGTCCGGCGGGCGACAGGCGCAGATCCGTCGCCAAACACGTCTGGCACGGTCAGTCCGCGGACGCCCGAGGACGACGGCCGGCCGGTGGCGGCGCAGACGGCGACCGCGCACTCGGCTATCGTCGGCCGGCTGCTGGAGGTCAGGCTCGACGACAAGCCCGGCCCGCCACCGGTGGCCGGACGCAAGGCGGCGGCAGATCTGGCAGACCTGGACCGGCGGATGGCCGAGGTGCTACGTGAGACGGCGATCTCGGAGGCGTACCCGACGTTTGCGACGGCGCCGGCGCCGGCGGACGTGCGCCGGGCGCACCGCGAGATCGAGGCGCGCATGCGAAGGGCGGCAAATGCGCGGGCGGCGGCGCGGCGCGCGCGTGGGGGTGCGCGGGGATGACGTGTAGCACGTGACAATGCATTTCTATCACACGTGCAGTCGTGCGGCTCGTGCGGCTCGTGCGGCTCAGCTTGTGCGGCTCAGCTTGTGCGGCTCAGCTCGTGCGGCTCAGCTCGTGCGGCTCAGCTCGTGCGGCCCACAACGGCCTACAGCGCTGCCGTCCGTCGCGCCTGCGCCGCTGCCTCACAGCTTCGCCAGCGCATCTGCGTCCAGCAGCGCGTCAAACCGGACGTTCTCCTCGCCCTTCCGGCGCTCCTTCAGGTGGCCTCCCCGCAGCAGCATCGTCACCAGACCCTCGTCGCCCAGCGTCGGCGTGTACTCCATCTCAGGCTCCATGTCGTAGGCTATCCGCGCCACGTCCACCAGGATGCGCGAGGTCATTCCCCACACCATGTAATCGTTCGGTATCTGGTCCGCCCGAAACACCACGTCCGCCGGCGACCGCGGCGCCCGGAACGTGTGCATGCGCATGCGCACGCCGCCGCGGTCGTGCCACGCGCCGCGGTACCAGGACGCGGCGTCCGGCCCGCGGCTCTCCGGACGGAGGTGCAGGAAATCGGCCAGCGGTGCGGTGAAGATCGCTGCGACCTCGTCGTCGTGCTGCAGCGCCAAAAAGTCGGCCAGGGCCAGCTCTGCCGGGTCCGGCCCACCATCGGCAGCCAGCACGGCCACGCACGGCAGCACGGCCAGCCAGTTGCGGGCAAAATACGTCGGCAGCGTGGTGAGCTGATCGACGCGCAGGCCACGCCTCGCGCCGTCCTCAAACAGCCCGATCTCCTCGTTTGCCTCGCGACGGGCCACGTTCCACGGCGTCTCGGTCTCGGAGTCGGCCTTGCCTGCGGTTAGCGTGCGCGCGGCCGCACTTACCGCCCGGAAACGCGACCTGGCCCGAGTACGAGCTCAGCCGGGCGGCCCGCAGAGTCAGGACCACGTCCAGTGCACCGCCACGCGGGCGCAGCAGGACCAGCACGGCCGCGCGGCGCGCGGCCGGCACCAGATGCCACGCAGCGATCTTGTTGCCGGCGGCCACGGTCGGCTTGTACTGCCGCAGCCGGGCCAGGCACGTCTGCGGAGAGGAGGGCATGTTGGGATAGGTTCTACTAATCGACTCAAAATGATTTATTCACGCTCTAAGCTTAGATGGCCTCGGCGATCAGCGCGTTCAGGCGGCCGATCTTGGCCGAGACCGAGAGGTCGACGGTGCGGTCGCCAACCTCGACGACGAGACCGCCCAGGATGTCGGGGTTGATCTTGTTGGTCACCTTGAGCTTCTTGCCCTGGCCGACGACCGACGACTTGGCGAGCGCGGCCTCAATGCGCGACAGCGTCTTCGAGTCCAGCTTGGTGGCGGACGTGACGGTGGCCTCGATCTCGCCCTTGAAGGCCGACATCAGCGTGCCGTACTTCTCGATGATGCCGGGCAGCATCGACAGCCGGTTGTTCTCGGCGAGAACGGTGAGCAGGTTCTTGACCGACGCGTCAGACGTGCCCACAGCCGAGATGATGGTCTCGACGATGATGGTCTTGTCCGACGCCGAGAGGGCGGGGTCGGCGAGGATCTCGCCGAGCTTGGAGTCCTTGGCCAGCAGGTTCTTGATGCTGGTCAGCGACTTGGCGGTCGCGTCCTGGGCCGACGACTTGGCCGAGGCGGTGTACTGCTCGTTAGCGGCGTGTGCCGATGGGGCGGGCTGATGGCGCCGGATGCTGCCGCGCGCGGTGCGACCGCGGGTCCGGACGGATGGCGGGTCGGCCGGCCGGACGCACGCGGCCGCGGCCGCGCACGCCATCCGCCGTCCGACCATCCGTCCGGACCGGCCGCGGTTGCCGGCCGCGCTCGCCGTCGTCATCCGGTCGCCGGTCGGGCCACAATTGTGCTTACCAGGGCCGAGGCGTAGGTTCCGTCAACGCCGAAGAGCTGGACCGGGGGGGTCGTGGCATCCGCACGGCGGACGGCCGCGGTCGAGAATCCGCGGGCGGCGACCGCCGATCGTCTAAGGGCAGTTCTGGCGAGCATTGTTTCGTGTGGACGGAGTATGAGGGGGACGGGTTTGATAGACGGATGAAAACAGAAGACGAGGAAAAATCGGCAGCAAATTTGCCCTCCGCCAATCAGCGTTGCGCCAGGTTAGGGCCGTTGCCCAGACCGCTTATGTCAGCGCCTCCGCGCACCGCTGCGGCTGGCTCTGCAGGGCCACTGCGCGGGCCGGCGTTAGTGGCCCGCCGCGGTGGTCCTGGCCAGGACCATTGCGGCCACCGGCCACTGGAGACCACTGGCCAGCGGCCGCCGCACGGTCGCGGCCGCCGCACAATCGCTACCGCGGCCGGCGCGCGAGCCCTCGCCGCCCGCCGCCGCTCAGCCCCGCGCCGCTCAGCGCCCGCCGCCGCTGACGCCGCCGGTGCCAGCGCGCAGCCGCCGGCGCGGCCCGGTCGTGGCCGCCGCCGTCGCGCGTCCAGCGTGCGGCACTTCGCGCGGCCCGCAACCCCTAATTGGTCGACAGGTGTGGCGGTGCGAGGCGGTCCGAGGCGGTGCTCGGTGGCCGTGCGCACCTCCGGCGCCGGCTCTACGTCATGCACCATGACATCTGTCTATTGTATACTATCAAAATCCCGTCACTCTAGAACGTGAACAGGCCGCTGCGCTTCTTGCCAAACGGATACACCACCAGCGTCGCCATAAACAGACCGACCACAATGCCGATCGAGACCTCGATCATGGAAATACCCACTCCCCAAATGCTCGCCGTCGAGCTCAGCGCCGACGTCGCCGTCGCCGTCGACGTCGCCGTCACGGTCGCCGTCACGGTGCCCGACACGGTCGTCGTCACCGACTTGTTCGACAGGATCTCGTCGGCCGTCGTGATTCCGGCCACCAGCGAGCCCTGCGCGGCCAGGCCGGACGGCACCATGACGAAAATCGCCGGCAGCATGGCCGCAAAGGCCAGGCCGTGGCCGATCCGCGAGTACAGGTTGCCCAGGATGCCAATGACCAGCGCGCCGATCGCGGACGCGACCTCGGACGCCTCGGAGAAGTGCTTGTTGGCAAAGTACGAGACCACGTAGCCTCCGCCGGCGATGAAGATCATCGGCGGCAGCTGGCGCGGCTTGGCCTGGTTGATCAGCGCCAGGCCGAGCGTGAAGGCCGGAACGAAGATGAAGCGGTACCACGGGCTCAGCGCGGTCGGGCACGTCGTGTCGGACGTGGCGTTGTGGTCCATCCAGCCGTAGACGGCCGCGCCGAGGGTGATGCCGAGACTGAGGAAAACTGGCGTCAGCGCGCCCACAGAGGCACTTACGTGAGTAGATCACGGCGTAGAACATGCGCACCGCGCCGGCGACGATGTTCTTGGACTGCAGCTCGAGGGCGCCGCACACTGGGGTCAGCAGAGCCGGCGGCAGACTTACAGATGATGTATCCCGGCAGAATGAGCGCCAGCGCGCCCTGCGTGACGGCCGCAAAGCAGAACAGGTCGCGGTTGATCGAGCCGAACGCGCGGCCGGCGAACGACACAAACACGGCGGCGGTGATCTCAAACACGTTGGTGTAGACGTCGGACCGGGGCGCCACGATCAGCTGCAGGAAGCCGACGACGCAGCCCAGCAGGAACGCGATCGGCATGTCGATCCAGCGGCCGCCGAAGGCAAACGGCGCCACAAACGCCGACGACAGGCCGAACATGATCACGCAGCACCACGCCGGGTACAGCAGCTTGGCCTTTATGAGCACCTCGAGCCGGGTCATGGCCTCCTCGACGCCGATCATGTCGTGGACGACCTCCTTGTAGATCGTGTGGACGTCGTGGAGCTTGCCGAGGTTGACGCCCTGCACAACGCGCACGAGGTGCATCTCGGACGTGTGCGTGGTCGCGTCGCCGAACGAGACGATCATGCAGCCGGGGATGTAGAGGTACTGGCCGTCGATCTCGAGGACGCGCGACGTCATCTTCATGTACTCCTCCAGCCGGTGGGTCGGCGCACCGTACAGCATCAGCGCGCGGCACAGCTTGAGGATGAACCGCTGGCGGTGCAGGATCTCGGCGATGTGGACCGTGATCCGGATCTGGTCCTCGATGCGCTGCTTGTGGTGGTCGCGCTTGCGGCGCGACTTGGACCGGCCGTCGGCCGAGTGCGACCGCACGTGCTTGCCGGCCGAGATCAGGTTCGAGAGCGACGACGTCGACGCGTTGGCGCTCTTGGAGTACCACTTGCGCGTCGGCGTGGTCGCGCCCGACGGCGGCGTCAGCGTGCCCGACGGCGCGGTCGACGGGTACGACGCCAGGGTCGCCGTCGACTGCTGCTCCTGGTTGTAGAGCTTGAGCAGCGACGACAGCACGCCGGCCTTGATCTGGTCCGGCGCGGGCACGTAGTCCTCGCGCTCGACCGGCGTCTGCGCGCCGGACGCCATCATGTCGTTGTCGACCATGAACTGGTCGTCCGTGGCGCCCTTGGCGACGTGCGCCATGACGAGGTTGCGCGCCTCCTCGTGGTGCGAGTGCGCCGACGAGTTGGACTGCGCCGACTGCTCCTTGTTGAGCGAGTGCATCTTCTCGAGCTCGAGCGAGACGTCGGCGTGCTGGGGCGAGAGCACCGGCGACGCCATGGCCGAGCCCGGCGCCGAGTGCGAGCCCGCGTTGAGCCGGGCCATGCGCCGCCGGCGGTCGGCCTCGGTCGCGTCGTCGTCCTCCTCGGCCTCGTCGATCGTCTTCTCGCGCTTCATGTCCGAGCCGCGCGAGAAGTAGTCGCGCGGCTCGTCCCGCGGCGAGTACGACTCGACCTCGGGCGTCGTGGGCAGCGACCCCGAGCCCGGGCCGCTGTGCACGCTGCTCGGCGTCAGCAGGTCGCCGCCGAGCTCGCGCTTGGCCTGCAGATCGGCCTGCCGCTGCAGCTCGGCAAAGAACCGCTGCTGGTGCTTGGGCAGCCGCAGATCCGTCGCCGATCCGTTCGGCGACCGGCCCCGCTGCAGGTACAGCTGCGTCAGCTCCGACGACGACCGCCGGTGGTGCCGGCCCAGCATCCCCGGCGACGCCGGCAGCGCCTGCGCGTCGTCGTCTGTGGGGTAGTGCACCGCGTCCGACCGCGGGTCGTTGCCGGCCGGAAACCGCACGCGCTGCCGGCCGCCCGTCGCCCGCTCCCGCGACGCCGACCGGCTGCGCGGCGCCATCGACGACTGCAGCGGCAGCGCCGACGGCGCGTTGCGCGCGAACCGCGGCCGCTCGTCCGGCGACGGCGCTGATCCCGGCGACGTCGCCGCCACCCCGCTGCCCGCGCTGCCCGGCCATCCGCCGGGCGCGCCCGACAGGCTGGGCCCGCTCGACCCGCTCGAGCTGGACGTGCCCGGCGAGCCGGCCGCGCCCGTGCCCGTCTTGTCTGCCATCTGTGTGGTGTCCGGTCCTTTCTGCCCGGCTCGTCTGACCGTTATTTCGCAAATGCCCAGCTCGCCGCTGGAGACTCTGGATTCGATATGGCCGCTCTCCGTCTGGCCTCTGCGTGCTTCTGCTCTCCGAGTTCCCTGGCTGGTTGCGACGCTTTATGTGAAGAATTTTCGTGGACGTCGTGATGCCGTCGTAATAAGCCCGTCAACTTCTCCGCTCTGCGGTTTCTATACTGGATTTGTCGATCCAATATTCCTCCCTAGCCGCAATATATTTAACTTGCCCGCGCTTTGCGGACGCTGCAAACTCAGACGCCGGCTACGACGCTACGCCGACTAGACCCGGCCCGCGGCTGCGCAGGGGACGCGCGGGGCTTTATACTGGGCGGGATCTGCGGCGGCGCTGGCGGGCGCGGGCGCGCAGCGTGGCCGCGCCGGCACGGCCGCGACGTCAGCGCGCGGCGGCCGCGCGCCGCACGATCGCCGGCGCTGGACCGGCCTGGTGGGCCGCGGGTCGCTGGACGCGGGCCGCCTGCTGGGTTGCGGTCCCGGGCTGCCGGGTCGCGGCGCCAAGCCGGAAGTCCGTAGAAGCCCGCAGCCCTAACCGGGGTGGACGGCTGACGCCAACGGCTTCGAGAAGCCACGGTGTCGTCATTGCCCGGCGCGGCGGGCCCGGGCCCGACGGTGGTACTAGGGGCTACGAGCCGGCGCCGCGCTGCCCCTGCCGTGCACTCGCGGCCGGCTGCCGGGCCGGCGGTTGCCGCGTGTGCGCGAAGAATCAGGAAGGTATGGTGATCACTAGCCGACCGGGGAGACGCTGTAGCTTGATGCAGGTCCAGCACGGGCAGTGCGCTCGGCCGGTTGTGTGGTAGTGTGGCCCAATGGAGGCTAGCCTAAATTGCAAGTTTCACTAAGCGCCGCGATCGTTGGGTGCAGATTGGTTACCCGAATCGGCGAGCTCGGCAGCGCCCTGACCCCTGGTGCACCGGCCGCGCTGGCGGCAGGGGCAGGCGCGCGCGCCCGTCGCGTTACAGCTGGCGGGCGCGAGTCGCGCGGAAAGGCAGCCTGGGGCCAGTCCGGACGCCGGAGCGCCAGGCTGCTGGCCCTGAGTTATGCGCGATTACGTCAACACCATTCCACTCGCGGCGCCGGCGCCAGTGTCTCGGTAGCGACTAGCCAGGCCGGAGCAGTGGGCTAGCTGCACGGCAGCGCCGCACGCCGAGCGGCCGATGAGCCGCACCGGGCGCGGCTGCTGTGTACCTCCGCGGGCGAGCCTGCGACGGCGACTTTGCTGGGGTGGTCCCGTAGCACTGCGGCTAGATGCTGCGGCTATATGCTGCGGCCTGCCTGCAGGACGGCGGCCCTCGACGGAGTCGCCGCCGGACGCACTTCAGCAGCCTCCAGGGGCGGCTCTGTCAAGGTCGGCTGCCCTCGCAGATCGACTTCGCAGAGAACTGCTCTGCGGCTATATGCCGCGGCTATATGCCGCGGCTATGTACCGGCCTTCGCAGAGGCGGCTCCCCCTGGCACAGGGCCCGTGCAACTACTTCGTGCAGCTCATGCTGCGTCCTACACAAGAGACAGCACTCCCCAACGCACTCGTCGGAGGCTCGTCAACCCGGGTTCTGCATCGCCCGGCGGTCCAGAGCGCGACGGCGCCGTCCAGAGTCCGCGCAGGGGACAGGGGTCGCGCAGGTGTGGCGCAGCCGCAACAAACTTAGTACCAGAATGCGTGTATGTATATAGGTATCAAATACAACGATAATGAATATGCATAGCGTCAGATCGTAAGGGCTAGGCCGCGACCGGCAGGACCGGAGCGCGGGGGAGCCAGGACCGCTGGGCGACGACTGCGCCGTGGAAGTTCGTCTCCGGAGACCGGCGCAGCTCGTCGACCGAGACCGGAATGCTGGGCTGGCGCATGGGGTGGCCCTCGGGCAGCACCGAGCTCGGGGTGGACGCGCCCGACGAGAGCGGAGACTCGGCGGACGGTCCGATCATGGACATGGGCCGCTGTTTGCGGCCGTTGGCGGAGGGCGCGGGCAGACCGAGGCCGCCCGGACCCGGCGCAAACGACTGGCGGCGCTCGTCGGTCGGCTTCTTGTAGCCGGCCGGCGACTTGCTGAGGTACGCGCCGAGGTTGCCGTTGGTGACGGACATGCTCGTGGACTTGCGGTGGGCGGCCTTGTTGCGGCCCTGGGCGAGGCCGAGGGCCGGGTCCTGGCCGTAGGCCTTGGGCTTGTTCTTGCCGCCGAACGAGTCGTAGAAGCCGTTGGTCTGGCCGTAGGCAGCCTTGGTGTAGGGCTCAGCCACGGGGTGATACCAGATGTTTCCGTTGGCGTCCTGGACGTACGAGTAGCCTTCTGGCGCGGGCTGCTGCTGCATGGCCGCGTACATGGCCGCCTGTATCCGCTGCTGCTGCTGGGCGATGTACATGGACGTGGCCATGAGATCCTTCTGCTTGGCCTGGAGCGCCGCGTAGAGCTGCGGGTCCATGGAGTCGTCGGGCATCTGCGGGAGGCCGTAGCCGGCGGCGTAGTCTTCGCCGACAATGCCGCCCGCGTGGCCGAGCGCCGCGGTGCCGGGCACGGAGCCGGCCGCGCCAAGGCCGGCCATCCCGTTGATGCTGTTCATGCTCATGCTCAGGCCGGCGGGCATGCCCATGCCGGCCACGCCGCTGCCCGCGGGCATGCCGCCCATGCCGTACGCCTCGTACGCGGGCTCGTCGAATGCCTTGCTCTGCGGCCGCATGCGCGGCAGCGCCCGGGCGCCCTCGTACGGCGCGCCGTAGTAGTAGTTCTCGTACTGGTACTGGCCCTCCTCGCGGCCCGGCCGCTGCTGGTACCGCAATTCCCCCTGCGGCCCCGTCGGCCGCTCCGTGTACGACATGTCCCTGCCGTCAGCGTGCCCGGCCATCGGCGCGCACCTGATCCGAGCCTGCTCGATGTCTTGCCTCCGCGGCTCTGTCTGTTTCACGCTGCCAGGTGCGTGCTTCTCATGCCAAAATCGCCGCCGTCTGTCACCGATGTCCGCGATCAACACGACTGGTCGGCTCTGGTTCTTCGTTTGCGGTGCAAACGAGTGGTCTCTATATAACTCAACGAACGAAACAACAAACACTCAAACCGAACGCACGAATCGAAAGAATACAATCCCACAGACGTGAAAACCAAACAAAAAGAACAAACGAGAAAGATGAAAAAAGGAAAAGGAAGGAGATGCGTCTCGAAGAGAGGTGGGATGGGAAGGGAAGAGAAGCGGTCGCAAAAAAGGACGCGCCCACAAGTCACGATCAAATTTTAGGACAAGGGTCAACAACACCATCTAGGACTACGCCGAGAGGCTGAGGCCGCGGACGGCGCCGCGCCGGCCGCCACGGCCCGGCCTGCCGCCGGCGGCCGGCGCGGGCCCGGTGTGACGGGGATAGAGTTACGTGTGAACGGATCGCCATCTGGACGGCCCGGTGCGCTGGCCGGCGCCGGGGTGGCGAGGGCGGTGGCGAGCGCCGCGGGGCGTGGGGCTGTGAGCCGCAGGGCGTGCGGCGCGTTCGCGGGGCTGCGAGCCGCAGGGCGTGCGGCGCGTTCGTGCGGCGCTGCACCGTGCGGCCGTGCGGCCGGTGCGGCTCGTGCGCGGCCCAAGCGCCGCACCGCGTGCGGCTCGCGTCTCAACGTCATCCTATGTAGCGTATATTAACTAACTATCGCGGCGGCTCCACGCCGTTCACGGTCTCCACCACGCCCACCGCCGCCTCCGGCAGCTCCTGGGGCTCATAGTCCGCGCACGCGTCCCGCCGCACGTCCACCAGCGTCCGGTGGAGTGCTGTCTCGAGCATGTGCGCAAACACGGCCGGCGACAGCTGCGGCGTAGCCACGTCCGGCACCGTGTCGTTCGGCAGCGCCGTCCGGACTTCTGGCCGGCGGCGGTGCGTCCGCTCCGCGCGCTCGGCCCGGCCGGGCGAACGCAGCGTGCAGTCGGACGCGGGGGACACCGGCGTGTTGCATGCGATCGTTGTGTTGCACACCGCGCGGTGCAGGCCGAGCGCGGCCACGACGCCCTCGGCCATGGCCTCGGACGGTGCAGACGTGTCGAGCGCGGCCAGTGTGCTGTCGGTCTTAGACAGGTGAAGCTTTGCTCCGACGTCGCGTCGCAACTTGGCTGGCGAGAACGCCAGGATGCGATTGTCGCGAGTCATCGTGCTTCGTTTGATTGTGATCCAATCTCCACGCCGTCGTAGTCATATCGATCGGCGCAACCGAACCCGGCGCTTGGGTCGAAGGTATATATAGGCCCATAGTGTTGGGTGCGACAAAGATCGGTTCTTTGCTGCGCCCGGTGCAGAAGAAAGAACTGTTCTTTGTAGTGGCACGCCGGGACAGCGTCCGGTGACGAGACGCACGCGGCAGACGCGTGTCTCTTTGTGCCGAGGAGGCGAGGCGTGGCATGGGGCGCCGGGGTGCGCGCCGTGGACCCCGCGCCGGGATCTCGAGCCGCACGTCGTGCGGCTCGTTGCCGCACCCAGCCCGGGACGCCGCGTCTGTGGCGCGCCTCCGCCGACGACTGCACCGACCGCCTTTGGCCGGATGCTGCTGCGTGGGGGCGTGCACCGGCGCGAGCCAGAGAGCCGGCGGCTATATGCTGCGGCTATATACTGCGGCTATATACTGCGGCTATATGGTCGCTGATCCCGGTCTACCCAGGGCAGCACCCGTCCTACGCGTCGCCGCCGACGCAAGCCTCCAGCGGCGACCCAGTCAGCCGTGGCCGCCCTCGGCAGACCAACCGTGTCCGGCGGCTATATGGTCCGCGGCCTCCCCATGCGTCCAGCGGACTTTCCAGGCCGCCCCCCTCGTTGAAAAAGACTCTCTGTATTTAGACACTATATCCCACAGACATCAAAAAAACAAATCCGCGTCTAGCTGCCGTACTCCGGCAGCTCGTCGTCGCAGATGCAGCCCCAGCACGAGCAGTCGGCCTTGCAGCGGCCGGCCAGGCGCGGCGCGATGATAATCTCGACCGGGCACAGGTCCAGGCTGCCGATGCTCGAGTGGAACGAATCCACCGAAGAGGACGTCAGCGAGTAGTCGAGCTGCTTCTCGTCGTAGTCCGAGTCGGCGTCCAGCGACGGCTCGTCGACAATGTCGGCAATGTCGGTGTCGCGCGGCAGCACCGGGCTCGCGTAGCCCTTGAAAAACAGCATGTCCACGGCCTTGAGGCGCGGGCTCAGCGTCGGCGACCGCAACGACCGCAGATCGCCCAGCTTCTCGTCCACCACATCGTCCTCGCGCATGCTCGGGAAGATCTCAAAGTGGTTCCCGGGCTCGATCGAGTCGTTGACGTCGATCAGACTCTTGTACTCCTCGTCAACCTTGTCCACCGGCGACGCGGGCTTGGAGCGGTCGCCGAGCTTGAGCGGACACCACGCCATCAGGTCCGAGAAGAACGAGTGCGATTTGCTGAGCAGATTCTTCTCGCCGAGATCGGCGTTGAGCGCGTACACCGAGACGTCCACGCGCGGGCAGAAGAAGTCGCGGTAGGCCGAGCCCGGCGTGAGGTCGCCGTCGGCCGCCATCTTGAAGGTTTCCATGTGGTGCAGGTGCGTTCAACGCCGCGCCGGTCCCAGTGCTCGGCCAGGGAATGCGGCTGCGGAGGCGTGGGCGGGACGAGAGTACGGAAGAGTTCGATCGGTGTGGTGCCGGTCCGACTGCGGCCGCCCCGGTTTATATCGCTGGGCTCGACGGGCCCGCGGCCGGAGAAGAAAGAGCGCGCGCGACGCTCTGTGTGCCAGCGCCGCCGCCCGACAAAGACCCTGCCCGGCCAAGATGCCAAGTTGCAACAAAGAACGCCACACCAAAGCTTCTGCGGCTTCCAGGCCGCCCGCGGACCGCTTTGCCGCGCGCCTGGTCCGGGCCACAAGGAGCCACGCTGGCCGCCAGGGCGGCCCAAGCTGCCGGCCTCCCGACCCCGGCTCGGCCCGTGGCGCCGGCTGCCACGCTGGCGGCGGCGCACGCGGACGCGTGGGCCGGCCGACGCCGGCGCCGCTGCGGGGGGCGCCGGCGAGGCGGCGGGGCGGCGCCGGCGAGGTTGCTGAGCCAGGCTGCTCGACCGGCTGCCGGCCGCGGCCGCACGCCGACGAGAGCCTCCCGCGGCCAGCGGCCGGCACGGCCGCACCCACGGCCGCCGCCCGGCCGCCCGCAGCCGTCCAATTCGCTGCCCGCCACCGCTGCGCGCCAGGATCGCCGGGTTCCTCGTAGAGGCCGCAGTCCTAGAGTCGTCATTTCCGCGGGCTCCGCGGCGCCGGCCATCGCCAGACTCGGCCAGCCGGCCGCCGTCTGCTCCATCAGCCGCCCAGCCGCCGCCCAGCCGATGCGGCGCCCGCGTGCGTGCGCCAGCCCCGGCCGCTTCCTCGGCCGTCCGTGTCGCTAACCGCACAAAACGGCCATCTCCAAATCCGCAAAAACTCCAAAAAACCACGAAAACCAGAAAACCGCCGACCAGCCAAACTCCACCGACAATCTCTCCCCCCTCGCAACCGCCGGTGCCCCGCAGCAAGATGGACATCCGCCAGGCCACCGTGGACGATCTCCCGGGCATGCAGAACGCAAACCTGACAAACCTGCCCGAAAACTACGTGCTGCGGTACTACTTCTACCACGCCCTGACCTGGCCCAGATCGTCGTTCGTGGCCACAGACGCCTCGGGCAAGCGCATTGTCGGGTACGTGCTCGCAAAAATGGAGGAGGAGCCCGCGGACAAGATCCAGCACGGCCACATCACGTCGCTGTCGGTGATGCGGACGTACCGGCGGATGGGCGTCGCCGGCAACCTGATGAAGCAAGCGCGTAAGTAGCGGCGCGGGCGAGCTGACGGCAGTGCGCGGGCTCAAGGAGAGCTACGGGGCCAAGTACGTGAGCCTGCACGTGCGCAAGTCGAACCGGGCGGCGCTGCATCTCTACAAAAACACGCTGCAGTTTGAGTAAGTGGCCGGCGGAGCGCGCTGACGCCAGGGTGGTCGAGATCGAGCGCGGGTACTACGCCGACGGCGAGGACGCCTACTCGATGAAGAAGAACCTCGACTTCCTCGACGACATGACCGACAGCCTGGACGAGGACGAGGAGGCGCTGCTGATCGAGATGGCTGGCAAGCTGACGATCTCGGGCGAGGCCTAGCCGATAGCTGCAAAACATGTATTGTGCCGCGGCCGCGGCGGCCGCGGGCCGGCCGCGGCGCGGCTATGCAAAATAACGCCGGACGCCAGACCCAGACTAGATGTCGTTGAGCGCGACGCAGACCGCGCCCTTGTGGTGGCCGTTGTACTGGCGGATGATCGACCCCGTCGAGAGCTCCCAGAGCCGCGCGTAGTGGTCCGAGCAGGCCGTGACGAGGTAGGCCGAGTCTGCGCTGAACGCGCAGTCCCAGACCCAGCGCTGGTGGCCGGTCAGCGTGGTCTCGAGCTCGAAGCCGTCGGTGGACCAGATCCGGGCGGTGTGGTCGGCCGAGCACGTGGCCAGGTGCTTGACGTCCGGCGAGAGCAGCACCTTGGTGATGTACTTGCTGTGCGCCCGGAACTTGCTCACCGGGTGGAGCTCGGTCTGGTCGCGGTCCCGGTTGTTGACCATCTTCCACACGTAGCAGTTGCCCTTGTTGTTGCCGGCCACGAGCATCGACCCGTCCGAGGCCACCGAGACCGACCGCACCGGCACGTCGTCCTGCGGGATCAGGTGGTGCGTGCACGAGTTTTCGCCGAGGTCCCACACCCGCACGTTGCCGCCCTCGTCGCAGCTGATCAGCTCGCCCTGGTTCGGGTGGATCACCACGTCGTTCACCGGGATCTTGTGCTTGTAGTTGCGCTGCACCATGGGCGCCCGCATGTCCCACACCTTGACCGTGCCGTCCTCGGACGAGGTGACCATCCACTTGCCGTCGCTCTGGAATGCGACCGCCGTCACATTGTTCGTGTGGCCCTCGTACGTCGAGACCTGCCGTCAGCGGGCCCGGCCGCGCACTTACCGGGTTCGGGTTCGACCCGCGGATGTCGTACAGCCGCACGTGCATGTGCCCGGCCGCCGCCAGGTACCGCTTGTCGGGCGAGATGGCCAGCCGGTTGACCTGCGAGTCCTGGTGCTGGATCGTGCGCTGGCAGATGCCGCTCAACGCCTCCCAGAACCTGATCGTGTGGTCATAGCCGGCAGAAGCAAAGATGACGGACATCTCGAGGGCGCTGGAGCTTGCGTCGACTGGATGGAGACGACTGCGGCGAGATGGCGGGCGAGGTGATCGCGGTTCGATAGGGACGAAATCCGGCGTAAGTGCGCGAACGTGTGCGCATGTGCAGATGACACATGCGCCGCACGGCCCGCTGCGAACAGCGGGCGCCGGACGCGGCGGCACGGTCGCGGGCAGGCTGCCGGCGCACGCTGGCTGGGCGGCCGAGGCGGCGGGGGCGCGGCTGCAGCCGAGACACGGAGGAAGCGAGGCGAGCCGCACATCGTGCGGCTCATGCCCTGCCGCCGCGCGCGGCCGCGCAGCGCCCGTCGCCCGCACAGACTATAGTACTGTCTTCTCATTAAATATGATACAACATCTTCAATAGCACAAGAACACGAAACGAAACCTGTTACTTTTCAAACAAATTTATTAGAATTTTTGTTTTTGTTTCCCTTCTATGCTACAAACATCTAGAAAACCTCGCCCTGGACGGCGGGGAACTCGAAGATGACCTGCTTGCCGGTGAGCTTGTGGTAGACAGACTGGAACGACTCGAGCTTGTAGTCAATGGCAGTCGAGTCCTTGTTGTCGAGGAAGACCTTCTGGATCTTGCCACCGCCAACGAGCGAGCGGACGCGCTTGCCGACGATCTCGGTGGGGAAGACCAGGTCCTCGAGCATGGCGTCGTGGACGGCAGTCAGAGTGCGCGAGCGGGGGCGCTTCTGCTGCTGGCGCGAGCGGCGGCCAGGCTTGGGGAGAATGCGGCGCTGAGCAACGAACACGACGTGGCGGTCCGAGAACTTCTTTTCCAGCTCACGGGTGAGACGCTGCTGGATCTTGTGGAACGAAGCGAGGAGGGGGACCGGGACGAAGACAACGATGGCCTTCTTGCCGCCAGCAACATCGATCTGCAATTCGTTAGCAACCGTCGACGGCAGCGTCGCGACGCCGGACGTGCGCGGGCCCGTGGACGTGGTGCTGGCCGTGCAATGCGTCCACGCACCACATCCATCCGATCCCAGCGCGCCCGTCCGTCGTCGGCCGTGATGCACCTACCTCCTTGGCAGCCGAGAACTGGAGCATACGCAGCTCCTGCTTCAGGTCGGCGACCGAAGTCTCCAGGTCGTAGAGGGCCTGAGCAATCGAGAGCTCCAGCTCCGAGGGGGTGGTGGACGTAATCTTGTTGGCCGCAGACATGTTGATGTGTGTGTGAAAACTGAGAGAAATGAAAAGAAAGAAGACAAGGGAAGTACCCAAACGATGTCGTGGTGTTGAGATATGAGACTGTGTAGAAAAATTCTGACTGTATGGGCTTGAAACCACTAGTAAACCGCATACTTTTGGCTAGGAAACGCTACCATTGTGTGTACGAGACGCCTGGCCGGGCGTGCGACGCGAACAGGCTCTGTGACTGCTAAAGTAGGGTTCACCACTTAGGGCTATTTAAAGCAGGGTAACTCCCGCCCTCCGCCCGCGCATCTCCCAATGTCCCAACCCAGCCCTAACCCGACTTATCGAGCGGGGACGGCCTGCCGCACCCCTCGCGCGGCCCAGACACCGCCGCGTAGCCCCGCTCGATCTGAGCCCCGCCGGTGGTGCAGGCGTGCTAGTTGTAGTATATCACACTTGGGACTGTGCTGCTACGCCACTACAAGTAACCGTCCGCCGGACGGGCGGAACCCGCGCAACCGAGGCTGTCTTTGTACCATCAAGTTCATTAACTATGTAGAACAGTTCCCGCTAGCTGTCACCAGCAAACACCGTGTACCGCACCAGTGCGCCGCGAGTGGCTTCCGGGCCGCCGCTTACAGGTTGTACGGCTTCTTCAGGCCGACCTCCTCGGCCAAGATCTGCAGCGCCAGCCGCTTGGAGAAGTAGCGGCAGTGCGCCAGGTTGCCGCCGTGGAACCAGTAGCCAGGGTGGCCGCTGTTGCGCCACATGGTCCGCAGCTCGTTCTCCTCGTCCAGGCCCCACACATCGTTGCACTGGTCGGCCACCTTGCTGCCAAAGATCTTGCGACCGGTCTCGCGCATGTTTGAGTAGCCCGTAGCCAGCACGATGATGTCGGCGTCCAGCGTGGTGCCGTCGGCAAACTCGATGCCGGTCTCGGTCAGGCGCTTGATCGTGCTGCCCTGTTTGATCTTGACGCTGCCGTCGGCGATCAGCTTCGAGCAGCCGACGTCGAGGTAGTAGCCGCCGCCACGGCGGTAGTACTTGAGCAGGAAGCCCGAGCCGTCGTAGCCCCAGTCAAGCTTCATGCCGGCCTTCTGCAGGCCCTCGAGAATGTCCTTGTCGAGGTTGGCGATCTGCCGGGTGATGTCCTTGCCCAGGATCTGGTGGACCTCGATCGGGTTGCTGTAGAAGATCGCGTCGGCCTGCTCGACCGTGGGTCCGCCCTCCTCGTACAGGTTCTTGAAGAGCGTGCCGAGGCCGTTCTCGGACGACATGATGTATGTCGAGCTGCGCTGGTAGATGGTCACGTCGGCGCCCTGCTCGAAAAAGTCGTGGGCAATGTCGTGGCCACTGTTGCAGCAACCGACGACAACAGCCTTCTGGCCCCGGAAGTCGGCGCCGGTGGTGTGCTGGCTACTGTGGACCAGCTTGCCCTTGAAGTTCTCCTGGCCCTCGAACGTGGGGATGTTGGGCTCGCCCGAGTGTCCGGTGGCCTGGATGACGTGGTGCGGGTGCAGCACGCGCTCGGTGCCGTCGGCGCGCTTGAGCTTGACGGTCCAGGTGCGCGTCGCGCGGTCGTACTCGGCCGAGCTGACAGTGGTCTGCAGCCAGACGTTGAGCTCGAGCGAGCGCGCGTAGTGCTCAAAGTAGTCGGCGAGCTTGTCCTTGGGCGTGAACACCGGCCACGAAGACGGGAACGGCATGTACGGCAGGTGGTCGTACCAGACCGGGTCGTGGAGGACGAGGAACTTGTAGCGCTTGCGCCAGTTGTCGCCGACGCGCTCGTTCTTGTCGACGATCAGCGCGTCGACGCCGACCATCTTCAGCCGCGCGGCCGCGGTCAGACCGGCCTGGCCGGAGCCGACGATGAGCACCTGCGGCTCGTGGTCGGCGTACTCGACGTCGGCCGCGCGACGCTCGACCCACGACTGGCGGCCCTTGTGCTGGCCGTGGTTGACGCCGAGGGGACGGCGCGAGCCGAGGCGCTCCTCGTGGCCCTTGAGCTCCTCGAGCGCCGTGAAGAACGTGAACGCCTTGATGGCCGGGCCCTCGCTGACGAGACGCAGGACGCCGTTGCCGCGGCCGACCGCGGTCTCGAACGTGACAAACACCTGGATCCATTCAATGCCGGCCTGCGGCGAGATCACGGCCGGCGCCATGGCAGGGTCGAGCTTGACCGCGGTCAGGCCGGACTCGGCCAGGTTGCGCTCGAGGAACGTCGCGATCTTGTCCTGGCCGCTGAGCGTGTGGAAGTCCCACTCGAGCGCGAGCAGGTCGCGCCAGAAGCCGATCTCGACGAAGTGGTCGACGACCTTGGCCACGTTCTTCTGGTCAATGGCCTCGGCGAACGAGGCCAGGAACGTGTCGGTCAGCGTGCGGATCTCATCGGCATCGAGAAGCTGCAGCTGCCGGCCCTTGGGCCGGGTGAACAGCTCGACCGGGACCTCGAGGGCCTCGCGGTCGAACTCAATAGCGGGGGGAGCGGAGATAGCAGCCATGGCAAGTCAGCAGAGTCTGTGTGCTTGGGGTCTGCCAGGCGCGGCGGCCGTCTTTTATGTCTACGCGGTCGGACGGTGCCAGGCCGCTGTGCCGGCCACCCGCGATCTCCGAGCCCTGGCCCAGATCACCGCGGTCTGGTCGTGGAAAGCCCCCATGACACTCGGATCAAAGGATCTTCCGCATTCTGCAAGCCGCTGTGCCCTGCGGCGACTCGCTTGTGCGCGCCCACGCAGCCTGTGAGCGCATTATGGCAGCCGCCACGTTACCCACCCCGCCTCGCATGGATCGGGGGAAGCTGCTGAGATGGGAGAGCGGCGCCGTCATCTGACTGGGAGTTGGGACCTGCGTTCGTGGCTGCTGCTGTTTTGGGAAGGAGGGCGACTCCGCTATGCGCCGGACTAATGCACGTCCACTTTGCGGGGTAAAACGCTATTTGCCCAGCCTAAACGTAGACACATTCTCCTATGTCGGGTGCTCGGCCCGACTCGACTCGCCGCCCGGGTTTTAGTAATGGTGGGGGCGCGGTTGGCCTGCGGGCGCCTGTGCGCCGCGGTGCATACGGGCCCGGAGCGCACGGCTGAGCTGACAGCCCGCGGCCGGCCGACCTGGCAGGTCGGCAGCCGCCGCGGTCGGCAAGCTGGGCCGTCGGCAAGCCAGCCGCGGCCAGCTCGACGTCTGTAGCGTGGCCGGCTGTTGGGGCCGACCCCGCCGGATCACATATGGCCGATCGGCGTCCCCACCACACGCGGTCGGCAGCCACGGCAGGCACCACCGCTGCGGAGACAAGGACGAGCGGAAGCAGCCATGCCGCGGGCGTGGCCCAGCAAGGCAACACAGCAGTGCGGCACCGGTTGCGCCAGCCGCGAGCGGGGGCAGCCTGGGCTGGACTAGCTGGCCGCACGGTGCCTCTGGACTACGACCGCGACAGCGGCAGTCGGCGGCGTAGCGCGTGTTGGCGCGCAGCCAGGCTGCGTGATGTCAGAACTAAGATCAAGCTGAAACCCCAGCGTGGTCCCAGCAGACAGGCGCCGCCACGGTGCCCCCCACCCCACCCAGTTTTTCCGATGCGGGCCGTACCCCGCGCCACAGACGCGCGGCTGGGTACCGTGGCGGCGGCACGCAGACATCCGGCGCGCACCGCCGCACGCCCGCCACATTCAGCCGCCGCGTGCCACCTCCGATGCCGCGGGCGCGTTCAGCAGGCGGGGCGACCGCGGGGCAGCAGCGTCCGGACGCGTGCAGCGCGCGTGGGCGGGCGCGCCGCGCCGCGATCTCGCCGGCGCGATCGGCCGTCGACTGTCCGGCGCGCGTGGGCGCGGCGCGAAGCCGCCAAGCCGCGAGCAAGCATGAAACGAAGTCCATTAACGATACAAGGCCATCCATTGGACCGGCGTGGCCGCGCAGCCAGGCAGCCGACGCAGGCAGCCGGTGCAGGCAGCCGGCGGCCAGCGCGAGCGGCAGCCAGAGACGCCGCTCGCGGCCAGCGGCCGGGCACATGGAGCGCGACCCTGAACGGTCGCAGAGACGACCCCGCCACCGGAGCCCCGCCGCCGGCGCCGGCCGGGGGCCGGGCGACTGCAGGCTTCCGGCAGCTCGGTGCAAGCATCCGCAGGCGCGTCCACGGCGCATCGTGTCGAGGTTTCATACCCGGCGCCCAACTTCCGTCGCGCCGGTCAGCGTATCTTCGTGATATCCAGTCATCTCGGACCGTGAGGGATCCGCAAGCGTCGTGCCACATCTCCAAAAGACACGGAAACTAATAATACAAAACTAGGAACAGACAATTTATCGATCTGAACATGACATGAAATTAAACAACATAACGCCAACGTAGATTAACATGAAATTCCGGGTGCTGGCGCGGACCAGCACCGGTCGCTAGAGTCCAGGTTCTCGTTCATTTCCGCATTCTGTCGTAAGAAGGTGATCAGTGAGAGCGGGCGCCCGTACTGCCTAAGATCCCGAGATTTTCTTCCTCCATTTGCCAATTTGTCTGAACCCACTAAAATTTGCTTATGGTAAGTCACAAATGGCCGACAGACAAAGAGGCAGCAACCCAGCAAGTCCTTCAGAGGGCAAGTACGAGGGAAAAAGAGGACACTTACCGAGTCAGATCCACGCCTTGGAGGTCGCCGAGGCCGTCGTCGGGGCCGGACAGCGACGCCAGGCCGTTGCCGTTGGCGGCCGAGACCGAGTTGAAGAGCTGCTCGCCGGACTTGACGGTGCTGCCAAAGTCCTGGTCGGCGTCGAGAGACGAGCTGCCGCCGGGGCCGCCGCGCATCGAGCTGAGGGGCTGGTGGTACTGTACAGGGGTGCGGTCCTCGGCGGTCATGGTGGCCACGGGCGGGCTCGAGAACTTGGTCGGCGAGTACTCGGACTTGGCCGGCGTCGACGACAGCTGCATGTAGCGCCAGAACGGCGCGGGCGACGAGTTGGGCATGTACGACGACGGCAGCTGCTGCGTGGCCGACGACGGCGGCGCGAGCACGAGGCTCGACTTGGCCCGGTTGACCAGCGGCGTCTGCGCGGCCGACTTGGACGCGCTGCGGCCGTCGAGCGCCGTCGGCGAGCCGCCGCCCGCGCTCAGCCGCGTGGCCGACTCGCCCGCGCCGCGCCCGCGCCCGACCGAGCCGAGCGACCCGCCGGCCTTGTGGCCCAGCCCGTTGGCAAAGTAGTTGCTGTCGTCCGTCAGCTTGACGGTCGGGGTGTACGGCAGAATGCCGCTCATGTAGCGTCCGTTGGGCGACGGCGTCACCGTGCCCGAGTTCTGGTACGGCCCGTTGCTGCGCATGCCCGCGTTCAGGCTCAGCTCGTCCTCGCCGTCGTCGTCGCGGTCGAGGTACGTCTTGTACTTGCGCATCTCGGCGGGCGCGCCGCCCAGGCTCGGCGGCGGCAGCGACACCGAGAACACGTTGCGGCCGATGCCCGACGCCGTCTGCTTCGTCGGCGTCCGGAACGTGTGCAGCTCGTAGTTGCCCTGCGACGACGTGAAGCTCGGCGAGCTCCGCCGGATCGACAGGTCCTTGTCCTCCAGCCGCCGGATGTACTCCTCCTTGTAGTCCGGGTTGATTGTCCATTTCATGCCCTTGCCCGGCTCGTCCTGCGCGCGCGGGACCTTCTGGAAGGCCTTGTTGAGCGACAGGTTGTGCCGGATCGAGTTCTGCCAGCCCGACTTGGCGTGGCGGTAGAACGAGTAGTGGTCCGAGATCCACGAGTAGATCGCCGACAGCGTGAGCTTGCCCTCCTCGCTCGACAGGATCGCCTGCGAGATCATGGTCGCGTAGCTGTACGGCGGCTTGATGTCCTTGGCCTCGTCCTGGCTCAGGTCCTGCACGTTCGAGTGGTCGTTGCCGTCCACGCCGCGGATCTGCGGCTTGGAGATGATGGCCACGCCCTTCGGGTACGCCGCGGACGAGTTCTGGTTGATGTTGAGCGGCGACGTCCGCAGCAGCACCGAGTGCTCGTCCTCGCCGAACTCGCGCTCCATGTGCTCGAGGTGCGCGCGCGAGTCGGCCACCGTCGGCACCTGGTCGGGCAGCACAAACATCATCTGCACGCCGCCGACTTCGAGGATGTTGCCGCTGTGCAGCTCGATCGTCTTGTTTTCGCGAAACGTCTGCCCGTCGATCTTGAGCCCGTTGCGGCCCGTCACCGTGATCACCCACGCCCGCGAGTTGAGGTCGTACCGGATCACGGCGTGCCGCCGCGAGACGACCTTGGACGGGCCCAGGTCGATGTCGACCTGGTCGTCGCTGCTGTTCGCGCCGCCCATCGGCTCAGAGAACCGGCCGATGGCCAGCCGCAGCTCGCGCACGTAGTACGTCCAGGTGGCGCCTGCCGTCAGCCCGCGCCGCCCGCCTACTCACCCGCCAGCTTGGCGTACGCCTGCACCTCGGCCTTCGGGTTTTTGTCGTTCGCAAAGTCGATCGCGACCTGCACAGGGTACCGCGGCATTACCAGCTTCGAGATGATGCTCGCCAGGTTGTCCGGCTGCGTCGACGACTCGTCAAACTCCTTGTCCTGGACCTAGCACCTGTCAGATCGCCGGCTCGGGCCCACGCGTCCGCGCGCGCTTACCTTTCGCCGTTTTGACTTTTTGCTCGACGGCGAATTATCCAGCACCGGACTCGTCTGCGGCGACGTTGCCTCATTGAGCTGGCCATGGTTCCGCCGTATCCGCTTCAGAGGCGACGACATGATGGCAGTGTGCGTGTGAGATGGTGTCCGAGGCCACACCCCTTCTTTAATTCCAGGCGCGGTGATGAAATGTGTGACTGTAGGCAAAATAAGATTAGCACCGCCGTCAACGCCGGGATCGCGGGCTCGGATCGCGGACCGGCCAGCCGAAGCATCGGCCGGGGCCTCTGCGTGGCTGCCAAGGGCGCTGCGGATGACGCACCGGTCACAGCGGCACGAGAGCCGGGCTGCTGGGTCGGGCCCCGGCGCCGGGGCGCCGGGCCGAGGCGCCTGCGCGCGTGCGCAGGCGCCCGGCGGGCGGCCCGGCCGGCTGGCTGGGCGGCCTCAGCCGCATCCGAGCCGCACCGGGTGCGGCGCCGATCAGCCGCGAGCCGCATGCTGTGCGGCTTGCTCCCTGCGCCCGCCGTCGTGCCATCCCGCTGGCCCCTCCCAACAGCCGCGCCCGACCACCCTCACCCCTCGCTTCGCTCGCACTTACCTTGCACTCCCGAGGCACCGGGCTCCGGCAGACCCTGCTGCCGATTTCTGCCAACGCGACACCGCACTCGTCGGTCAGTCCGTCTGCGCGTTCTGCTGCTGTGCTCGCCTACGTAGACGCTGCTGAACCGCTTGCGAACCGAGAGGGAAACCTGATTTGCCGTCCGTCCGCCGGGTGTGGGAGAAAATCGCGGAAAAAAATTCGAGACGGAATCGATGAGATACTACTGAAGATAGAAAAAGGCGTAAAGTCGTACTAGCAAAACCGATTTTCGGAAAACAAAAATAAAAAAAAAGTTCGACTATACGTTATTGCTCGTTTTGCTGCATATAGTGTGTAAACATGTATACAAACGTCAGGTGACGCACATGGCGCGAGAAGATTGGTTGGTTGCGGCAGGATGCGCCGGAAAGCGTGTGGGGATGTGGCATGGGACACGCGCGGCGCGACGTTTATGCCCGCGTTTAGATATGCGGCTCTAGGACGCGTCAGGTTTGTTTACATGGACAGCGCCGCACCGGGTGCGGCTCACATGCCGCACGGGCAGGGCAGCGCGCCGCAGGGCGTGCGGCTCGCGCATGGCAGACCAGCAATCTTCGTTATTGTACAGCAACGGCGCGCTTACAGCTCCGCCTTGACCTCGGCCTTGACCTTCGGCTTGGGCTTGCGCGCCTTCTTCGGGTCCGCCCGCTTGCGCGGCGCCAGCGACCGGCGCTCGCGGTCCTCCTCGAGGAACTCGTTCCACGCCTTCTCAAAGTCGTCCAGGTCCTCGTTCCAGATGTCCTTCGGCGTCTTCTTTAGGAACGCCGTCAGCTCCTCCTCCTTGCGCCGTGTCTCGGCCATCAGCTTCTCGTAGCGCTCCCGGGTCAGCGACCAGATCTTGAGGCTGAGCAGGTAGTCGAAGCCCTTGACTTCGGGGTCGGCCGCAAAGTCGTCGTCGTCGTCGTCGTCGTCCTTGGACGGCCGCCGCTCCTCATCCTCCTCGTCCTCCTGGCCTGGTGGCCTGATGTCGCCGATCGGCAGGAACTTGAGTCGCTTCAGCTCCGCGATCAGCTCCGCCCGCTTGCGGTTCGACACCTTCAGGTCGCCCTCGATGATCATCTTGACAAAGCGCGCCTGGTTCGAGAGCCTGTCCAGCTGGAAATTGATCGTCGACACAATCAGGTCCTTGCGCTTCTGGTAGTACTCCAGGCGCAGGTAGTAGAACTCGCACAGGATCTCCTCGGCGTTCTCGTACTTTTTGATCCGCCCAGACGCGTCAAACGCCACAATATTGTTGGTGCTGATCGTCGTCGTCAGCTTGAATTTGTTCAGCAGGCCTTCGGCCACCGCGGCCTGCATCTCGGCCTCGGTCAGCTGCACGACGAACTTGATGTCCATAGTGTGTTCCTCCGTCATGTTCCTGATCCACGGCCGCGTCTTCTCCGTGCCCTCGAGCCCGGACATCAGGAACTCCTTGGCCGTCATTGTCCACTGCCGGATAGGCAGCTCCGTGATCTCCAGCGTCGTGTTGTCGACCTGGTTGATCACGCCCGACACCCGATACTTGTCCGGCGCGATGCGCTCAATCGTACCGTGCCAGTTGCGGTACCACGGGTCCATGCGCACCACCTCCTCGCCGCGCATCATCCGGCGCAGGTTATTGATAATGTCTCTTGGGTTGTAGTTCGGGATCTGCGTGCTCCAGCCGGTGCCGATACCGTCCGCGCCGTTCACTAGCACCATCGGCAGGATCGGGATGTACCACTCCGGCTCGATCTTCTTCTCGTCCTCCGTGTTGTGCTTGAGCAACGGCTCGTCCATGACATTGAACAGCCGACGCGTGATCGGCATCAGGCGCGTGAAGATGTAACGCGCCGCGGCCGCGTCCTTGCCGCCGGTCGAACGCGTTCCAAAGATACCCTTGGGCTGCAAAAGATTGATATTGTTGCTTCCCACAAAGTCCTGCGCCATGCCAACAATCGTCTGCGCCAGCGACGTGTCACCATGCAAGTACGCCGTGTTGCCCATGACGTAGCCGACCAGCTCAATCACACGCATGTGCGTCAGCAGCCGGCGCTTGAAGCATCCGTACAGCACCTTGCGCTGACCGGGCTTCAGACCGTCGATCATCGATGGAATCGAACGCACATTGTCCGCCATACTGAAAAGAATAAGTTCCTTGTTGATAAAGTCCGATATGGGCACACGCGGCAGCGTCATATCCAAGAAGGTACCGGGCTTCGCTGTCAGCACATCCAACTCCAGTCACTTACGCGGTACAAGCGGAGCCATTCCTTTCTCTCGTCGGCCTTCTTCTTCGAGAACGCCAGGTCGATGAGCTCCTTGTCGCCCTCCTCGAGCGTGTGGAACTCCTTGATGTGTCGGTCGAGCTGCTGGAAGTACTCGACAGCCTCAGACTGGTCGGACGTACCCAGACCCTGCGTGGTCAGACCTGCAGCGCCGTCTACATACCTTGTAGTACATGTGATCCCATCTGTGTCTCGACCCCTCGGTCTCCTTCCAGCTTTCGTACTCGGGCATGGTGTAGAACGCAATGACCTCAGGCTCCTGTCTAGGGTGGTGGATCGTGACCTTCACAATCGGAGTGATAAACTCGACCAAAAAGCCTGGAATGTTCAGTAGTCCAGGGAAGGACGCCTCCAGAAAGTTGATCAAAAGTCCCTTGATATGAGAACCGTCGTAATCCTGGTCAGTGAAGAGCATGAGATGTCCATAACGCAAGTCCTTGGTGCTCGTGTAGTTCTTTTTGTGCTGCAGACCCATGATACGCTTGATAGCCTGAATCTCAGCGTTCTTGAGGATCTGGTCGTGCGATGCGTCGCGGACGTTGAGCATCTTTCCGCGCAGAGGGTAGACTGTTGTCAGAGCTGGATGCGGGCATCCTTACCTCCATAGTGCTCGCGACCGACAACGGCCAGACCGGCAATGACCAGTGCTTTGGCAGAGTCTCCTTCTGTCAGGATTAACGTGCACTTGTGACCGTCTCGTGTGCCTGCTCGTTCGGCGTCGTCCAGCTTGGGGATACCAGAAATACGGCTCTTCTTGCTGCCATCTTGTTTCTTCATCTCGTTGTCGGCGTTGACCGTGGCAATGTCCATGATGTTCTCGACAATGGATGTGCGCAGCACCTTCTTGAAGAAATCGTCGGCGATGATGCACTTGGATCCGAACGCGCTGGGACGCGTCGTCAAAGTCTCCTTGGTCTGCGACGTGAACGCAGGGTTCTCGATCAGGCAGTTCACAAACAGAAAGATGTTGTTGCGGATCTGGTTGGGCTTGACCTGTCCATTTTTGTTCTTGACCTTGACGTGGTCGCCCAGTCTCTTGACGAGCTGGTCGCAGATGTAGTTGATGTGCGTGCCACCCGACGTCGTCGCGATCGAGTTGACGAACGAGACCTGGTTGAATGTGCCGTCCGAGACCGCGAACGCGATCTCCCAGCGTTCGTTGACCTGCTCGTACACAATCACAGGCTTTGGCGCAGCCACCACGGGCATGGGTGCGATCTCAATTCTTTCCTCAAACGACTCATCGCCCTCGTCCTTAACCTCGGCCTTGACAGGTGCAGGTGCGGGCGGAGGACCTGACAAAGCTGTGACGTACATCTCAACGTAGGTCTTGAAGTTCTTGATCTTCAGGCGCTCGCCGTTCAGGAACACCTTCACGTTCTTGCACGTGCCCGCCAGGTCATAAACACGACGCATCATGATGCCCACGAGGTCGTCGTCCATCTCTGTCATGGAGAACAGCCTAAGATCGGGTTTGAATGTGATACGCGTGTATTCCTCGCCCTTCCCGTTCTCGGTGATACGGGCCTTGCCGATTGTTCCCATGTTGTTGGTCCAGACCTGCTTGTAACGTTTCTTGACGTTCTTGTCGGCCGTCTCGAGCGTGAACTCGGACGAAAAGATGTTACAGAGCTTGGCGCCGTAGCCGTTGCGACCTCCGGTGACCTTCTTCTCGTCGTCATCATAGTTACTCGACGTCAGAAGATTACCAAAGATCAGCTCGGGAATGAACATCTTTTCTTTCTAAGCGCAGTCAGTATCTATTCTGAGTCGCGGTCCGACTGTGCTCACCTCGTGCATCTCGATGGGAATACCGCGTCCATTGTTGTAGATCGAAATCATGTTGGCGTCTTTATCGATCACGACCTTGAGCGTATCCATGTTGGGATCACGGATCTTGTTATCCGCAGCGTTCACCAGGATCTCGTCGAAGATCTTGTAAAGACCTGGCACAAAGCGGACGTTCTTCCAAACCATGGCACTGGTCGCTTTGTCGAACGTCCACATAAATTTCTCCAGGTACTCGACCGAACCAATGTACTACTAGATCAGCAGTCGCTCCAAGCAGAACTTACAGTGTCGGGACGCTTGAGAATGTGCTGAAGCTGTGTGAGCTTCTGATAGGTCTCGGTCGACGTCTTGGGCTTGCCGGGCACAGCCACAGGCGGAGCCATGACGGGCGAGCTGGCGTCGCCAGGCGAAGCCGCGGCAAAATCAGACGACATGGGCGAAACTAACGTCGGTGCAGTCGTAGGCCGCTTCGGCGTTGAAGTGCTCTTCGGTGCGGCACGAACGGGCGACGCCGGCAGCGACTCGAGATCGGCGTCGAAGTCCATCTCGTTCTCCATGCTTTTGAGTGGTTTGGGGGCGGCTTTGGGGGCGGCCTTCGGCTTGGCCGCCGGTTTGGCGCGCGGCTTGGGCGCAGCTTTTGGCGGCGGTGAGTCGAATAGCGTAGACTGGACACCGGAGGCCTTCTTCGCGGGGGCCACAGCGGGAGGCGAGTCGAACAGCGTCGACTGCGCGGTCGGGGCCGGTGTGGTTTTCTTCGCGGGCGCGCGCTTCGCGGGCGCTTTGGTGACCTTCACCTTTTTGGGCGGTGTCTCCGCGAAGTCGTCGTCGTCATCGTCGACGCCCTCGTCCATGGACGACGTGGGATCTTCGATCACGCGCTTGCGCGTAGCGGCAGCGGCTCTGCGCGACGGCGCGCGTTTCTGTCGTCAGTAGGATCGCTTTCGGACTTACTGCCGGTGCCGAGAAGTTCTCGTCCTCAAAATCGGAGGAAGACAGCGAGATAGCTCCGGCCATGGCTGCGATTGCTCCGGGCTAACGCGAACGCGTGGTTAATGACTGAAGGGCGTTCGCCGAGAGGCCGCGACAGGAGTCGTGCGATCTGATGAGCTGGGCCAGCCGGAACGCTTGTTGCGAGAGCTGGAGCAGCGAATTGGCGTTGAAATCGACCAGGATCGACGAAATCGGCGGCCACTTCCTACCAAACAACGTCTGCGCCTGCGATTTATGTTGGCGTGTAAACCTGGCAGCGGTGCGAGCTGGGAGAGCGTGTTTGTTACGTAGGGCGGTGTTTACCAACAGCCCGAAAACAGCGTGAGGTTGCCTGAGTAACGCCACGCGCGACTAGGTCACAATCACAAAGTTGCCATGGCAACCATTGCTCCCGGCGCGTGCTTTAGTGCGCGTTTAGTGCGGCGCGTGCGGCTGGCGCACCGGCACGCAGACAACAACGGTAGGGGACGTCCGGAAGCTGTGGTGGTCGTGCAACCAGCCGTCGCGGACGTTGCCGACTGCGGCTGGTGGCGTGCAGCCGCGACGCGACCGTTTGGCTAGACGTAGACACTGCCTACATGGCGGTGGTGGGCCTGCGTACGGCACGACGCCGTCAGCGCGGCTGGTCGGTAGAGCACGCTCCGGTGTGGCCGTGGGGGCTGGCCGGAGGCCAACCCGGGTTGGCAAAGAGCTTTGAGGCGAGACGGTGGAACAACCGTCATAGAACTGGTACCAGGTGGTCATACACGGCCGCAATACTGCTGTTGTAGTACTAGCAACTCACCGACCGGCGGCCAGTCGGCGAGTTGAGCGCACACCCTGCTCTGAAACAAGCGCACTTTTACCTGAGCGCATCAGGGGTGTAAGCTCCTGCGTATGGCGGCGCCGTCTACCAGCCCATTGGCTTCGACCTCCAGCCCGGAGTCGTGGAGCTCGTTTCGCCGGCGTAGCCGGCTATTTTGGCGCACGACTGGACCGGCCGGAACGCTGTGTGCCGCCCCAATCGGCCCATGGCAGCCCAGGAAGGCTTAAAGCGATCCACGCAGAGGGTCTACATGGTAATAGCACGCGTACCAACGGCTTGTCGCAGAAAGACGGCAAGTGGCGTTCCGTGAGCCGGGGAGACACGAGGAGCGCAACAGGCGCAATGGCTGATAAATATTACATGTACATACATCCTACCAAGAGGTCTAAGCAAGCCGTTACCAAAACAATGCATAAGCCGGACCGTCCGGCGGAGTCCAGCAAGAGCCAGCGGCACACGCCGGCATGGACTACTCCTCCTCGGACGACGACGAGAGCTCTTCCTCGTCGCGGCGATACTGGCCCGCGTAGCCACGAAGGCTAATAGGCCCGCCGACTGCCGGTGACCGGGTAGCTGGCGGCGGCACGCGTGCCGGGGCACGGACCGGTGCCCGCGTGGGCACGGGCGCCGGTGGCTTGTCATCGTCCTCGTCCGAGATGTCGTCTTCGTCCGAGCCAGAGCCATCCGAGCCTGAACCGTCGGATTGTGGCGGTGGCCGCGCGGCTGTCCGGGACGGCGGTAGTACCAGGCCGGAAGAGCGCGCTGGCGCGGCGGGCGACCGCGCGCTCTGCTGCTGCAGCCGGGCAAGAGAGATCGGCTTGCGGGCAGGTTGTGATGTCGGCTGAGCAATCGGCTGCGGTTGGTCGTCGTCGCTCGACATGTCCTCGTCAGAGCTGGCACTCGCCGCAGGCGCGCCCTCGGGTCTGTCAAACGACGGAAGCTCGATGACGGACGGGTTCCGGACAGGTGCTGGCGGCTTACTGTAGGCTCGCGGTGAAGTTTTCGCAGCCACGGCCGGCGTGGATGATGCTGTGGCGGTCGACGTTGGCGGTAGCACGAGCTTCGGGGGCCGATCGTCGCCCTGAGAGGAGCCGGTGGCTGTGCGCGAGCGCGCGGCCGGCGCCGAACGCATGGGGTTCAAACGAACCACGCCGGTGAGCTTGTGCAGAACGAAGGACTGTGGTCAGAAGGCGCGTGGCGGGAGGCTTACCTCTGTCTCGGGGTCATATTCCAGCACACACTCAACGTCTTTCGCGTCTGTCTTCTGACCAGAGAAGAAAAACGACTCATTGTTCTTGGGTCAGCAAGCACACGCAAGAACTCACCTGTATTCCCGGGGCTTCCACAGTGAACTCGGTGCCGTCGCGCGTGAGCGTGGCTGGCAAAGTGTCGTCGATTGATCCCGGCTGGAACGTGTCTGCGGTCAGTGGCGCGCGACAAGCGAGCTTACAGCGCAGACCATAAACCTCATCGGCACGCTCGAATGAGGGCATGTTGAGTGCGATCGGATACTCGGTCGTCTGGGCCGTGTTAAGTTCCGTCATGGCGGTGGTGTGGCGACCAGTCGCGGCGGGGGCCAGCGGATCGAATGGCGCGGGGCGGGCGACGGACGTCGCCGGGGAGCGCGCAAGCTGTGCGCGCTGAGCCTCTCTGGCTGGTCCTCGGCCTGCAGTGTCTGCACGAATGCACAACGGTGCCGATAAGTCTAGACACTGCTGTCGTGCGCGCTGTCGTGGATGGCGACCTGTAGAGTGCTCGGCGAAGTGCAGGCTCGCCAAAGAACAGGTGCGCGGGTGGTTAGCCAGCCCGCGCGCGCTAGCATTGAACGGGTGCCCCCGGCGCACACGTTAGGGACAGGCATGCCTGGTTGGGCAAGGCGCAAGGGTTACCCGGCATGTCTAATCCGCTTCGGAGCATACGCCAAACTCTATCGGCGCCTGGCCTGGTTGACGGCCGCTGTCTGGCCACCACGCGCCACAGCTGTGGCCGGGGCGGCGGCCGGCCGTGCGGGAACCGTGGCGGTGGCCAGTCGTCAGCGGCGGCGTGGCGCGGCAGAGCGGCGGTGCCGACCCGGGTGGTGCTGCCGCGCGCCGTGGGTGACGACAGGTCAGGGCGGGGGCAGTGCCCCGCGTGGCCGGCCACGGCCACGTCCGCGGGCACTCGCTCACGGACCTCAGATATGCCCCCGCCCACGGAATCCCCAGGACCCGGTCCCGGACTCAGTCCTGGACCTGGTCCCGGACCTCGCGGTCCCTGACCCGGCGACCCCGCCACCAGCCTAATCGTAGGGCACGGCCGCACTCCTGAAACCTCGGCGGTGGAGCCGCGGGTGCCGCTGACGGTGGGCGCCATGGCGCGGCGCCGCCGCTCGCGTGAGCGTTGTTCGGATCTGCGCAGTGTGATCTGCCGTGACCTCACTGCTGTCGCCGCCAGAGATCCGCGTCCCCGCGTGCGCCAGTACACGGCCGGGCAGTACGGCCTTATCAGGCCTGGCGTCAGGGTGTCCGCGCGGTACCATTAGGCCATAGTACGGCCGCACGCGCTCTGCCTAAAAAGGCAATCAGATAGCGCGGCAGCCGGGTGACGCTCACAATAAGCCGCAGCTGTCGTGCAATTTCTCGCCAGGCCTACCCGTAACAGGAGACATCGGCACAAGATGAGCCAAGTAGACAGCACAGCACTACGCTGACTGTCACCAGCTGGGGGGGTGGCCCACCCAGCGAGCCGTAGTCCTGGGCGCTGCCAGCGTGAACGGGGGGCCAAGTGGCAGTTCTGGCTGGCCACGCTGGCCTCACGGCTGCCCTGCTGTCCGCAGCAGCCGACCAGAGCCGGCCGGACGTGCGCCAGTGCCGGCACTGGCGCTCTCCTGGCGCCGGACATTTGCCGCAGTACTACGTAGCCGGCCATTGGATCGTCTACTCTAACTAAAAAGACGGCCGCTAGAAGTATTCTAGGAATAACCAAACACGATCGCACAGGCGCATTGTCTGATCTTCTTCCAGGTTCCTTCCCTGTACACACCGGCGTAATCTCTGCTTTTTGTTTATTTTCGCCCTGTTTTCTTCTCTCCTTTTTATATATCAGCCTGTTTGCCGTCTCTGTCCGCATTACGCACACTCCTTTCGCCATGTCCTCCGCTCCGACTACGATTCCAGGTACGCCGATGCGTAAGTGCTAGGAGGGCGCGCGAGTAGGGGCACGCGGACGCTGGCGCGTGCGCGGCCGTCGCGGATCGCGCGGCGGCGGCACGGCCGGCCGCGGGCCACAGGCTACGAACGGCGGCTAACGAGCAGCGGCGAAGTCCAACAAGTACAAGAACCTGACGATCGACTTGTTCACATGGAAGTCGACGTACGTGTCGGCCGGCGCTCTGGCGGGCAGCGTCTTCCTGCTGCTGGCGGCCAAGTACGCTAACCCCCTGCGGTTCCTTCTGCACGCGTCCTACCTGATCTTTGGTGGTAAGTGGTCGACGCCGACTAGAGCGCGCTGACCGCAGCCGGTATTGTCGTGGAGTACGTCGGCCGTATGGTGTGGAAGTCGCCGTCGGGCTTCATCAGCTCGTTCCGCCCGGCTGAGTACTTTGTCCTCTCCAAGGACGTGCTCGACCCGATCGTGATCGAGCTCGTGCACCTCGTCAACTTCCTCATTGTTGAGGTCCAGCGCATCGCGTTTGTCGAGTCGCTGCCGCTGACCGGCCTGGCGTTCCTGGCGTCGCTCGTTGGTTACATTGCCGTGCGCGTGCTCTCGCTGTGGACCCTGTCGCTTATCGGCGTCGGCCTCGCGTTCTCGCTGCCGCCGCTGTACTTCAAGTTCCAGACCGAGATCGACGCCCAGGTCGCCAAGGCCAACGCCGTTGCCGAGAAGCAGTTCAGCGTGGCCTCGGCTAAGCTCCACCAGCACACCGACAAGGGCGTCGCGCAGGCGCGCGTGTACTACGACATGGCCATGACCAAGGTCGGCTACAACCGCAACATGCCGGCCGTGCCGGCCACGCCCGTCGCCGCCCCGGCCGAGAAGGCCGCGCCTGAGGTCGAGGTCGTCGAGAAGGTCGCCGAGCCGGCGTTGTAGAGCAGCCCCGGCTGGCCCTAGCGGGCATTAAAATGTAATATGGTTGGATATATGAGATCTGGGAACGAGACACGACCCGTCATGGTGCGCAACGATCATGGATATATTCTTACTGATGTGTTCTGGCGCTCCTGCCGTTTGTTTTATAGCTGAATACACTGGTGAGCCTGTGTACGCACGCGTGCGCGGCGGCCGCCGCCGCGCGAGGTGCTCGCCATTGCGGCCTACGCCGGATCTTGTCTGGGCCGGTCGCAGCTTCCGGTGGAGGGCCGCTGGGCGGCCGCCACGCGCTGCGCCCGGCCCGGCGCTGGCGGGGCCGCCTATCGCCCCGCGCGGTCAGCCGTGCGTCGCGCCGCCCCACGGGCCTGCAGCCGGCTGCGTCCGCCGGCTGCCTCCACCTGCCGCCGGCCGCTGGCCGGCGACTGCGCGGTGGCCGTGGTGCCCGCGTGTGACCGGCTGGACCTGTGCCGCGGCCAGAGCGGGGCCAGAGCTGGCCAGAGCCCCGCGATTCCGCGATGGCGCGGCCGTTGTCGGCCCTACGTCTGACGGCTCTCGGGCCCGTGCCGTGTTCGCCGGGACCGGCGCTGACGGCCACGGTCCGCGTCGCCGCGTTCCGGGCACACCAGAGCGTTCTGGAACGCGTGGCAGCAGCGCCCCTAGCCGCCGCGGCCAGCGGACCTTCGCCGCGGCCCGCGGCCCAACCGACGTGCAGGGCGCGCGTAGACTCGCCGGCAGCGGTCTAGTGGTCGGCACGCCGTCGGTGCATGAGCCGTGGCGACATTCTGCCGGTCGGCAAGCTGCTAGGCGTGGCAACGACGTGGCCGTGCCGCTGCAGCAGGGGCGGCGGCGCCAGCCGCGGCCGTGTGATTCGCGGACGCGCCAGCCGCACGTGATGCGGCTGTCTACCAGCACGCGCTACCCGGCCCGCCCGCCGCCGCTAGGCCCGCCCGCGGCCGCCCGCTGTGACGGCGCCCCGCTTCCCGCTGCTGACATAGACCTGCCGCTCCTGCAGTAGGGGCGCGTGAACTGAGCCCGGAGTGCAGGGTTGTGCATAAGCGTGCAGGAGCGTGCGTCGCGGCGCATATCCGGAGGCGCGCTACGCCGTACGCGGTGGCTAGTCCGGCCAGACGCGCACTGTCTCGGACTCGGGTAGCCTGGGACTTACCCGGCTCGTCCTCCGTCGGCGGTGGAGCTCAACGTCCGCTCGAGATCGGGCCCGGCCTATCTCCCCAGACGACGACGCTCCCCGGCGCGAGCGACAGCCTACAATTGCTCTCTGGTGAGCAGAGCCTCTCGGGCCGCACCCTTGCGCAGACGCGCGAACAGCAGCGCCGCGCGGCCGTTTCGGCCGAACACCTTCCAGCCGACCGTCGGACATAGGCGCAAACCGTCGGACGTCGCCCGCACGACTCCCGAGACAGCAGAGACCGCCGGTGGTGGTGCTTAGGGTGCGCCGATCCGACCGGAGTTATTCCCGCCCGTGTGTGTGTTTTTCCGGACGGTGTGACCGCCGTTCTGTGCGATAAAAGACCCCGCCCGACACGGCCGACAGATCGACATGCTGGCGATGAATGCAGAGGAGCGAGACGTGGCCGGTGCGCATGTCCCGGTCGCGGGTGACGAGGCGCAGCCGGCGCCGCAGGCGCTGCCGCCGTCCCAGCCCATCCCGGTGCGTGCGCCGGCGGACGGGCTCCGCTCGCGCAACAGCGGCGTCGCGCTGGCGCTGGCCGCGCTGGGCGCGCGCGACGGCTGCTGCGCAGGCTGTGCGGGCTGCAACGGCGATGGCCGGCGCGACCCGTGCAAGATCGTGGGCTCGCCGCCGTCGTCTGTGAGCTCGCCGGCGTCGCCCGAAAAGGCGCCGGCAGCGCTGTTTGGCAGCTCGATCGACTCGCACAAGACGGCCCACGTGCCCGGCATCGAGGACTTTGTGTGCTCGCCGTGCTTTGTGCACGACCGGCTAGACGACGCTGTGGACGTGGCCAAAGTGCTCAAGGATATCTCGTCCGACAACCTGGCGAACCTGTCGCACTCGCGGCTGTAAGTGCGCCGCCGCCGACCCACTGACCAGACAGAGTGCAGACCGCGACGGGCGTGCGCGAGCTCGCCAAGCGGATCGGCCAAGCCACGATCTCGATCAACGTGCGGTCGGTGATGATCGTGACCAAGGCCCGCGACAACAGCCTGGTGTACCTCACACGGCAGCTGGCCAAGTGGCTGATGACGACACCGCGCCACGGCAAGGACCACGGCGTCTGTGTCTACGTGGACGCCAAGCTGCGGTCGTCCAAGCGGTTCCACGCGGACGGGTTCGACCGCAACGAGCGCATCGCCGGCCTTCTCCGGTACTGGACGCCGGAGCTGACCAACAATATGCCGCACCTGTTTGACCTCGTGCTGACGCTCGGCGGCGACGGCACGGTGCTCTACACCTCGTCGCTGTTCCAGCAGATCGTGCCGCCGGTGCTGGCGTTCAGCCTGGGCTCGCTCGGGTTCCTGACCAACTTTTCGTTCCACGACTACCAGAACCACCTCAACCGGGTGTTTGAGCGCGGGATCAAGGTCAACCTGCGGATGCGGTTCACGTGCACGATTTTCCGCGGCGGGCGGCCGTGTGAGGTGCACCAGGTCATCAACGAGATCGTGATCGACCGTGGGCCGTCGCCGTTCATCTCGATGCTCGAGCTCTACGGCGACAACCACCTACTGACGGTCGTCCAGGCGGACGGGCTGATTCTGTCGACGCCGACGGGCTCGACCGCATACTCGCTCTCGGCGGGCGGGTCGCTCGTGCACCCCGAGATCCCGGCCATCTCGGTGACGCCCATCTGCCCGCACACGCTGTCGTTCCGGCCGATGCTGCTGCCAGACTCAATGCTGCTGCGCGTGACGGTGCCGCGCGGGTCGCGCAACACTGCCTGGGCGTCGTTCGACGGCCGGCACCGCGTCGAGATCAAGCCGGGCGACTCGGTCTCGATCGCGGCGTCGCAGTACCCGTTCCCGACGGTGGTGTCGAGCCCGATGGAGTACATCGAGAGCGTGAGCCGCACGCTCCGCTGGAACGTGCGCGAGCCCCAGAAGCCCTTCCGCGACTTTCTTGACTCGACCACGACGAGCATCAACACGACGCCGACGGACGAGACCGACGACGAATGGGACATCGACGACAGCTCGTTCTTCTGCACGAGCGGCCCCGGCAGCTCGTACAACCTGAGCGGGCTCGGCCTGGCCGCGTCCGGCGCGGCCAACCCGGCCCCGCATCTGCCGCTCGACGCGGCCTTCAGCAAGGTCTCGCTGGGCCGGTCGTAGCCCTAATACTTTTGCATAAGCAGTGCACCGGCAAGTGCGCTGAACCGCCATGTACATAGTCGGCCGGAACGCATGCGCGCCTACGAGTCATGGTGTGCGTATAGAACATGATTGTTTTGAGGAAATTACATTGATGCTGCAACATCCGGCGAACCGCCGCTGCCGTCAGACGCTTATGACAGAGCCTCGAGCTCCTCGCGGCCGGCCTTGGAGTACAGGAACGCGTTGCGCTCCTTGGCCTGGTTGAGGATGTAGACGTACGTGCCGATGGGGACGGCGAAGAAGATGATCTGGCTGCTGACGCGGCGGAACGTGTTGAAGATGGCGTTGTAGCCGGCGCCGGCGAACGGCTTCTGGGCGTAGGGCGAGACCGAGTAGGTCACGATGCCCTTCTGCTTGGGGCCGCCCATGTCACCCCACCAGCCCATGTATCCGTGGTGCGCTCCAGTCATTGTGAGTGTTTGAATCTGGCGGTCAGCAGTGGACGCGGAGGACGCCAATGGGTCGCAGGAGACGGCGGCGGGGTCGACGACAGGCTGCGGACGGCCGGGCCAGCCGGCGACCGTCGCCGGTGGCTGCCGGCGGCCACTGGGTGCCGCGGCGGCCGTCGTCGGTCGCGGTTTCGACGCTGGTCGGCCGACCGGTTCCGGTCGCGAATCCGGCGCCCGCCCGCCAGGTGCATCGCGCGGGCGGCACGACAGTCTGCGCCGGCCGCTGTTGCCGCCGCCGTCTCTGCGACTTGCGTGCGCACACTTACCTGTTGTTTGTTTGACGAAACGAAGAGCCGTGTATGCTGAAGAGAGAAATTCCCGGAGGACGGGTGCGCAAGATTTTCCACCCTGTCCCGGAACCACGAAGTTTGCGCATTTACGCTGGTTCCAGGCGATGTCGGAAACCCGCTCGCTACGATTGGCCGCCGGGCCGTGCCTGCGTGTACGCGGGTGGGCGCGGGCACGATCACGTGCGCCAATGTCACGTGTCGGTGACAGGCACGGCCACTTGCGCCGCACGCCTCCGCCGTGGCTGGGGAGAAGCAGGCCGAAAATTTGACGGCCGGCGACAGCACCATCCATCCATACACGCGCCCAGATCTAGCGGATCTCGTTGTACATATTAAGGGACAGCGGCAGTATGAACTCGACCAGAGCATTGAACCTGATCTCGCGTGAGTACAGAGCGCACGGGCCGGGCCGGCGGCCCGGTGCCGGCGGCGCCGGCAACCGTGGCCGTGCCACGGCCGCCGGCCCCGACGCGACAACAGAACTGACCCTCCAGGGCTGGCGATTCCGGTCGGACTCGCGGTCTCAGCCGCGCAGTACTCGCTGTACGACGTCAAGGGCGGCACCCGCGCCGTCATCTTCGACCGTCTGTCCGGCGTTAAGCAAGAGGTGATCGGTGAGGGCACGCATTTCCTGGTGCCGTGGCTGCAGCGTGCGATCATCTACGACGTGCGGACAAAGCCGCGCAACATCTCGACGGTGACCGGCTCGAAGGACCTGCAGATGGTGTCGCTGACGCTGCGTGTGCTGCATCGGCCGGACGTGCCGCACCTTCCCCAGATCTACCAGTCGCTCGGCCAGGACTACGACGAGCGTGTGCTGCCGTCGATCGGCAACGAGGTGCTCAAGGCGATCGTCGCGCAGTTCGACGCAGCCGAGCTCATCACGCAGCGCGAGATCGTCTCGGGTCGCATTCGCGACGAGCTGGTCAAGCGCGCGCAGGAGTTCAACATCCAGCTCGAGGACGTGTCGATCACGCACATGACGTTCGGCAAGGAGTTCACCAAGGCGGTCGAGCAGAAGCAGATCGCGCAGCAGGACGCCGAGCGCGCGCGCTTCATCGTCGAGAAGGCCGAGCAGGAGCGCCAGGCCGCGGTCATCCGCGCCGAGGGCGAGGCCGAGGCTGCCGAGACCATCTCCAAGGCGCTCGAGAAGGCCGGCGACGGCCTGCTGCTGATCCGCCGGATCGAGGCGTCCAAGGAGATCGCCACGACGCTGGCGCAGTCGCCCAACATCACCTACGTGCCGTCCGAGAGCTCGACCGGCGGCGCCGGCAACACGCTGCTGCTCAACGTCGGCCGCTAGCCTGTACAGCCCGCGAATACAACTCCCTTCAGATTACAATTTTATTACAGCGTAGGCCGCGGCCGAACTTTTAAACCCGAACAAAGATACAGGACGTGTACATGATCCTACTAGATCCAACTAGACAGCGTAGACACACCCCTTACTCGTTCAGGAAGCTGCGCGCCCAGGTCGGCAGCACAAACGAGGCCTCGTGGATGGCCGCGTTGTAGTAGCGGAAGATCTCGCGCTCCTTGGTGGGCTCGGTCACGCGGATGGGCTTGCTGACGTCGCGCTTGGGGTCCTTCGAGCAGACCATGAAGCCGATCTGGCCCGACGGGTAGGTCGGGATCGTCGTGTACGCGTAGTGGGCGACGGGGAAGACCTCCGAGCACGCCTTCTTGAGGTCCTTGATCAGCGGCATGTGGAGCCAGATGTTCTCGGCTAGAAAAAGATGTTAGTAAAAGCGTCACGAAAAGTGTCAAAAGAGAAATAGAAAAAGAAACTCCACAGCACAACCTTGCGTAGTGATGACGCCGTCCTCGGTGAGGGCGTCTCTGAGCAGCTCAAAGTACGGCTTCTGGAAAAGCGACTCGGCAGGGCCCTCGGGGTCGGACGAGTCCGTGATGATCACGTCGAAGTGGTTCTTGTACTGCGCCAGGAACTTGAAGCCGTCCTCGACGTAGACCTTGGCCTTCGGGTGCTCGAGACCGACCGCCAGCGACGGCAGGTACTTCTTCGAGACGCGGATGACGGCCTCGTCGATGTCGCACAGAACGGCCTCCTCGACGCAGTCGTGCTTGACGATCTCGCGGAGCACACCACCGTCACCACCGCCGATGACCAGCACGCGCTTGGGGTTGGGGTGGTTGAACATGGCCAGGTGGGTGATCATCTCCTGGTACGCGAACTCGTCGCGCTCCGTGCACTGGATGACGCCGTCCAGGACCAGGACGTTGCCGTAGTTCGACGACTCGAACACAAGAACGTCCTGGTACTTGGACTTCTCGACGTGCAGGATCTGGTTGACCTTCAGAGTCATGGCCTGGCCGGGCCAGAGCTCGTCCGAGATCTCGCGGAACCAGCCGTCTGCTTGTCAGCCTTGCTCATGATCTCGCCGGCCGCGCCGGCGGCCGCTCGTGCGCCCGCCTGGATCGCGCCTGCACCCTTGCTTACCCTTGATAGTAGCGTGAGTAAGAACTTCAGACATTGTGCAATTGATAGTTTACTTTTCTAGGGTATAGAAATGTGGAAAGAAAAAAAAAGTCGAGACTGTCTATTAGTTTATAAAAGAAAAAAATTGCGCTGCAACCTGCGCCGGTCTTTGTGAGTTCCGATGCTTCTTTGAGGGCTCGCGAGGACCAAGAAAGAGAGGTCCGAGCACTAGCTCAAGCGCGGAGAATATACGCTTTTATGGCTTTAAAGCACAATAATTTGACTTTTGTGCCTGTTTTCCTCTTGCCTTTTCGGAACATATTATTCACGCCTCGGGACACAGAGGCCTGAACCGACTCTGCCGCCTACACGTGCAAGGTACGCGGCGCCGACGAACACAGAATCGCGGCAGTCGCAAGCAGATGGCGTAGCCGTGTGGCCTAAAGAAAGAGCTGTTGCGACAAATGACGCGTGCGCGGCAGCCCGGCGGCGGCCGCCTGATCACACTCTGGAACACTGGGCGACAGAAAGAGCCGGCTGACCGGAGCCGAGCCGTGTCTTGTGGTGCCTGCGACTTCCCGGCAACGCCGGAGACGCGCCGGCGTTGCTGAACGTCCGCGTCTGGACTCCCGATTCGCTGCGGCAGATGTGACCAGGCGTCGCGCGCCATTGCGTGCTACGCTGCCAGTGCAGCGGTGCCGTCCGGCTGGCTACGGCTGTGCTACGATCCAGCACGGCGGGTCGTGCGGCTGCGCGGCAGGCCGATGCGGCTCCGCCGCACGGCCGCACGGACCAGCGCCGCACGCGCGCAGCGCCACGCTCGATAGAAACGCCACAGTGGCTTGCGATCTACTTGTAGTACTTGGCCGGCACAAACGGCAGCTTGGCGACCTGGCCCTTGTTGCGCCGTCCACGCACCTCGACCAGCACTGGCGTGTTGGTCTTGGTGTATCTGGGGTCAGCCCGACCAGCTGGTCACTTACCCCCGCGAGACGTAGCCCATGGCGATGTTCTTCTGCAACGTCGGCGAGTGAATGCCAGACGTGATGTAGCCTGCGGTCAGCCCGGTCTCCGGCACGCGTACCAATCATGGCCTTGGTCTCCGGATCGAGGATCTTGGAGCCCTCCCGGGCAGGCGGGCCGGTCACGGTGAGGCCGACGCGGCGCTTGGACGCGCCCTCACGGATGTGCGTGAGCACGTACTCGGCGCCGTTGAAGTTGGCCTCCTCGCGGCGGCGCTTAGAGACGATCCACGCGAGACTGGCCTCGATCGGCGACGTGGTTTCGTCGATGTCGTGGCCGTACAGGCACATGCCGGCTTCCAAGCGAAGCGAGTCACGCGCAGCCAGGCCGATCGGCTTGACCGTCTCGTTTTCAGCCAGTAGCAGGCGCGAAAACGGCGTCGTGTAGTCGGCGTCCAGACCGATCTTCGGTCAGCGCTGCGAGCACCAAACATACCTCGAAACCGTCCTCGCCAGTGTAGCCACCGCGGGCGACGTGCAGATCACGGCCTTCGAACGTGAGCACGCGCGACTGGCCGAACTTGGTCGCGCTCAGGTCTTGGCCGGTCAGACGCTCCAGAACGGCAGCCGCCTGGGGACCCTGCAGAGCAACCAGGCCACGTCCGTCGAAGAACTCGTGCTTGACGTCGCCGCCAAAGGCGGCCAGCTCGTCGGCGAAAAACCCCAGATCCTTGTCGCGGCAGCCGGCGTTGGTGACGACATAGAAATCGTTGTCCGCCGTCTTAGCAATGATCGTGTCGTCCACAATCCCGCCCGTCGGGCGCAGGAACGCCGACAGCGTAGAAGATCCGGCCGGGAGGCCAGCCAGGTCGCTCGGCGTGACCTTCTCCAGGAACGCGGTGGCGTCGCGGCCGGAGAATCTGCCGTCAGCGGTAAATCAGGGAGACGTACCTGTGCTGGCACATGTGCGAAACGTCAAACAGGCCGGCGTGCGTGCGCACCCACTTGTGCGAATCGATGTGGCTCTGTCCAGCGTACCACAGTGGCATCGAAAATCCGGCAAACGGGACCATGTTGGCGCCGAGCTCGACGTGGAGATCGTACAGCGGAGTCTTGCTCAGCGGCGCGTCCGTGGAGAGCGCGCGGGGAACCGCCACGCGCGCCGAGCACGCGCTGCGTCTGGCCAGACTGATGCTGGCCCGTCTCAGGGCAATACCGGCGCCGATCATGTTGCAGTATGATGGTAGCTCGTACGATCCGACAAAATTTGCTGTCTGGCTCGGTTCTCTGGGATGATTCGAGACTGACTACATGGTCGGGCTAGTGCGACGGCCAAAACCTAGCGCACGGGCGCCTACGCGCGATGGCGCCAGGGTCGGCCGGTGGCTTTACCGGCGGCATCGCGCCTGGGTCGCGAGACCTACCGGCCGGTCGTAGGCCATCGGATCAGATGCGCGAGCTGCTGCTGTGCCGCGACCGCCACAGTCTACTGGACGAACGCCACAGTCTGCTGGACGCGTGAGTCACGTGTGACACATCTGCGGTTGTAGCGGCATTAGCCGCGAGCCGTACGTCCGTAGGACCGGACCGGGTCCGGCCGGGTCCGGGAACACCACATGCAGCTCGTGCGGCTCGGTCTTACGGGTGGCACGTAGCGTTCGCCGTCGGCTATTGGCGGTCTGGCGCAAGGCTGCCAGATAGGCCGACATCTAGACAGCCGTGGGGATCGCTAGTGTCATCTGGAAGTGCACAGAACTTCGATCCGCGGGGCAGGTGAGACAGGCAGACAGCAAAACCGGGTGCAGTTCTAATATTGGGCGCGGCACTTTTGCACAGTGCCTAATGGAGTATTCATATTTCGTGGCCACCGTCTGGGCCGTCCCGCCCTGTGCGCTATAAAACTGTCATGACTGCCTCTGGGCTCTTTGACCTCTGGCATGGCACGTCCACCTGTCAGTATGGCTGGTAGGGCACCGGCTGGTCCGGCAGCCGGAGACTGGCTGCCAGAGGAGCGACTGCCAGATGAGCGACTTCACGTGATATCATTGCCCTAACCCAGGACCGGCCCGTGCGGCGCGAACTTGTCGCCGAAATAACCGCAAAGTCTGATAGCAGCGGTGGCAACACGAGGACTGTGCAGCAGCCAGGCGAGAACCTTGATAGCCCGATACCAGGAATGGTGGTTTACGACAACCTACGAGAGTACGAGAAGCACATGCGAAGTCATCTTTGAGATAATATCCATTTAACCAAATACCTCTAATCTATACAATACACATTTGACCAAAAAACACCAAAAAATTCATGCACTGATTATACCCCCGATGCAAGCCCCTAGTTCACGGTCGTCACATTGACGTTTTTGGACGACACGCGGATAGGAGCCATGCGCGGCGCGGGTGCCGGGTATCCGGTCTTGGACTTGCTGTAAGGCTGGTGGTAGACCGGCGCCGGCGCGGTGACTTCCGCCGCGCGGTTCTCGGGCTTCTTGAAGCTGTCAAGGTCACCCGAGTCCAGGATGCGGCTGAGCTCGCGCTCGATGTCGGCAAACGAGTCGTACGCGATGTACGACAGACCGTGCTCGACACAGTACTTCTCAAGAGCCAGACCACGGCGGGCAAAGAGGACGTCAGCCTCGCGGGCGGCCGGGAGGTCAGAGACACCGTCACCGACAAAGACGATCAGCGGCTGCTTCTTGCCCGGGAGGTGCTTGCGCAGCTGCTGGCGGCACTCCTTGATAGAGATCGACTTGTCGTGGCCCAGACGGTTGTCGTGGCGCCACTTGACCTTCCACTCGTGGCCGTCCTCGGTGGGAACAATCTCGGCATCGTTTGAGATGATGTCGATGCGCTTCGAGGCGTCCTTACCGATGAACTCGTTCAGGATACCACGCAGAACCGGCTTCAAGCCAGCCGAGATGACATTGAACGCAACACCCTCGCGGATACAGAAGTCGTGGAACTCCTCGAAATCGGGGTCGATAACAAGGTTGTCCTTCATGACCTGCATACCCTTCTCGAAGGGGATGTTGAGCGAACCCCACATTTCCTCAGACACCTCACGGAAACCACGCTCGCCCGAGGCGATCATACCGTCGAGCCGCTCACGGTTCTCGCGGCCACAGCCGTGGCGGTCAAAGAGAATGTGACCGGTGTCTTGCATGAAGATAGTACCGTCAAAGTCAGAATAGACGGCAATGTCCTTGCGGGTGGCCGGCTTGGCCTTGCCCGCAGGAAGGTTGAAGATAGTCTTATTGATTGACGACATTGTGTTGTAGAGATGTTTAGCTTTGAAGTTCTAGTAATTGATGTGGCCAAGGGAAGGACGGACGTCCGTATTTATAAATCTGAGCGTTCTCGTTCGGGAGGCAAAGCCACGCCGTCCTCGTCAGAGGTAATTCCCACGATGTTGACAAGGTTTTGCGCAACGGTTGTCCGGCGTTGTTCCTCGATAACACACAGGTACGTGTGATCTCACCGTTCTCGAAGAGTATCGAAACCAATCGTGATCGGCCTAAACTGCTAACTTCATTCGGGAACGCGGCACTATTTCTTACCGTATGCCGGGTACGGTAGACGCTACGCCAGTGCGCAGTCCGCTAGCGCCATTACCGTAGTCCGGAAGTAGGAAAACGAAGTTAATTTTTCGAGCCACGCTCTTGCTCGATCCGTTCTAGCATGCAGAGCCGAGCCGCGCGGGGGGGCTCAGCGCGCAAACGAGGCATAGTGCTCGCCGCTGCTGGCCGAGTCCGTACCTGCATAGCTCATGCGGATGTGCCCGAACCCAGTAGAATATTCGCCATCGGTCGCCGCAGCCTGCAGAACAAGTGCCCTAATCCTTAAAGGTAGACAAAGTACGACAAGCCTACGCAATTGTGCCGCGAAGTGTCGAGGCAGTGACGCATATGCCCCCTAAACCTACACTACGGCCACGATAGTCCCGAAAATCTACGTCATACTGCTGTTACCCGTTTGGGACTTGTAACCCTACAGCAGGCCGCTTGCCCGGGACCGAAGATCTCGCGGCCTACCGCTCGCCGCTTGCTGCTTCACCGCTCGCGTCCTCCACCAGGCGCCTAGCTAGTACACGGCTCGATCGCCGTTCGCCATGACGTCCGGCAGCTGTTCGTCGCCTTGATCGACGACCGGCGCGTCAGACGTCAGGCATTGTCGTAGCTTCCGACCGCCAGCCCAGCCTGGGCCCGAATCTCATGCAATGCGCGGCAGGGTGTTTGTTATCCTGAGCCTGCTTGTGTTTCCAACGCGGACCGCTCGCCAACGCGTTATCCCCTGCCTCGGTGCAGGCCGACCAGCGGTCCCTGTCTGGGCCGGGGGGCGCCCGCCCGGCAAGGCGCAGGCCGAAGTGCTTGCGCCGCGCGCGGCTAGCCGTCATAGGGTATCCCACGTCACTTCAAATTGGCCATCCCGCTTGCCCGTCCTGACCGTAGCGCGCTGCCAACTGCGAACCGTGTTTCGGGTGGGGGTGGGGGTCGCTCGTTTGATCAAAGCCGCGCGCCCATATGGTCCTCGGCCGACAGCCGCGAGCACTGGCTCGTGCCACTAGACGCGATAGCTTAATCGCGGCAGCGGCACCGGAGGGCGTGCCGCGGCGGTCGGCGCTTCGCTGAGCCGCTGTACGCTCGCTTGCCGGCCCTGCCGGGAGTGACATGCCATCCGACAATACGTGCGTCGGACGGGTTGCGGCCGAGGACCGCCACCTGGGACTGTGTGGGCGCCATGGCCAGGCGCCATCAGGCGCCGGGTTCAGCTGCGGCCACTGGCAGCGCCAGCTTCGACCACGTCGCCAGGATCAGGCTGCGGTCTACGTCTATCCATCGTATCTGCGATGTCTCGAGATAGGTAACGGGTGGCCGCTGCGGCTGCGGCTGGCTGCGGGTCACCGGTAACAGAACGTGAGACATTCTTTGTGTGTTGTGACATGTTACCTGTTACTCGTTACCCATTCCGCACAGTGACGCATGCTGTCACACAGCCCGTATGCTGGCGCATCTATGCCCCATACGTCACGTGTCCGGCTGCCGCCGAACAGCGCACCCGGCGGTTCGTTCCCAGACAGGACGACTCGCGGCGTGGCAGCGTCCGGCAAGCCCGCCGAGCTTCGGCAAGGGTGGCGCCCGGCGGTCGGGACCGCGCCGCCGCTCTACAGAAGGGGTGCGTTTCGCGTGTGTCGCAGGCGAACCGCCGGTGTGTCATCTAGCACATGTGGTCTCTATTCGAGCAAGGTACAGTCTTAGGCCGCGGCAGAATACTGCGTCGCCAGACTGTCAAACAGCTGGCTCTTCTCGCCCAAGTCGGCCAGCAGCGCATGGTCAGGGTGGGCCGTCTTGAGACCGCCCAGGTGCGGCGTGTAGTCCTTGCCGACGAGGGTGGCCAGCACGATCGCGTTGGCCAGCACGTCGCCGCCGGTAGGCTCGCGCTCGAGCGCCGAGTTGATAGCATCCTCGGCCTCCGGCAGGCGGCCGAGCTGGATGTTGGCGATGGCCTCGCCAATGAACGCACGCGCGTTAGCGCTCGAAGGCGCCTGTGCGAGCTCCTCGTAGATGTAGAACGCGTCCTGGTACTTGTCGCCGCCCTGTCGTCAGCATGCATCCGATGCGGCCACTCACCACCTGAAGACCAACCCAGGCCTCGGCCAGGTTCACGAGCAAGTTGTCCTGGCCCCACTTCTTGGCCTGGACGATCTCTTTCAGCGCCAGGTCCGTCCGGTTCTGGGTCAGACGGATCTGCACAACCAGCGCCACCGCGGCAAGCGAGCCCTGGTGCTTGGACAGCACGCTTAGCGCGTCCTCGGTGCGGCCGGCCAGCTGCAGCACGGTCGCGCTCAGCACAAGCACGGTCTCGTCATCGCCGACGGCCGGGCTGTCCGCGAGCGACTCGGCAAGCTCGACCGCGTCCTCCTCCTCGCCAGCCTTGTACAGCGCCAGCGCCTTGACGGCCTGCAGTCCGGCGCTGGTCTCGATGTCGTCGTCGTGCTCTAGCTCCTCGAGCACGGTCGCCGCATCGCCGAGCGCAATCTTGGCCCGCAGGTGGTATATCCGCGCCTGGACGGCCGTGGTGTCTGAGTAGCCCGAGAGCGGCTGCAGGAGGACCTCCTTGTATGATCCCTGGTAGAACAGGTTGTGGATGGTGAAAAGCTCTGGAGGCCGCAGCCGGATGCCGTGCATCCGGCCGCCAGGTCAGCACCGCCCATCACCGCGCCAGCCATCGCCGGCGGCCCGGCCACAGCCGAGGCTGCTGCTACTCACCACCTGCGTCAGAGAAGGGATCCATTGCGGGTGAATTGTTGTCGTCGGGATGGCAGGAGGTCGTGTCGGCGTGCGGCCACATCAGCGGCGTTGCTGTTACCCGGCCCATACCGCCGGGCCCGTGCGGCTCACCGCAGCGGTGCGTCTACGTGCCGCCGCTGTGCGGCGGTGGCGCCCGTGGCGCACCGCGCCGCATACCGTGCGGCGCTCGTACTAAGACACAGTCTATTGCCCCTCTGCGGGGTGCATGCGCATGTCCCATGCCGTCACTGTCGCAGACCGCCGCTACATGAAGTCATCTTCCCAGTCCTCGCTGCGGTTCTGGTTGCTCGTTCGCCGCATGTTCTCCTCCGAAAACATGTCGTCATATGCGTGGTCGCGCTGTTGCGCCTTCTGCTTGTACTGGCGCTGCTCCTCCAGCTCGCGCTTAGTCCGCGCCAGCTTCTCGGCACGCTGACGTGCGCCCACGTCCTTCTCGTGGTCGATCTTCTCCTGCAGCAGGTCCGGGAACCGCTCTTCGCGCGTCTTGTTGAGCCGGTTCACGATCGCATTTGTGCGGGTCTGGACGTGGATCGACTTCACCTTCCGTCAGCCCGCCCGTAGACGCCTTACCATCTTGTCGCGCTTGAAGCCGACCTGGCCGGCGGCCATGCCCTTCGTTTTCTTGAGATTCGACCACGGCGTGTAGATGATGGTCACGTTGTCGCGCTTGTTGCCCTCGATCGAGTTGGCCTTGGTCAACTGGGCGCAGTCTGCGGTTAGAGCGAACGGCCAAAGGTCGACGAACCCTCGAGCACACCCGGATCGATGTTCTCCCAGGACTCGCCTTCGCGCAGGCGCAAGTACACGTGGGCCGAGCTGAACTTGTCGGCGTGAAACCTGGAGTCAGCGGCGCCGAAGAGGGCGGCCTACCAAACATCGTGCGTCAGGCCGTGCTCGATCAGTTTCTCGTCTGCGGTCAGCGCGGTCGGGCAGCAGCACTTACTCTCCTCCTTGTGCTTGCCCATGTAGAGCATCGCCGGAGTGTCGTACTCCTCCCGCTTGGAGGTGAAGTAGTAGACCATGATGGCGGGGGGTTGAGGTCGAAATTTTGCTAGTTCCCGGCTACGCCCAAGCTTTAACAACGGCGAACTTTACATGGCGACCCAGACAGCTTGCAGGGCCCCGCACAACTACAGCAGTAGATCAAAAATCTATTAACTTTTGGAACGGCGTAGTGCCTAGTTGGAGTAGCCGAGCTCGGCGAGCGACTCCTTGAGCGCGGCCAGGACCTTGTCGAGGTCGCCGCGGCCGGCCTCGAGCGCCGAGACGCCCATGTGGCCGATGCGGATGTACGTGGTGGCAATGCCCTTGTGCAGGCCACCGGCGATGGTGATGTCGCGCTTGGCCATCAGGGGAAGCACCTGGGCGGCCGCAATGCCCTCGGGCAGGTAGGCCGCGGTCATGCCGTGAGCCTGCTCCTCGACCACCGGGGCCAGCTGCTTCAGGCCGAGCGCGGCGATGCCGGCCTTGACCTTGTCGGACGCGGCGGCGTGCTTGGCGAAGCGCTCGTCAAGCGACTCGGACGTGATCTCGAGCAGCGCCGCGCGCAGGGCGTGGATGCTCTGGACCGGCGGCGTCGAGAAGTACGCGCCCTTCTTGCCCTCGTAGGCCTCCATGACCGGCAGCCAGCGCTTGAAGCTGGCGTAGTACGAGCCGGCGGGGGCCTTGCGGGCCTGGAACGTGGCCAGAGCGCGCGCGGACGTGAAGAAGATGGCCAGGCCGGTCGGGCAGCCGATGGCCTTCTGGGGCGCGGTCAGGACTAGGTCCAGGCCCCACGCGTCGAACTCGATGTTCTCGCACGCGACCGAGCACACGCCGTCGACGATGATCAGCGTCTCGGGCGAGACGGCCTTGACGGTCTCGGCGATGGCCTTGACGTCCGAGAGCACGCCGGTCGAGGTGTCGACCTGGGTGATCGTGACAGCCTTGTAGGACTTCTCCTTGAGCGCCGCGGCGATGGCCTCGAGCGACGGCCGACCGCCGACGGGGGCACCAAGCTGGGTCGGCTTGCCGCCGTAGGTCTCGATGCAGTCGGCGAACGAGTCGGCAAAGTAGCCTGGACGTCAGCGAGCCCGGACGTGTCCGCGGGTCCGGGACCTGCAGGGGCGCGTCACGGAGGTCCGGTCAGGGTCACTGCCGCAGGACCCGGCGCCACACAACGCCCCGCAGGATCCGCCCGTCTGGGCCGGCCCACTGCGCGCGGCGGGTCCGCCCCCCACGACCCGCGGCCCACACGCAATTGATCGCGCCAGGTCTTTACTTACCGGTATGCAGCACCAGCACGTCCTCGCCGGGCTCAACCAGGTTCGACGCGACGAAATCCCAGCCGAGTGTGCCCGAGCCGGCCACGACGAAGCCCTGCGCGGCAGGGTCCGTCGACCGGAACAGCTTGCGCAGCAGCTGTAGCGTCTCGGAGAAGACCTCGACAAAGGCCGGCGACACGTGCGACTGCGACGGCGTTGCCATGGCGGTCAGCACGCCATCGGAGAATTCGACCGGGCCCGGAATGAGCGTCAGCGAGTGGGGAGCTTGTGTAGAAACCATCTTGGGCGTAGACGGCGGCTGGAGGTGCGAAGAGATTTGCGCGAGTCGAAGCGAGGCCTGGGTACGAGCGGGCTTGTTGGACGGCGAAGCCATGGAAGCGGAAAGGCTTTTATACGGCCGGTGGGCTATATAAGGGCAACAACGAGCTACGGGGCTCTATAGGCGATGAGGGATAGTCAGATCGTTCTTATCCGCGCCGGCCGCGGACACGCCCGCGCGCTGGCCCGCCGCCGCGGCCGGCCAGCGCGCCCGGCCGCGGCGGCCGCGGCCCCCGCCCGCGCCGGCGACCCCGCGCCGGCGAGCGCGGGCCGAATTGACCCCGCCGCGGGCCGGCCGCCGGTGGAGCGCGCCGTTGTCCGGCAACATCACGTGATGTCACGCCAGCTGTGGCGGCGTGACTCGTGGCTGGTGGCGGTGCCCGTTATCGCGCGGGCGGTGCCTGTGGCGCGCCCCGGGACCGGTGGCGCAGCAGCGGGTCCCAAACACCGACCGCCAGTTTCACGGCCGGCAGAGCGGGCCCAACTTCCAGACGTGGCCACCGACCGCACCCCCGCCGTTGCCGCATCCAATTCCCCAGAGTCGACGATACGATGCTCGTGCTTGCCATCGGCGACCTGCACATTCCGGACCGGGCTCAGGTACGCGTGTGCGCGGCGTCCGCCGCCGGGACAGATGCTAACGACCGCAGGAGCTCCCGCCCAAGGTGAGCACACACGACAGCGGGCGCGGCCCGTGCGGCCCCCGCGGCACCCATCGCTGGCGCCGCGCGAGCCACGCGGGCTCCGGCGCCGTCCGCCGCGCGCCCGCCGTCCAGCCGCGTCCGCGTGCGCGTGCATGCTAACCCACAGTTCCGCAAGCTCCTGGCTCCCGGCAAAATCTCCCAGATTCTGTGTCTGGGCAACCTGACAGACCGCGAGACCTATGACTTTCTGCGGACGGTCTCGCCCGACCTCCAGATCGTCAAGGGCGAGTTCGACGCGTCGCTTTCGCTGCCGCTCTCGAAGGTGGTCACGCACGGTTCGCTCCGCATCGGCTTCACGCACGGCCACACGATCGTGCCGCCGAACGACTCGGACGCGCTGCTGATTGCCGCCCGCCAGATGGACGTCGACGTCTTCATCTGGGGCGGCACCCACCGCTTCGAGGCCTACGAGCTCGAGGGCAAGTTCTTCATCAACCCCGGTTCGGCCACGGGCGCCATCTCGTCCGGCTGGTGGACCGAGGGCGACAGCCCGGTCCCGTCGTTCGTGCTCATGGATGTCCAGGGCGCCGTGCTTGTGCTTTACGTGTACCAGTACATCGACGGCGAGGTCAAGGTCGAGAAAGTGTCGTATAGAAAGAGCGGCTAGTCCGCGTGTATCTGTCTTCTGTATCTATACAATCCTAGATGAACTGGCCTCCGTCGATCTGCATCGCCTGACCGGTGATGCTCTCGTTCATGGCGAGCATGATGTACACGGCAGCTGCGCTCTGCACCGTGGTCTCGCGCTGCAGCTTGCTGGCTTGGATCATGGCGTCCACGCGCTCGCGGCCGAACTTCATGCCCCACTCTGTCAGCATCAGCCCAGGCTTGACCGCGTTCACGCGGATCTTGGGCGCCTGTGACGTAGCCATGCACCGCATCAGGTGCAGGTTGGCCGCCTTGCTGACTCCGTACGGTAGCGCCGACCCGGACGCCGTCGACCCGGCCGTGGAGCTCGTCATCAGGAAGAAGCCGCCATCTGGGTTCGCCTTGAGCGTCGGCCCGGCGGTCCGCAGCAACGCCCACGGGCTCTTGACGTTGACCGCGTAGCACATGTCAAAATCCTCCTCTGTCGGAGCGGAGAGATCGTTAAAGTCCGAGAACCGCGTCCATCCAGCGTTGGCGATAACGCCATCCAGCTTGCCGCCCGTCAGCTCCAGCGTCTCTTTCACCAGTCGGTCGTTCTCGGCAACAATACTGCAGTCCGCGCGGATGACGTGCACGCTCACGTCGGCGTGGGCGGCCTCTAGCTCAGCCTTGAGCGCCTGGGCCCTGCCCACCGAGCTTTCGCTGCCTGACGAGTGATTCAGCACCAGCGAGCAGCCGGCTGCGGCGAACTGCCGCGCCAGCTCAGCGCCCAGCCCAGCCGTACCCCCGGTGATCAAAACTGTGCGTCCCTTGAGTTCGTAAACCATTTTGTGCAGAATTGACGCTGGTGGATCCCTCAACTAGCTGTCATAATACACTCGGTGCAGCACTGGGACATTTGTCGGCACGGGCCGACTTCCGGTGCGGCTCAGCCAGCCGCATCGCGCCGCACCGGCTGCGGCGCCCTCAGCCGTACGGCCACACGCCGTGCGGCGCAGTCACTTAATTCTCATAAGCATATATTGATCATTCATATATAGTGACAATAGATAAAGTAGATGTAGAATAGATACCTATATATTTCTTATTTACATTGCATACATTGCATCACACAATCTCATTTCACGCGCCATTTATGTTACAGCCTTCTCTATCTTAATGTTCTCATATCATATAATCGTAAAAGTCTGCCAGCCAGCATCGGGCTGCAGTGGAACCGACAGAGAATCTTGTTCGGATGGCGCATTGCAGCACAATGCAATCTCGCTTTTGCAGCCACCGGACTGTGCCGGCGGCCGGTCGGCGCGGACGGGGCCGGTCGACTTTTTGGCTATCCAATCCTCATCCAGTAATTTTCGTATAGACGTTACCACGGACCGTTTTTCGCGGCGCGAAAAGAGACAACGTCCCGTGGACAAAAAACACAACATTTCAGGTTCTCAGCGATAGTTGGCCAGAACCCGGATACCCGAGCCCATCAGACGGCCCCGATGCCCACCGGCACCGGCCTTCTTCATCTTGGACCGCAGGGCAGCCGCGTCCTGCTTCTGCCGCTCCTCCTCGTCGTCGGTGACCTCCTCCTCACCAGGGAAGAGATGGCCCTTCGGGTCGCGATGAACTGACTTTTCAACCATATCCGCCAGATCGACGTTGATGTTGTTGTGCTTCAGCAAGTCCGAAAGGTGACGCGTGAGCGGCACGGGGCCCGCCCGCACGCCCTGCCCAGGCAGGTTGCGCGGTAGCTGGCCCGGGAACGCTGGGACGTTCTCCGAGTCTTTGCTCGCCAGCTTCTTGGTCGGGTCCAGATCGGCCCCGACCCGCGGCACCTGATCGGCCTGCGATTCGGTCGTTTGCGCCGGTTTGGCGAATGGCGACCCGTTCTCGTAGCTCCAAGGATAGCTTTTTGTGCCGTAGTCCCGCTTGCCATCCGCATTGGTCTGCGATTGTGTGTTTGACTGTGTATTCGGCTGCACCGAAGTGTTGTGTGAGTTGGGTGTTTGTGATTGTGTGGCCGATGCGTCGGCAGTGCCTGCGCTGCCGACCGTCTCCGTGGCCACGGCCGGCAGTGACGCCGCCTCCTGTCCCTTGGTTGCTTCGGCGGCAGCAGCGGCCTGAGCCGCAGCCTGCTGCTCTTGCAGCTGCTGCTGGCGCTGTCGCTCCATGTCGCGCGCGCGCTGTGCCTTCAAGCCGATCTCGTCCTGCTCCTCCAGCTCGATACCGCAGGCTTGTGCCGCGTTGTCATGCGACGCAAATTCCCGCGAGTGCGAGATACGACAATGATTAATGAAGCCTTGGGCGCTGCCAAAGCTTGTGCGCGAGCAGTCCGGGCAAATAAGTTTCACCAAGATGCCGTCGTGTCGCCGGTAGATGCACAGCTGGGGTCCAGCCGGCGCTGCCGGCGCTGCCGCAACACCAGTGTGATGATTGTTACCACCGCGAGTCATCATGCGTCCACTGCCGTTAGGTGTGCTGCGTGACCGGCCGTAAACGCCCGAATTGGTCGCGGAATGTGTTCCGGCGGCGTATTGGCCGTCAGGCGCTGCCGACTCGGAGTATCTTCGGTCGGGTAGAAGGTACTGTGCATAGTGCTTAGCGAGCACGTCTGACTCAGCTCCGTTAGAGAACTCTCCAGCGCAACGGCGAAGCTGCACCATCATGATGTGCACCTTGGCAATCTCGTCCTCAATACAACGTAGCTCCCGATGCTTGAGCAGAATCTCCAGATCGAACTGGCGCTGAATGACGTCGACCACTGCATCGTTGGCGTGGTCACGAATGGGGAACGACGACTCTCGGCTGGCCGGAAGCGAGCCCGCGGAAGTATCCGACGACGCCAGCGACGGTGCAGACGAGTCAGAAGAACAGATCGACTTTGGCGAAACGGGAACATCGTCGGTGATAGCAGCCGCGGGCGAACCGACGTTGCATGCGAGGCCAGCTGAGCTATCGTGACCGTCAAGCGGGCCGTTGGTGGGACTACCGGAGCGGCCACCCGAGCCATAGTCGTGGACATCGGTAGCCGTCGTATCATCGGACATGTCCACCGGTGAAGGTAGCCCAGTGCGAGAGAGCTCATCGGCGTCACAGTCTCTCGCGACAGAGTCGTTGTCGATCCGCGCCACCTTCGTCCGCTTCTCCGCAACGGCGTCCGGCGAAGCACGCTTGCGTGAGTCACCGCCCGGCGAACTCGATTGCAGACTCATTTGGGTCGCAGTCGCACCAGGCGACCCGTCCGTAGCGGTCTGGGGGCCGTTGTCCTGTACAGTCGCCCCGCAGTCGGCGGCGCCAACCGACGCGCCCGGCGCGTCAGCCGCGTCACTTTCCCGTCGGGTACCAGCCGGCGCGCCCGTAGCCTCTCCATTCGCGTCCGCGACCGCCATGCTATCCGGCGCGTCGTCGACAGCCTCGCAGTCACGCGCGAATTCGTCTGCGGCGGCGGGCTCGTGCTCTAGCGGCGGTGATTTGGCATGTGACGCCGCCCGGACCGCCGCGGCTTTGGCCGCAGCAGCTCGCGCAGCCACCGACAGCTTCGTCGAGCGCTTGCTTGTGCGGGCAGCGGCCATTGTGAGAGCTTAGAGCGTTGTGTCGACTGGTATTATTCTTTCGTGGCGAAAAAATAGGGAACCAGCGGCGTTCTGGAGGGGAGGAAATGGAATGCGAGGGAAAGAAAAGGAGGGAAAACGAAAATGGGCAGGCGCAGCGTAACTGTATGAATGTGGGCGATGGATGTAAGGACTCATGGAAAGGAGTTTAGACAGGCGACGGACCCGGTCCGGTACCAGATTTTGCTGCTTTGGGACAGAGCGGTAGGTAGATCTCTACAGATTAAAAATAACTTAGCGCGGTTAGCGCGGTACCCTAGGTCACCAGTCCTGCCGGGTCACCGTGACCCGTGACCTAGATTAGCGCGAGGACACGTCTCCGCTTGGCAGGATGTACCCACGCACGTTCAAACAATTGTTGGGCACGCGTTGGCGCTGCAGAAAATAGGGGCAGGTTGCAGAACGAAGCTGTGCAGCCGCTGCGCGGGGTCCAAAAACGGCAGTGCGCGACTGCAGAACAGATCGCGTGAAGGGAAGGTGCGGATCCAGTAGACTGGTACAAAATGGTCGGCGCCGCAAGTCTCCCGGCGCGTGCTACACACCAGTGTGAACGCTGCGCCGCACACCACGCGACGCATCGGCAAATCACGGCTGCCGCGGCTGACCTTGACGCAGTGTAGGTACCGCCAGTTCCAGTTTGCTGGGCCACGCGGTCGAATTCCGGCGCCGCGCGCCAGCGCCGCGTGGACGCGGCAGTACTGGACGCGCCCGCAGGCACATACCGCCGTGGCGGCTCGCGCAGGTCCACGGGTCCGCGGACGCGCCTTCGTGTACTGGACTGCGGACTCGTGGACCCTATGGACTCGCGGACTCGCGGACTCGCGGACCCGGGCCTGATGGTGGGCACGCGTAGGGCTTAGCGCGCAGATCTACTGCCGCGCCTGTAGCACATTGGCGGACGCGGGTGCGGCGCAGCCTAGCGGCCGATGCCGCGTGGACCCAGCGTCCGCGATACCGTTCGTACTCGGCTGCACGCGCTACTGATCGCGGACTCGGTCCGGACACGCGGCAGACCGCCGCGACCCGCGCTTTCTTGTGGCAGCAGTATGATTTCTACGGCGCCTAGCACAGCCGGTCCACGGTTTTCCAGCACACAGGACCATGCTGCCGCCACCAGAGACGGTTGCGCAGGCAGCCGCGCGCTGTGCTGCAGACCGGGAGTACGTGGCTGAAAGCCGCGTGGTGGTACTACCGGATCGCTCACGGTCTTCATTGATAAATGAGGCCTTGACAGCGGCCACTCGTGGTCCGCCAGTGGCTATCACCATCGAAGGCGGCGGCGCTTTGACTGCACGCACAGTTTCAACTGCTCACGAGATAGTCCGTCGTCTCCAGGCCATGTATCCACTGTGTCCGTTTGGCTTATCGACAGTCGTCGTGCCTACAACGGTCGCGCAGAGTGACTATGCTACCGTTTCGTTCAACAGCAAGCGCCGGCGCAAAGTAGAGCAAAGACGGCGTCTCTTCCGAACACATCGTGACTGTGACGACCACCGTTTCGGGCCCCTGGCGGCAGACGGTCCAGATGAGCTCTATCCGCGCGTGTCGACGATCACCGACGAACAGTCGTATGTAGTGCTCGCGTGTGGGGCTAACCAGGTAGACACGTTGTGCCGCGGATCGCGATCCGCATTACTAGACTACGCCCACGATAGCCGCGCTGATCAGGATAAAAATGTATTTCCAGCTAGATACAGCACAAGCAGATGCGGCGCGTCAGCACGCAGCAGATATACAGTGGTATGAACAGAACGGCGTCGCACAGTACAGCGTCGTGGGGTATAGTAACAACAGCAGGATTGCTCACATCGCAAGCTCGTCAATATCGTCGCCATCGTAGGCCGGCTGTTGCCGTCGACTAGAGGCGCGCGTGGAAACGCTTGTGCCCTTTCTGGTCTTGGTACCGGCTTTTGACCCAGTTGCCGGAGTGAGGGCTGTCCGCGCGGCCTTGGTCACGCGGCCAACCGCCATGCTAGTACCCTTGCCGGTCGTTTTGGCTGCGCCACGACCGATGCGCGGAGTTGGCCGGTTGCGTGCTCGTTCGTCGGCGGTGGTGCTATCCTTCAGGCCGCGGACCTTCTGCCGCGTGGACTTACCCGGCAACTCCCCCACATCCACGTAAACGTTCAGCCGTGAAACCACATCTAGGTCCGCGGGGTCGGAAGGTTCTTCTGGACCCGCATGAGATCCTACGTGCGGGTCTTGCTGCGGGTCGACCAAGTCCGTAGGCGAGTCCGTAAAGGCATGAGACGGCCATAGTGCCGGCGAGTCCGCGGAGACATCAGACGACTGTACAGACCGGTCCTGCGGCTGGACCCGGTCCGCTACTGGGTCCGGATGCGCGACCTCCTGCAGGTCCGGCAGGTCCGACAGGTCCGACAGGTCCGAAAGCCCCGATCGATCCGACAACCTGGACTGCTCCGTATGGCCGGCCGCGTGTCGATCCGGATTATCTGCCGGCGCAACCGGCGGCCGTCCGGATCGACCCCAAGCCCTCTCGTGCCCACGTTTCACTGGTGACACGCCATCTGTCCGGAGTTCAGGATCCGCCGAGAGGGTTCGGGTACGCACACGCGCGCGCTGAGCCGGTGACAATGTCAGATCAGCCAACGCAGTCGCCGGCGAAAAGTCAGGAACAGCCAGCGCATGCAGGCGGTTATGCGCGGGTGTAAGGCGATCTTGGACCGCTAGCCGCACATCGTGAGACGGTGGTACATCTTTGGACACAATCGGCTCGTGCGGAGACTGCGGTAGCTTGCGTTTGGGCGTGGAGGTCGACCGTGGTGGTGTGCCGGCCAGATCAGCCAGATCGACGCTAGGCACAGCCGCTGCTGTCGCGACCCCGCGACGCCGTTTGACTGTCACTCCGGCCGGTTGTGCAGGAGATACAGTTTGCGCAGCTCGGCTGGCCCTGGTGGACCGGGTTGCTCTTGTCGCAGGTAGTCGCTGTACACTAGGAGATGCTGTTGGACTCGGTACTTGATCCGGCGAAGAGCCTCGTCCAAGAGTTCGACCACGATCATCTTGAGAAGGACTAAGGCCAGCATTGCTACCACGCGCATCCAGTCCATGAGATCGGACAGCTTCTGACGAGCTATGTCGCGTTTTCGACTGTAGATGACGATCGGAGCGTTTGGAGCGCGAACCGGCGCGCCCGCGGCCGGCCGCATCATCCTCCTCGCTGGACGCCGCGCCGGCTCCGTTTGACGGGCTGGCTGCGGCAGCACGAGTTTGACGGCTGGTTTGACCGGCGGTTTGACGATTCGTGGCGCGACGTCCCGCGGCAGGTTGGCCGACTGCAGCTGCAGGACCGGCCGACGTGATGTGCGCTTGTGCATGCTGTTGAAGCTCATTTTCCGACTCGCGTGCGCTGTTTGGCAAGCTGGTTCGCGGGCGCAAAATGTCAGGCGATGGTGAAGTAGATCTACCACGGGAGACCGGTGGAGACAGTTCTGTCTGTCAGCAAATGTCTGCCAATAGCGCTTTGCAAACGGTGTCCAGTCTGCCGGGCGATCCGTGCCAAGCGCCGCATTGCTGGGCCTGGCAGTGCATACCTTTCGCGGACGCCTGTAGAGCTCGCGTCGAGACAAGCGGACCGCCGGCCGTACGGCCGCCACCACTGCGGCTGGTGCCGCCCGCATCGGCTCGTTCGCGCGCGCGCTCACGACGTCGGCCGTACGTACGCACAGTCATGCTGTGTACGGCAGCAAACCGCTCGGTGACAAACGGGTTGCGATCCATGGCACGCAGTCCGGCAGCGGCGGCGGCGGCCATGAAAACGGCGGCGGCGCGGTTCGTGCAACGGTGGCCGCCAGAGCGCGCGGCCGACGCGGGCGACGCGACAATGAGCCGCACGAGCCTCACGAGCCGCACGCGGCTTAGTGGCCGGGTAATAAACCGGTGACCGGGTAATGCGCGGGTTTCGCCGCCGGGGTCAGCCGGCCGCGCCACCCCTCGTCGGCATTCCCCGCGACAGGCGGCGTGAGGCGCAGCGCAGACCGCGCGCGTCAGCCGGCCGGTCTGGCCGCGCTGGGACCGGCCAGCGGCCGCGGGCAAGGGCAGGGCTAAGCGGCGCGGAACGGGCAGCATAGACCGGGTAACCGCCGTTGTTCTTGTAGCTTTTCGCCGCCGCGCTGTCGCCGCCGCCGCCGACGACAACGAGCAGCGTCCGTTGTGCACGCCGGCTTATAACCCATGTCGTAGTCCAGCTAGCTTGCTAGTCTAGCCGCCAAAACCGTGAAGCAGCCTAGCCAGAACTCCGCATTCAGCTGCAGGTCACCCCCGGTCAAGCCAGGGTTATACCAGCTACGCAAGTCACACCCCGCTGCCGCGAGGTCACGTCAGCCAGGTCCAGGTCCCCCGGACCCGGTCCCAGATCCCGTCGCGGTCCCAGTCCGTGCCGTCCGGTCCCAGTCCGGCTCGCGTCCAGTCCGGGCCGACAGGCCGGTCCAGCCGCAGCGCCAATACTCTGCGGTACAGTGCCACCCCTGCTGCGTGCTACGCGGGTACGATTCCTGATCGAGCTGCGCCGTCCGAGCGCAGAGCCCAGACCGCAAGGAGGGTCGCCTACCCTTGCGTGTGTCCATCCGGGCGCCGGCCAGCACCCAGGTTGCCAGGAGAGCACGGGACGAGCAAGTGTCGCTATAGTGGCCCTAAGGCCTGGCAGTGTACGGCCTAAGAGCCTAGTGGCATAGCCGTCGCTTTCCGTGCTGGCAAGTGCGCGACGCAGAAGGCAAAGCCAAAAAGAGGCGTGCGCCGAAGTTTGGGCGAGTGCAACTCCCGCAGACAGCGGTCCTAATTTCTTATCTATCCGCCTCACACTGGCATTTTTTTCCCTTCGTTCTGCCACACTCAAGCTTCCCAGAGGGGAGTCAGCTGCTATCCAGTCCGTGTCGAGGAATCCGGGAGTGCATCCCCAGTTGAAGTACTATACAAAATGTCGGGACTCGATGCTGCGGCGTCTGCGCCCAAGCCGACGGCGTCGGTGAAGCTGGTGCTACTGGGCGAGGCCGCGGTTGGCAAGTCGTCGCTGGTGCTGCGGTTCGTCAGCAACGACTTCCAGGAGAACAAGGGTGGGTAGATGGCGGATGGAGGATGGCAGATGGCCAGGGCTGACCGACAGAGCCGACGATTGGTGCGGCTTTCCTGACCCAGAAGTGCACGCTGCCTAACCGAACGATCAAGTTTGAGATCTGGGATACCGCTGGACAAGAGCGGTTTGCGTCGCTGGCGCCTATGTACTACCGCAACGCCCAGACCGCACTGGTTGTCTACGACCTGACCAAGCCGACGTCGCTGATCAAGGCCCGTCACTGGGTCAACGAGCTCCACGCTCAGGCATCGCCGAAGATCGTCATCGCACTGGTCGGCAACAAGCTGGACCTCTGCGCCGAGACCGAGACCGAGGAGGAGGAGGACCGCCGCAAGATCTCGACCGAGGAGGGCCGCAAGTTTGCCGAAGAGGAGGGTCTGCTGTTTTTCGAGACCTCGGCCAAGACTGGCGCCAACGTCCGCGATGTCTTCCTGGCGATCGCCTCTAAGATCCCTGAGGAGGTCGTCAACAAGCGCGGCGGTGCCCATGGCTCTCGGGGGCGCAACGGTGCCGGTGACGGCCGTGTCGACCTCGACACAGTTCGCCCGGGCGAGAATGGCAGCCAGGGCTGCGCCTGCTGACGCATTTAGTTCACATTGTTTGGTTCATGGTTGCACCTAATTCTGCTTCGTTTGTTTTATTGTTAAGCCACATGTTCAAATAACTTTTGTAGCGAGCCATAAGTTGGTATGGACCTTGCCTGTGTATGTTGGTGTTGATCGGACTGTCGTATAATATGGAAAGGATTTTACACTGCCCGCTCACCGACAAGGTGTGGTCTTACCTACGACGGCAGCGGCTGCCACCGCGGCTGTGGTTGTAGGCCCTGTCGACGCGTGGCGGCCTGGCAGCCCAGCGAGTCTGCAGCGGCTGCTGACACTGGCTGCAGTTGTCTGCAACTGCCGCTGGAGCCGATGTGGCCGCTGTGGCGAGACACGCGGGTTACGGCCGGCGCGGTCTGTCGATCAGTGTCAAGCTACTGTGCGGCTTTGGTGGCGCTGCGCGGCTCATACTGCCAGGAGGTGGCGTTGTGTGCCGCGTGGCAGACAATGCGCCGCACTACGTGCGGCGCGACGCACGCTGCTGCAGGCGGTGTCGCCGTCGCCGCTCCCTGTCCGCCGCTCTCTGAGGACCGTCAGCTCCAGCTGGCCGTACCAGACACCCCGTAGTCCATCGTCACCGTCTGATGGCCACGTTCGCGCCGCCAACTGGCGCCGTGGCCTATGTCCGCCGTGGCACGCGCTTTTCCTGGTGGGACGCGCCTTTTGTTTACGGCACTATCGTCGCCAAAATTCTTTCTCATCTTTGTACGCCCGCACGGCAGCAGCACGCGCCCCCGAGTAGACGATCCGAACACACGCAGCCACAGTCAGGCCGCCGACAAGACAGACAATCGAACGAGATGGGAGAATCGCGCCAGGAGCTGCTCGGATGGCTTAACGCGCTCCTGCAGCTCAACTTCACCAAGGTGGAGGAGTGTGGGACTGGCGCCGCGCTGTGCCAGATCATGGACAGCATCTACGGGGACGTGCCAATGAACAAGGTCAAGGTAGGGACAGGGCCGGACGCGCTGACAGTAGTTCGAAGTGAACGCCGAGTACCAGTACATTGCCAACTTCAAGGTGTTGCAGACGTCGTTTCTCCAGCACAAGATCGACCGGTCGATTCCGGTCGAGCGACTGACCAAGTGCCGGTTCCAAGACAACCTCGAGTTCTTGCAGTGGGCCAAGCGGTTCTGGGACGCCAACTATCCCGGCGGCGAGTACGATCCTGTTGCGCGGCGACGCGGGACGGGCAACACGACGCTGCGGACGACGTCGGCGGCACGGCCGGCATCGGTGGTTGCGTCACGCAAGCCTCTCGGCCGCGTGGCGTCCAACAGCACGCCTGTGCCAGTGGCCAAGCCGCGAACGCCCTCCAACGCGCAGGTTGTCCAGCTGCAGGCCGAGCTTGCGGCGACGGTCGAGCACGCCGAAGGCCTGGAGCGTGAGCGCGACTTTTACTTCTCCAAGCTGCGCGAGATCGAGATTTTGCTGCAGGCCGCGGCCGACGAGTCCGCGGAGCAAGCTCGCAGCGGCGTCGAGCCCGACTCAGAGAAGCAGCTGCTCATCAAGCAGATGGAAGAGATCCTCTACACGACCGAGGTGCGTGCGCGTGCGCGCCGAGCTGACCCTAGGACGGTTTCGAGCCCCCCGAGGGCAATCTGCCCGCCGAGGACGTCGAGGAGACGTTCTAACGACCCTAACGACCGCGCCTTGGCGCCTGTACCCTACGCTTTTGAATGCTGTCATAGCTTCCTAATCCTTCCGCCGTTACCGGTGCCCCACGGCGGCTACGCAGCGCGGGCGCAGCCGCCGCGCACGCCGTTCTGCCGCCTTCTGTAGCCACACGCGCCGCTGCGCCTGCCGGTGACGGTGGGCGCCGCATTGGGATTACCCCTGGTTGCCATGGCAACTCGCTGCATATCTGTCGTGCCGCGCGCTTTTTGTGGCGTTTTTTCCCCCTCCCACGCCTGTCATATGCGGGTACTATTTGACTAGGGCCTGTTTGGGCCGGGCCCGGGTCCAGTCCTCGCCTGCTGGACTGCCCTATGGGGAGCTAGTCCTGCCTACACCTTGCTTCTCCCTCGTTACCTGCGCCCTTGATCGAGAGATCGCGGTGGAGAGTGGCCTGAGCCGAGTTGAGGACGTGCGGACTCTGCGCGCACGCTCGTCGACGCAAGGTGGGTGACCGGCCTACCGCTGCTGACCCTAGACGCCCTACGAACAGGCGCCGGCCGAGACGGCTCCCACGGACGACGCCACGACGAGACCCGCACGGAACGACGCGCAGCCGAGAACGCTGGCACAGTGCCGGCCGCGAGTTTGACCAGAGGTACGCGCAGACTGTCGGCGGTGCCGCGACCCGACCGGCATGGCGACCAGGCGCGACCCGACCCGGCCGCCGACCCGGTGCACGGCCGCGACCCGGCCTCTTGGGCCTGTCCGGACCGGCCCTGGACCTGCCCTGGGTCCGTGGCTGACCCGCCGTCCGCCGACCCGCTCAGACCCAGCTGACCACCAGGATCGGGGCGATGCGCTCTGCCCGAGGTCGCCACTCCGTCCGTATCACCGCCGATCGTCGAGTAGGGCCGAGCCTGGCCCTTTTCGAGAGCCCATGAGCGCCATGGACGTCCTTCTCTCGCTGGTGCCACCGCAGCACCAGCGACTGGTGGCCTACGTGCCGCCCTCCGTCGTTGTCTTTTTTGCCGGGACGATCTTTGGGTTCGCGCTCTCGCAGTCGTCCGACGCCATCACGGCCTGGCTGCAGCAGTGGTCGCTGCGCCTGGCACATGCGCTGGCCGTGGTAGTGACCTGGGGCCTGATCGCTGGCGCTACATTCTTCGTCGGGCGCATGTACCTGACCCAGGCAAAGCTGTTGGACAAGACGGCGACCGCCGACGATACCCGCACGGACGCCGACCGGTCGCTTGAGCTCGTGCGGCAGCCGCACGACGACTGGCGCGGAGAGCGCGACGACTGGGACCGCCCGGAGGCCGACGATTGGGATCGCCGGCCGGCGCGCTCGCCGCTGCCGCTGCCGCTGCCGCAGGGGCAGTCCGAGCGATACGAAGAGCGGTCGGATCGGCCCGGCGACCGCTTCGGCGACCGCTTCGACGCCCGCTTCGACGCCCGCTTCGACACCCGTTTCGACACCCGCTTCGACCGCCACGATCGCATGCCGGTCGGCCGCGTCAGCTCAATCCACAGCGACGACGAGCTGTACCGGCCGGCGAGCCCGCGGACGCCGAGCCCGCCCCGGCGGGAGCTATGGCGACGGTCGCCGAGCCCGCGGGCGCCAAGTCCGCGGGTAGCGAGCTCGCGCCGGCTGGCTAGCCCGCTCGGCCGGCCGCACCGGCGCAGCCCGAGCCCGGTGCAGGTGCCTCGCCTGGACCTGTCTGCCGCCTACGAGAGCCGACGGGTGGCTGAGCCGGAGCCTGAGCCGGAGCCTGTCCGCCAGCCAATCGACCCGGACGCCATCCCGCGTTGGGTAGCTGAGACCGAGCTGAGCCGACGCGAAATGGAGCTCGTGCCACGCCGAATTGCCGAAGCCAGTCCTGCGCCACGGTGGTCTGAATCAGACCACGCGCCAGTCACGCCGATCCGGTCGTTGCAGCGGGTTGTGTCGCCGCCGGCGCCGGTGGCGGCACCGTTCTGGCCGAGCACGCCGTCGCCGGTGCGGCTGTCGACGCCGGTGCTGGCGCGGGCCCCGACGCCGATCGTTCAGCAGCACCTGGCGGCAACGCCGACGGCGGTGGCTGTGGCTGTGGCAGCGACTCCGCCGCCGGTGGCTGCGGTGGCTGCGGTGGCTGCGGAGGCGGTGGTGCCAGCCGCGACCGCCGCACCGCCTGCGGCTCAGGCGGCACCGCAGGCCGCGGTCCCTACCCCTGCTGCCGCCGCACCGCCACCCGCGCCGCAGGCCGCGCCGCAAGCCGCACCGCCTGCGGCGCCGCCCCCCGTCGACGACGACGAGCAGGAATCGTCCGGCTCGTCCGGCTCGTCGTCGTCGTCGTTCACGTCCGTGGACGAGTCCGAGGTGCATGCGTTCCGGCCATACGAAAAAGCGCCCTCGGCAACGGCCATGTCCAAGTCGGTGTCCGCCTCGTCGACGACGTCGACGTCGTCCGGCCCGCGCAAAGGCCCTCGGCCGCCGGCGCGCGACGAGGCCAAGGCCGTGGCCGCGCCGGTCGTGCTGCCGCCCGAGCCGCGCCGGCGGCACACGCCGTCCTCGCCGGCCGCCGAGCGGCCGTACGGCAACGCGCCGTACGCCGACAAAAAGCGCTCGCCGCCGCCGCCGCCAGCGTCCGCCGCCGCCACGCCGTCGCGCGACTCCAACAAGATCCAGGTGGTCGCCGCGTACGTGCGCTCGGAGGACGGGCGGTGCAACAAGCTGCTCGGCCAGAGCCTCGCGCTCCGGCTGAACGCGGACGGCATCTTCCTCGACAACACGGCCGGGTACCGCGGCGCAGACCTCCGCGCATGGATGCTCGGCGCCGTCCGGCACGACATCTACAAGCACTCGGTCATCCAGGCCGTGTCCAAGACCAGCCCGCCCACGGAGGTCACGTACGTGATCCACAGGGACGAGCAGTGGAAGGCCGGCCTAGGCATGCAGGCGCTCAAGCGCATCAAGGGCGTCGCCTTCTCCGAGGTCGACGGCGCCAAGCTGCTCAAGGACGTCGCCGACCGGTAGACTCTGCATATGGGCCTCGCCCTGTACCTAAGCATCCTGGAAAGTCCAGACGAATCTATTTGTTCTTTACACCGTGCGCTTGTCCGACAGGAACCGGACCACCGCGCCCAGCCCGGCCACCTCGGTCACCTTCTCGAACCAGCCCAGGAGCACGCCCGAGGCGCCGTGGGACTCGGGCACGGCCATGCCCTTGTAGAGATACTTGACCAGCGTGTCGCGCTGCTCCGACGTCAGCCCGTTGACCACGCGGCCCATGTCGTTGTACTTGATCGTCGACAGGATGTCGACCACGGTGGCCAGGTGCACCGCCTGCGTCAGCGCGCCCAGCGGCGGACGTACCTTGACCTCGTCGCTGCCGGTGTACGGCGGGGCGTCGAGCGCTGCCGTCAGCGCCGCGACGTGGTCGCCCCGGCTGAGCTGGCCCCGGGCCTGCTGGGCAATGGCCTGCACCTCGGCAAGCGTCACCGGCGGCACGCCGACCAGGCTCGGCGGGATGAGGTCCTCCGGCGAGATTTGCAGCTCCGGATCGTACGCGTCCACGTTGATTTTGCGGAAGTTGACCGTCATTGTGCTGCCTGTCAGCGCCGCCTGCGCCGGCCGACCGCCGGCCGGGCCCGCCCGCACCTACCTGGTGGCTGTTCGATGGCTGTCCGTGCACGGAGGTCGATGGATGGCCCAGGGTCGGGTGCTTGCGGGAAAGTGTTTATCGACGGGAGGTTGGGCATATCACCACCACGTCCGGCGCACAGCCCAGACACCGCCGCGGAGCAGAAGCCGCCGCCGCCGCCGCCACGACCGGCCGGACTCAATTGGCCGAAGCCGGGCTCCGGCCGGCGGCCGCCGCCAGCGGCCGCCGGGCCGCGTGGGCCGCATATGTACACTTGTATTTACAGCGCAGTTACAGCTACAGCACGTCCTTCAGGCTGACGTCAGCCGAGCCGCGCTCCAGCGGCTTGGGCTGCGTCGGCGCCGGCTTCCAGCCGGCCAGGTAGATGATGCGGAACGTGGCCGGCAGCGTGCCGTCCTCGTTGCCATGCATGGCGCTGTAGATGGCCTGCGCGGCCAGCAGCACGTCGCGCGGGATGACGTGCGGGCGCACAAACACCGAGTTGCTCTCGCCCATGGCCTGCAGGTCGCGCATGAGCGCAAACATGTCCGGGTACGACACGATCACGTCGTCGACGTCGACCGTGATCAGGTTGTACCCGGCCTGCTGCAGCAGGCCGCCCATGTCCTTGACGTCGGCGAGCGGCGACAGCCGCGGCGCGATGCGGCCGTCGCGTTCCATCTCGGCCAGCTGCAGCGACGTGCGCAGCTCGTACAGCGAGTCGCCGCCGAGCATGGCCGCCATGAAGATGCCGTCGGGCACGAGCATGTGCTTGATCTTGCGCAGCACGCCGGGCAGATCGTTGACCCAGTGCATCGACAGGTTGCTGACGACCGCGTTGACCGTGTTCTCGAAGAGGGCGTCCGCCGGCCGCTCGTCGCCGACGACGCCGGGGTCGCCGGTGACAGCGCGCAGCACGTCCGCCGTCAGCAGGTTCTCCTCGTCGACCCGCACGCGCGTGATGTCGAGCTCGCGGTTGAATGGGAATTGGTCGGGGTCCGCGTCCCGGTACAGCAGCTTCTCGGACATCTCGGCCATGACAACCCGCCCGGTGCGCCGCTGCAGGTCCTCCTTGGCCGTGGGGTCCTCGCGGTCGCTCATCATGGCCCGCTCGAGGGCGCCGGCCCCGGACCCAAAGTCGAGCAGCACGTCGTGTTGCCGCGAGATGAGCTGGTGTCAGTCCGTTCGCGCCGCCACCTACCAGCAGCCGATCCACCAGCCGGTCGGCGATCTCGTCCCGCAGATAGTCCACCTCGCGGCTGGTCTCGACGTCGACGGCCGCCCGGTCCCGCTGGATCCGCTTGACGCCGCGGTTGAAGACCTGCATGAAGTTCGCGTTTGGCTCGTACGCGGCCGCGGCCGCGACCGTCTGGCTCAGTGCCCGCGTCGGCTGCGCCCGGACGGCCGGTCGCGACCACGCTGGCCGCAGCCGCCGGGCCGCGGCAGCTGTCGCTCTGGTCCGTGCAAACATTTTGGAGAAGACAAATTTTCGTGGATACGCTCAAGTCCCAGCTGCGCGACCGAGCATGATGGGAGCAGGCGCTGGGATCCCAAGGCCACTGGACGCGCCGCACAGAGAGCTGGGATCAGCGAGACAGGCGACAGTATGCCGGTAGCAGTCCGACGGCGGCGCGAGACGGCGGCACAGACGGGCAGTCGTGGGGATACGTCCTGACCCCGAAACACGGCGCTCGGACAGTCATGCGTCGGATCCCTGACACTGCATGTCTTGTGTTACAACACGTTTCGTGATCCGTCTGCTGCATGACTCGTGCTACGTGACTCGCGCTGACCCGCTGTTGGTCTCGGTCTGCCGCAGGGTGCACCTGTGACCGAGCCGCCGCCCGGCGTGACCAACCACTGAGCCTCCAGCGGCGACTCCGTCGAGCGTACACTCCCGGTGGCGAGGCGACAGCGGCCGTGGAGAGATCCACCAAAGGGCAGCTGCGCCCGATGTGGCCGCCATTGGAGGCACCGCCGTGGGTCAGCGTCCGGCAGCGACGCCGTCGACAGCACCACGAGCCCGGCCGCTGCAGGGCGCAGCCTCGACGGCGTCGCCGCCGGAGGCTCGTCGGTCTGCTGCCGCCGGCCAATGCCACGGCCAATGCGGCGTGCGCAGACGGCGCGGCAGATCTGCGCTTGGTAGGTCACGCCTCGCTTGGTAGGTCACGTCGCCGCTTGACAGGTCACGTCGCCGCTTGGTAGGTCACGCCTGCGCCAGACCGTGCCCCAGCACGCCCGCTTGCTTATAAGGTCACGTTACTGTTCGCGGGCGCGCCCGGCGCGGCGCGGCGCGGCGCCGCACCCCGTGCGGCGCGCTACCCCGGATTTTGGCGTCTCCCCGCTGTTCGTGGCCATCGCGTCCGCGTCGCGGCGCCCCGCGCTCCGGTCTAGGCCCCGCGCTCACGTCGCCGCGCTCGCAGCCCGTCGTCGCGGCGCAGACAGAATCCAAATTTATATCTATAAGAACGCGGCCACGCCCCTCCCGCAGTCACCGGCCAACTCCACGATGTCGAACTTCCCAATGGCCAGCCGGCCGGCTCTGGCGCTGGACACGCGAAGGCACCCCGCCGCCGGCCTGCGCTCGCCCGCCGGCCTGTCGCCCACGCGGATCGGGTACCTGCCCCGGGCCCGGCCGGAGACCGAGGACCGGCTGTGGCGCGGCCGCGACACAGCCACGCCGCGGCCGCCCACAGCCGAGCTCGATCTGGCCGAGATGCTCAAGCTGTCGGCGACGGCGCCGCTCCTGAAGCGGTCGTTTGCGACGCCAATGGGCGCCTGGGACCTGAACGCACCGCGGCGGGCGTCGCCGGCGCTGCGCGCGCCGTCCCCGGCGACGCCGGCCGCGCCGACCGACGCCGCCGCACCGTCCGAGGCGTTCCGGCCGACGGCGCTCGAGCGCCGCTGGCGCGACATGCTGGCGGCGCGCGCGCGGCGCGCGCAACGGCCGTGCCCCCGGCTCGTGATTCCCCGCACCAAGGGCCGCAACTACGGCCCGTTTGCGCCCACCACGTACATCCCTGCGGCCGGCCGGACCGGCCCGACGGGCCTGCGCGCCGCGCTGGCCGACGGCCTGTGCGTGGCCGCGATCGCCGCCATGTAAGCACGCGACCGGGCGAGCTAACGACCAGGATCTGGGCGTACGCCAGTGTCGACTACGAGCTGCCGGCCGGCACGGTCGCAGCCGCCGCGCGCGCGTGCGCCGCGGCCGCGCTGGCCGCGGTCTCGGCGCTCGTGCTGGCGGCGGCGCGCGGCGCGGCGGCGGCGGCGGGCTATGTGGCGGTCGCGGCCGAGGTTGTCGCGTGCGTGCTCGCCGAGGCGCGCGCGCTTGGCGTCGTCGACGCCGCGCTGTTTGCGCCCATCCGCGCGCGCGCGATCGACCGCAGCATCGACACGTTCCTGGCCAACAGCTCGGTGTGGCGCGAGTGCTGAGATTTTGGTTACTGCCGCGCGCGCGTCCGATAGAAATATGCATACCCTACAGCTCGTCCGGGGCGATCTCGCCGAGGCCGTGCCCGGCGACCTTGGCCCACAGCGGCGGCCCCTCGACGGCGACCGCGCCGGGGCCGCCCATGTTGAGGATGTCGTCGAGCCGGGCCACGAACCGGTTGTACACGGTGGCCTCGTCGAGCTCGATCGCGTGCTGGCGGAACCGCGTGAGCCGCGCGAGCACGACCGTCTCGTCCGCGTCCGCGGCCTGCAGCATGGCCATGATGGCCGCCGCGCCCTGCTCGAACACTGCCGTCAGCGCAGCCGCGCCGCCACTTACGCTCGGAGATGTCCGCGCCGCTGTCGGACGGGTCCAGCTGGCCGGCCTCGCCGGCCTTGAGCCGCTCGACAGACTGCTCGAACTCGGGCTGGTCGAGCAGGCTCTCGACGTTGAGCTTCTTGACGTCCTCGCGCTTGACCGTGTGCTTGCGCTTGCCGCTCTTGACGTGCGCGACCTTGCGCACGGCCACCGCCCGCTGCAGCCGCTTGAGCACCGGCGCCGCGGCTGCCAGCACGTCCGGCGCTGGCCGCGCCGCCGCCAGCAGGCCCGCCGGCAGCGGCGGCAGCGCCGCAGCGCCGTGCCGCGCGCGGTGCTTGATCGCCTGGTGCACGCGCGCAATCGTCGGGTTGAAGCTCTCGCCCGGCGCCGTCGCCGGGGCCGCCAGCGCGTGCACGTACTCGCGCATGCTCGTCCGCATCTCGTCTGTCGGCAGGAACCGGTGCTTGGTCAGGACCTCGCCCTTGAGGCTGCGGATCGTGGTCAGCGACGGGAACACGTACGGCCGGCGGTCCTCGGTGAACGGCAGCTGGCACTCGACCAGGCAGTGCAGCTCCGTGCGGATGTACGGCGCCAGCACGACCATCACCGGCGCTCGGTCCTCCTTGGTGACCATGCGCACGACCGCGTACACGTCCAGCTCGTACATAGCGTGAACCAGACTCGACAGCTCGATCTGCGCCCGCACGTCGGTCGACTTGCCCACCACGTAGCTCGTCTCGGTCAGCAGCTCGTACGGCAGCACCGACGTCCGCGGCACGAAGCCGACCACGTCCATGCCCCGCAGCGTGCGGAACTTGAGCGCCTCCTCGTCCTCCTTGGAGATCGGCACGATCGTGCGCCCGTACAGGTACCCACGCTCGAGCTTGTCGGCGTCGACGGCCTTGTACGTCGCCTTGTCGTCGTCGTCGTCGCCGTCGCCGTCGCGCACCTCGTACGTGCGGTGCGTCTTGACGAGCTCGAGCGGCGCAGCTGCCCCGGCCAGCGCGCCCAGCCGCCCGGCCGTGTCTGCCGGCTTGGTGACCGCGCTGGCCGCCGGCGCCGACGCCTTCTTCGTGCACGGATACCGCTCCACGTCGATGCCGAGAAAGTCCTGGAACAGCTCCGGGCTGCCGATCAGCAGCGGGCCCTGGAACGTCGGGATCGGCCGCACCCGCTTGGGGTTCGGGATCGCCAGCTCGTCGCTGACGACCTTCATCGAGTAGAACCGCGGCTCGGCCGCCTCCACCTTCTTGCGCGTGTAGATCTCCTCCGTGAACCGCTTGAGCTCGGCGTAGTTGGTCGCGCGCACGTCGCTGTCGTCGCCCTCGAGCTCGCCGTTGTCGGCGGTCCTGGCGTCAGCGGTGCCGGCGACCGGCTTACATGACCGTCACCGTCACGTTTTGCGTCTCGATCTGGTGGACGATCGAGTCCCAGTCCGAGAAGTCGACGGGCCCGGCCGCGTCCGTCAGGATGTAGATGTGCTTGATGTACTTGAGGTGCCGGCAGTGCAGCGCCATGGTGTGCAGGGCGAGGATCACTGCCGAGAAGAGGTCGCCGGTGTCGTTGCGGTTGACGACCAGCTTTTTCTGGAGCTCACGGAAGTCCGGCGCCAGGAATCTGGTCAGACACGTCGGCACACGACTCACTGTTGGATCGGCGCGAGCACGGCCACGTTGTTGTAGCTTTCGTCTCCTTCGGCGAGGACGTTGTCGGTGTCTATGGTCAGCTATGCTTGGACGTAGATCCGGCGCAGATGCGGCCGCACAGGCCAGCAACGGGCTCTGGCGCCCTCACGCGGCCCTCGAGCCCACGCTGCGACCGCCACAGCTGCACTGCTGTTGCCACGGCCGTTTTGGCGTCGTTTCGGCGCCGTTGCGCCCCCGTCAAGCCAGAGATCCGAAACTCACAATCCGTGCGCACGCCAATGACGCCCACCAGGTCCGTCTTGCGCTCCGACAGAATCTGCGTCAGCGGAGCAATTGGCACCGTACCTTGCTCGTGATCTTGTCGTACACATAGTCCAGGCAGTACTCCAGCCGGGACACGGTCTCGCCGCCGTCGAGCGTGACCGGCTGGCCCATGGACGCGCCGAGATCGACGACGAAGATGGTGGCCTGCTTGTCAGCGTAGCCCGCACGCGCTGACAGCCCGTCCCAGGCCGCCAGCCGCCCGCCAGCCTGCCCGCAGGCCCGCACCGCCTACCTCCTTGTCGGCCATGTTTGCTGGGTGCGGTCGGGCGGAGCGCGTCGCGTCACGTGGAGGACGCGACACGTGACGTGTTTGGTAGCTGCCCCAGAGCCCGACGGCGCGCCACTTATGCGTCAGCCGCCAGAAAAAATTTCGGTTCCGATTTTTCCAGAATCCATCGCACCCGCAGCACGCCCCGATGCCCAGTCTTGAGGAAGAGGCTCAGCGTCTGCTAGGCTACCCTGTTGCGCCGTCGTCGTCGTCGGCCTCGCTCTCCCTGCCCACGCAGACCAGCTTCCAGCAGCTCCAGCAGGAGCCCGTGCCCGCCGCGCCCAAGCCGCGCGAGCTCGAGGACTACTTCAACGAGGCCAAGGACTACACAATGAGCCATCCGATCATCATCGGCTGCGGCGTGGCCGCGCTCGCCTTCGGGGTAAGTGTCCGCGCCGGGCGCGCTGACAGCAGGCGCGGATAGGCCTGCGTGCCGTCCAGCGGTACCGCGGCGGCGCCGGAGCGTCGTTCGTCAAGTACGCCAAGGGCGGCTTCGACCCCAAGATGAACGCCCGCGAGGCACTCCAGATCCTCGGCCTGACCGAGACCACGCTGACGCGGGCCAAGCTGCGCGAGTCGCACCGGCGAATCATGCTGCTCAACCACCCCGACCGCGGCGGATCGCCGTACGTGGCCACCAAGATCAACGAGGCCAAGGACTTTCTCGAGAAGCGCGGCCGGCTGCGCTAGCGCCGAGCGCGGCGCCTGTACATAGACACAATCCATGCCCTGTGCACTCCATCAGTGAATCTAGATTATATTTTTCGGAAAAAATACAGCATAGGTCTATAGAGGCCGACCAGGCGGCAGACAAAAGCGGCCCGCGGGCGCATTAAGTATGTAGTGCTAACAATGTGGTGGCGCGGCCGACGATAGATGACAGACAAAACGAAAGAACAGCTGCTAAGAATACTAACCTATCGTGCCCAGAGCCGGGGAGAGCGTAAGAATACCCGTCGCCGGCTGGGATACAAAACCCAATCAATATACAAATGTCGGCCGCCCGCAGACGGCCACCCTCCTCCGACCGGCCAACCGAACGAGACAAAACCCAGAAGTGTAAGAATAGATCGCAATGAACGCCTTTCCGGTTCAACAGCTCAAAACGACGCCAACAGAACGCATAAGTAACGGGAGAGATAAAAAAAAACAGAAATGGTCTTAGATAAAGAGATGGTGCAGATATAAGCGAGAGTGCGAATCATTCCAAAATCGAACGACGGCAGACGCGATGCTGGTGCCCGGCGGGCGTATGTACTGTGTGCGCCTACTCCTCCATCTTGCCGAAGATCTCGTCGTCTTCGTTGAACCCGACGTCCTCGTCATCGTCGTCGTCCTTGTCCATTTCGTCGATCGAGTCCTCGTCGAAGAGCATGATGTCCGACGACGACGAGTAGCCCTGGGACGAGGGCACCTCTTCGTCCGTCATCGACACCAGGATCGAGGCCGCCTCGAGCAGCTGGACCTGCTGGTGCTTGGACATGAGCAGCTTCGACGTCACCGTCCATTCGGGGGTGTGTTCCCACCTGGCTGTCAGCGGATTCGGGACCAAGTGCGCCGGTCCTGTGACCCGGTCCGGACCGTGTCCGCGCCGCGCGGGCTGCGGCGCCGCGTGGCCGGTTACCCTGGCCCCCGCCGCACATGTCCCAGGCTAGCGCCGGTCACGCGGTCTGGGGAACGATAACCAGCGACGGGAACCTGCCCAGCTGGGAACCCCTTACCCACCCAACAACTCATCGCACGCCAAAATGAGGAGACGGCAAGTCGGGTGAGGAGTGCCTCAGGGCAGCAGCAGGGGTCCCCTCCCAGGCCACGGGCGCCCGTGTGGCGACGGTGGCAGCCGTGCCACCGTCGCCGAGCGCGCGCCCCGGCCGGCCGGGCGCACAGTGGATCGCGGCGCAATTTCGCAACGGCGCCCTACTTACTGGTGCTTTGTCAGGCAGGAGATGTGTTTGTAGCCCTTGCCGCACTTCTCGCACTTGAGCTCCTCCTTCAGCCGTCCGCTCTCGCCCTCGCTGGCGCGCCGGGCGACGAGCATCTTGCGGGTGTATGACGATCCCATGCTCGACGACACCGACGACGGCGGCGACGGGTACGCCGACGAGCGGGCGCCCGGAATCGAGTACGGCGCCGTCGTCACCGACGACCTCCGGCGGCCAGTGTGGAAGGTGGATGGTATGTCCTGGCGGTCAGCGCTCCCGGCCGTGTGATATGCGCCCGCCAGCGCCGGCGCCGGCGCCGGTCTCGGCGCCGCGCGCGCGCGCCCGCACATACCGTGAACGCGGCCATCGCTGGGGATGCCACGATGGTGATGTCTCTAGTCGGCGGCGTCCGTCGCAGGGTGCGCGGGCCGTGGTCCAATCGCTCGGCCTAGAGGGAACTCGACCGTTCTGGCCAGGGTCTGATGCCGATGCCACTTCGCTCTCAGGATTCGGCCAACGTCTATGCTGGCGCGCAGATGATGGTCAAGAATTGGGTGCAAAATATATAGGAAATATATTTTTTTCCAAGAGAATAACGGAGAAAGTGATTGATAAAATAAAAATATTGACAAAAATATTAAAATATCAAAAAAAAAATATATCGGTTCCTACGAAATGGCGATGGTCAAGTTAGAAAGATGAATTGATAAATGAGTATGGCATGGTACACGAGGACAAAGATACCATGCGCGGAGGTACTTTGCGTAACATCACGCTAGCGGAGATACACAACGTGGAGGTACCCGCAGTATATTTAGCAAAAGTATACTGCCGCACACGGCACAGCACAGAAGAGCTAAGAATGTGCGGGCGGCACAGTCGCCCAAACGACGGCGGCGGCGGCGGACGGACCGCAATGGCCGTGCCGCACGGCCACAGGTCCCGCCAGGGCCCCTGCCGGCCCGTGCCGCGCGGCGCCGGCGAATTGAGTTGCGGATCGCGGCCGGCGAGGGTGCGACCGGTCTGCCAACGAATACGTCGCGGCTGAGATGGAAAAGCGGCCACAGGCCGTATCGATATGCGCTGGCGAGACCCGCCAGGTGCCAGGCGCTCGCGGCCACGACCAGCTAGTGTGGATGCGGCGGCCGCTGGGATGACGACGATATGGCGCTGCGGGCTGGCCTAGCACTGCCCGGGCAGTGGTCCGCGGCGACCGCTAGTGGGCGCGGGTACCATCGGCCGCCCTAGCGAGAATAGGCCGGCGGTGCGCCCTGCGCACCGGTCACTGCGCCGCAACGGCGGGCGCCGCCGGGCAATTGCGTGGCGCCGGCCGCCAATTGCCTGCCGCTTCTACCCAGTTCCACTGGCCGTTGCCCAACAGGGCAGCTTGCCTATTTGGGACACGGCGCCCTTTTTGATTGCCCACGCCCACTGCGCCGCGTGCGTCTGCGGCTGCCAGCACTGTGGACGCTCCCGCCTGCGGGCCGCCGAACAGGCGCAGGCCTGGTGCGGGCGGCGGCCGCCGGCGGCGGCCACGGGCCCGCTCCGCCGACACGCCCGCCGGCCACGGCTGGCCGCGACCCGGCCACGCCCGCGGCGCCGCGGCCGCGGCCGTCGCTTGCGGGGTGTTCGCCGTGACTCAGAGCGCAGATCACGCCAGGTCACAGTGCGTGCACAAACCACTTGATGCCCGTGACCATGATGCAATGCGCCGCTTGGTACCGTTCCAGCCTAGCGGCCAAGATAAGCTGATGTGTCATGTACCGCTGGGCGCCGCCAGCCGCGGTCGGCTGATACACTAGCTGTGGCGCTCGCCCACGCAGCGTACCCTCCGTCCTGCCTGTAGCCTGCGTACTGCGGTCCCCGCACCGACCCGGGCCGGCCCGCGCCGGCCGCCAGCTAATGGTAGTCCTCCAGCGCGCTGCCCCCTGCGGGCCGCCCGTACCCGCAGCGTGCCGCCGGTCCTGTGCCGGCTGCCGTTCGTTCCCTCGTTCTGCGTGCTGGCGTCCGATACCCGACGCCGAGGCCGGCCCGTGTGCGTCAGGCGCCTGGCGACCGCCACACGCACGCGCCCCGCGCCACCGGGTCGGCCCGCCCAGCCACGTCTGCCCCGACCCGCGCCGCGCTGACCCGTCAACGCTCGGCGCCCTCTGCTGCACTCGCAATGTCACGCAGTCGCCATAAGCAGGTACCGCAGCTGCTCGCCGCCGCGGCCGCCGGCGATCTTGTTTCAATCTAGCCGGCCTGCGGCTTGCTGCGCCCGCGTATTGCGCCCGATTCGTACGCTCACGGCGGACCGCTCGCCGTGGCCAGGTGGCCGCCGTCGGGCCACCTGGCCAGCTTGGCCGTCACCGTGTTTTTTGTAGTTAAGCTTAGCGGGGCTCGCTCGACCGACTGCTGTCGATCAGATTATGCGCCGCCTAGCCGTCTCGGCAGCCGTGCAGCTGTGCCCTCCGGCGTAGCCAGCCGCCGGCCTGCCGGCGGCCACTGGCCAGAGGCCGATTCGGGCCGGTGTCCCCGACACCGGCCGTTTCGATCCTGCGCCGGCCGCTCTGGCCAATTGCTGCGCCCGGTGCTGTGGCGGTGCGCCGCGCCGGCCGGGACACCCCGGCGCGGCTAGCCACAGACGTGTCCGCTCACATCGGCTCACATCCACTCACGCCGGCTCACATCCGCTCACTTCCGCTCACGCGCCTCCCGGCAGCTCACGCCTGGCGTCGCCGTAGCGGCCGCCAGCGGCCGCCGATGGCCAGACCCGAGCAATCGCGCCAATTCCCCGCATGCTATCGCGCACGCCTCCCTACGCACTCCTACGCACCCCTCCGCCTTCCTACACGGCCGCAGACCGCAGCGCAAGCGCGAGTGGGGCCGCGATCGCGCGCATAGCCGCCCAGTATCCGTAGTTGAGCATTTGCCCGCAGGCTTTATTTACAAACGCCACAGCGTCTAACGGGCACCTCACTGCGCGTTCGGCGACTTGCCGTGAATGTACTTCTCAAAGGCGTCGTTGCGCTCCTTGAATGGGCGCTCGCCCAGCAGCCGGATCATGTCGTCGCGGTTGATGACCTCCTTCGACAGGAGCTCCTCGGCCACGAGCCGGATCTCGGCGCGCTTCGAGTCGAGCAGCGCGCGGCAGTTGTCGTAGGCAACGTTGACGATGCGGCGGACCTCGGTGTCGATCAGCGTCGCGGTCTCCTCCGAGAACGGCTTGTTGAACGACTGGCCGTCGTTGTCGAAGTGCACCAGGCCGACGGCCTTGGACATGCCCAGCTGGGTGACCATGGCAGTGGCCATGCGCGTGACCTTCTTGAAGTCGTCGCTAGCGCCGCTGGTGACGGACTCAAAGTGAAGCTCCTCCGAGACGCGGCCGCCGAGGGTCATGGCCATCTTGTCCATGAACTGCTGCTCGCTCATGAGGTACTGGTCCGGGGGGAGGTACTGCGCGTAGCCGAGCGCGCCCTGGCCGCGGGGGATGATCGAGACCTTGAGCAGCGGGTCGGCCCACTGCAGGTACCAGCCGCAGACGGCGTGGCCGGCCTCGTGGTACGCGACCGTCCGCTGCTCCTCGGCCGACAGCAGCCGGCTCTTCTTTTCGAGGCCGGCAATCACGCGCTCGATGGCGCCCTCAAAGTGCTGGATCTCGACCGAGGTCGCCTGGAAGCGCGCGGCCATGAGCGCGGCCTCGTTGACGACGTTGGCGATGTCGGCGCCGGAGAAGCCCGGCGTCAGCGCCGCCAGCCGGCCGGACAGGTCCTCGATGTTGAGGTCCGTGCGGATCTTGCGCAGGTGCACCTGGAAGATGGCCTTGCGGCCCTCGACGTCCGGGTTGTCGACCGCGATGTGGCGGTCGAAGCGGCCGGGCCGCAGCAGCGCGCGGTCGAGCACGTCCGAGCGGTTCGTGCCGGCGAGCACGACCACGTGGTCCGACGTCTGGAAGCCGTCCATCTCCACCAGCAGCTGGTTGAGCGTGGCCTCGCGCTCGTCGTTGCCGCTGAGCGACGCCGACTTGCCGCGCGACTTTCCGATCGCGTCGATCTCGTCGACGAAGATGATGGCCGGCGCGAGCTTGCGCGCGGTCTTGAACAGGTCGCGCACTCGGCTGGCGCCGACGCCGACGAACATCTCCACAAACTCCGAGCCCGAGACCGACAGGAAGGGCACGCCGGCCTCGCCGGCGGTGGCCTTGGCCAGCAGCGTCTTGCCGGTGCCGGGCGGGCCCGAGAGAATCGCGCCGCGCGGGATTTTGGCGCCGAGCTTCTCGTAGCGCTGCGGCTCCTTCAGGAACTTGACAAACTCCATGATCTCCTCCTTGGCCTCGTCCATGCCGGCAACGTCCTTGAACTTGATCTTGATGTCCGTCTCCTGGTTGAAGAGCTTGGCGCGCGACTTGGACACGCCAAAGAGCCCGCTGGCGTTGCTGCCGCCGCCGCCCGCGCGGCGGGTCACGTAGAACAGCGTGCCGATGAGGATCACCGTCGGCAGCAGCGTGAACAGGCCGTTGACGAGCGAGCCCTCCTCGACAAACGAGACCGGCACGCGGTCGTGCGACGGGATGTTGAGCTCCTTCTGGGCGTCGTCCAGCTTGCGCTCGAACGAGTCCACCGAGCCGATCGTGAAGTAGAACAGGCCCGAGATCGTCGGGTCGACGTCCGACTTGAGCGTCACGCGCACGATGTTGCGGTTCACCACCGTCAGCTTCTCGACGTAGCCCTTGTCGAACAGCGAGTTGCGGAACTCCTGCCACGTCAGCTCGCGCCCGGACGGGCCGCTGTCCGTGAACAGGTTGTAGGCAAAGTACAGCGCGATGCCGGCCAGGACGAGGTTGTACATGTTCGGGTTGATCTCAAACTCGAGGATCTTGAAGTTCTCGTCCTTCTTGCCGCCCTTGGGGCCGCCGGCGCCCTTGGGCGCCTTGCGCTCGCTCTCGCTCTTGTCCGACTTGGGCTCCTGCGCGGACTCGTTCTCCTCGAGCCGCTTGCGCAGCTCCATCAGCTCGCGCCGCCGCAGCTCCTGCGCCTTCTCTGTGCTCTGCTTGTCGCGCCGGATCTGCTCCTCCTCGCGCAGAAGCCGCTCGCGGTCCTGCTCGTGCTTGGCATCGGCGTCCTCGGGCTTGGGGTCCTTCTTGTCGGGGCCGTTGGTGAGCAGTCGCCGCAGGAGCAGCGGCTGCCGGGCAACGGCCGGACGGACGGCCTGCCGGGCAAGCGCCGAGTATGCCCGCGGAAGAGAAGCTCTTCCGCGGGCGAGCCGGGCGACGCCGACGGCCGATCGGGCAATCGACATGTTCATTCCTGGGCGTCAGCGCTGTGAGGGGTGGGAGGGGTGCCGGACGCGGGTACGGCGGGCGACGACGGGCGACGTGGCGGCTATAAGCCGCACGGCGTGCGGCTCGCGCCGCATGACGTGCGGCGCACGTCCGCCTGCCGCCGGGCCCGCCCCGCCGCCGGCCCGGCCGGCCGGCCGCCGGCCTGCGCGGCCGGCGTGTTTCCCGTGCGCCCTGTGCGTCCCGTCCGCTCGCCGTCGTCCGCCGTGTTCTGCGCCAGATCACCAGCCACCGGACTTACCTCTGCCAGCCAGAGCTGTGTCGCACAGACCGAGTCTTGTGCTATTCAATCCGCGCCTCTGCCACCGCCAACACTCTGTGCCAGACGGATGAGTGAAGAAGACAGATGGACGGAGGTCTGGGATTCGAATTCGACAGAAGCCCACCAGAGCAGGCGCTAGTGTAGACGGACGGGGCTTAAAATTTTCGGGCTTTGTACAGCCCTAACCCAAGATCACGAGCGCATTATTAATGGCAGCGCCTAAGCAGTGCCCGATCCGGGCCGAGACGGCCGCCGCCAGCCGCGCGGGTGGCAAGGCAGGTCAATGGTGGCCGTGCGGCCGCAGTGGGCCGCGCCGGCGTGGCGGGCGCCGCGCCGGCCGGCGGCTACGGTCGCCGATCGCGGCGACGTGGGCAGCCCGGCGCCCTCTCCGCGTCGTCGTCGGTCAACGCTTGCTATATATACACACAGTAGAGATCATTAGAGATTTAGCCACCCAAGCCCACAGACTCCGTCCGTTATAATGTTACATGGGGAACGCACGGCTACACGTCCTCGGACGAGGGCGTCAGGTCGTTGTACATTCCCGTGTTGAAGATGGTCGAAAAGCCCCAGAGCTCCTTGGGGATGAACGGCTGGTCGAAGTTGCCGGACTGGTCCATGAGGAAGGCGTCGGCGGCGTCGTTGGCGGAGTTTGCCGCGGCTTCGGCGAAGGACCGAAGCTGGTCGGCGGACGGGCTGGCGGCGGGCGGCGCGAAGGGCAGACCCATGTCGGTGCCGGGTACGATCTGGCTCTGGGCCCAGTACGGGTCGAGGTACTGGGTGGGCAGCGGGTAGGGGCGCGGCTGCGCCACAGGCACCTGCCCCGGCAGCATGGCGTCGGTCGCCACCAGCTTGGCCGCGTAGTCCTGCGCCGCCGAGTGCACGAAGCTCACCGGCGGCGGCACGGCCAGCGCCGGCGCGTCCGGCGGCGGCGCCGTCGGCGTCGGCGCCGCGCCCGTGGACCCCGCCGACGGCGCGGCCGACAGCCCCGTCGCCGGCGACGGCTGCGACTGCTCGACCACGGACGTGGCCAGCCGCTGCAGCTCGCGCAGCAGCAGCAGGCACAGGTCCAGGCGGTCGGCGTAGTGCGCGATCGGCAGCATGCGCTCCATGAACGTGATGCCCACGGCCATCAGCGCCAGGTCCGACCGCGACGACGCCTGCTTCGGGTTCTGCACGCAGTTGGCGAACAGGATCATCAGCGACGTGATGGTGTAGTACATGACCATCCACGCAAACGCCATGTCGAACTGCTGCACGTAGCCGTGCAGGTGCAGCGTCGCGCGCGCGGCCTGCACGCACAGCGCGGCCGACGCGTACACGCGCGGGTACAGCATGCGCAGGTTCTTGCCTGCGTCCGCGTGTTTCACCGACCGGCGGTTCCACGTCGGGTGGTGCATCGACATCCGGTGGATGGTGATCAGGCAGTTGTAGTAGTCGAGGTGCATGTAGATCACGTTCATCATCAGCAGCGGGTCGTCCTCGATGATCTCGTGGTCCGGGCGGTGGCGCAGCGGAAGCGAGTCGCGCCAGGCGAGCAGCTCCCGGTCGAGCTCGCCGATGATGTTGAGCAGCTCGTGCTCCGAGACCTTGCACGCGGCGGCCGAGTAGAGCTTGGTGTAGGCCTTGGACTGGATCCGCGCGAGCTTCACCCCGGCGTAGAAGAACGTGTCGCCCTTGCCGCGGCCGCTAGGGTCGTCCGAGTCCATCTGGCACAGCCCTTCGACCTCCGTGGGGAGGTCGGTCGACACGTCCTGGTCGTAGATCGTCGGCGGCCGGCCGAACCGCAGCGACAGCGACTTATCGAAGATGTAGCAGATCCAGAACACGCGCTTGCGCTGCGCGCGCGTGGCCGGCGGCAGCCCGACCGACGTCCCGCGCGAGTGCAGCCCGATGCCCTGCGCCATGCGCACCGCCGTCGACACGATCACGAACGTCATGTCCATGCACTCGCTGCTCTGGATGTACACGGCCAGCGTCAGCAGCGTCTGCACGCCCAGGATGCTGTTCAGCCCGCACGTGAGCTCGTTGTAGAACGCCATCGCGTTCAGGAAGTACTTCCAGTTGTTGTCCGTGTCCAGGTACAGCGTCTTGTCGTTGCCGGTGGGGCTGATGCGCGTCGACACCGCCAGGATCGCGTTGAACGCCACGTACTCGGCGATCTGGAACTTGGTCCCGCGCGCGTACATGTTGCGCACCAGCCGCCAGACGTCCTCGTCCGTGAACACCGGCATCAGCGGGTTGAACGTCGCCAGGAACTCGCCCACGATCTCCTTGGCCTTGTCCTCGGGCGGCAGCGGAAACAGCTCGCGGCTGCGCGTCACGCCGTCGGCGGGGATCTCGCCCGCGCCAAAGTGCCGGTCGTCGCACCAGTCGGCCGAGAGCGTGGACGCCTTGGCGAGAATTTCGCGCAGCCGCCCGAGGTCGTCGAACCCGGCGACCTTTTCCTCGATCCACTTGAGGCCCTTGGGCGACATCATCGAGAACGACGACGACAGCCCGATGTAGCGGCCGTTGCCGGACACGGTCGAGAAGTAGACCTCCATCTTCTCGTCGAGGCTGTCCGAGCCCTCGTGGCCGCTGGTCGCGCGCGCGCGCTTGGCCGCGCCGGCGCCGCTCGACGCCGGCGTCGACTCAGGGGTCGAGTCGCCCAGCTCGGCCGACCGCGGCCGCTTGGCGGCGCCGTCGCCGAGGAAGTCGAGGTTGTCGTCCGGCGAGTTGTGCGACGACATCTCGGACGCGTCGTCGTCGTCGTCGTCGCCGTCGTCGTCGTCGCCGTCGTCGTCGTCGTCGTCCCGCGACGCCCACTCGCCCTCGTCGCCCACCGGCTCGCCGGCGGCCACGCTCCGCAGCCGCCGCACCAGCGCTGAGTCGACCTCGCTCTGCGGCGCGCCCGGCCGGCCGTACTCGGGCAGGAACGCCTTGACTAGGCCTTCCATTTTGATCAGCCGCGACTCGAGGTTCTCGATGTATTTTGTCCTGGCGTCAGCGGGCCCCGGCGCCACGTACCCTTTGGGCGGATTGCGCTTCTTCTCCGTGTACGTGATCACGCACACGGTCTTGTAGTTCATGCAGTTGGTGCACGACGGGAGCTTGCCGTCACATTTGATCTGCCGTCAGCGCCGCCGCCAGCCGACTCACCTTCTTCTTGCGGCAGCTGTCGCACGCGCGCGCTATCCGCCGGCGCTTGGACTCGGCCGGAGCGCCGGGCTCCCGGTCGTCGGGCGCGTTCGCGTCGTCGGCGTTGCTCATCGGCGTCGACTGATGCCGGGGCGGCAGTGAATCCGGACTGCGGTCAGCACTGGAGCCGCACGCCGTGCGGCGCACCCGCGCCCATGGGTCGCGGCGACCCGCGACCCGCCGGACGCGGCCCGCCGCGACCCGTCGCTTCTGGTCCGCCGCGACCCGACCCGCGCTCACCTTCGTCTCTGCCCGCGAGCGCTGCAATTGCTGGCGGCCGTCGATCGCGCTTCCGTCCGATTCGGCAGCGGCGGTGCGGTTGTGTCTGCGGTCAGCATCCGTCGATCCTGGATCAGGCGCAGCCATGCCGGCCGGCCGGCCGGTCGTCTGCCAGCCGGCCGACCCGCCGCGCCGGCCCGCGCAGCACCCACCTCAAGCGTTCGTGAGCCTCCTGCCGGACTGTCGTGCGACTGTGTGCTCTAGATAGAACCCTCAGTGCAGCGGTGGTGACGGGCAAACGGGGGAGGCGATTCGGGATTTTTTTCTCAGCTGTTTGCTGGGCCCTAGTGTAGGTTCACGAAATGTCTACACGGAATATTAGGCTCCCACAGCCGCCCGACTGGCTCCCTACACACCTAGCGCGGTTAGAGTGTATTCCCCAGGTTGACGGCATGCGCCGCGTGTCGCTACGTGTTGCTGCGGGCCTAGCCAGTCGCCTCTGTCCGGCTCGTGCTTGTATCGACCCACTGGCCAGGGTGGTGTGAGCAAAAAACTACGCCAGCCCCGCTGACCAGAGTCGGCAGCCTGCGTGCCCCGCCGCACAGCCGCGCGACCCGCCGGTGCCGAGTGGACTTAAGACGCGGACGTTAGACCGCAGCACAGACGCCGGCGCGGACGGTTCGTAGGGTAGGGGCTGGCCGCGGTGTCACCGAATTCGTGCGATCGCCGGCCGGTTGCCCTATCGACACCCGTCTTGGGCATGCCAAGCGTGCTGGCTGCGGACATTACACTGTCGGCGAAAATGCTCGCCGAGAGCGGCCAGGGTGCCGCAGAGCCGGCCGGGACAGGGCCAGGAATGCGGCCGGGCGGTGACGAGACACGGGTCGGGGGTTTGAAATGCCGAGGTCCGACGGAACTATAACTGGCGCCGACTCGGAGCCAACAAGCGATGACCTTGCAAGCTAGGCACGGACGCTCGCGGGTGTGTCACCGTTCTCTCGTGGCCGACAAGGGCCCGGCGGAGTGGCGACTAGCAGCTGGTCGGGCGGTCGCGGCGTTTCGGAACCGGCAATTTGACGAGCCGGATATTACCTAAGCGACGCCGGCCCACACTGTTCGGCGGCTGGCGACCCCCGGCTTCGCCCGCGGCTTTAACGGACCGTCGGTTACGTCGTATACAGTGGCGAACGGCCGCAGCTCGGTTGACGAGCGAGACGCGCTGCGCGCGGGGACTGCACGTGCGATCGATCGATCGAACTCCGGATGCGCGGGGGGCGTTGAGCCACGGCCAGCCACGCGACCAGCCACGGGCGGCCATGGAACCCTCTACCTTGGATCACGATGTGATCGATCCACGGTTCGACCGACCGACCGTGTGACCCGTGCTCGGCGCGACCGGCTGAGCCCTGTCACAAGCGCATGAGCCTTTAGTTTATATATATAACAGTATATTTTATTCTACCAAAACCGACATTACATTCGATAAATTATAAAACACATTGCAATATATATATATATATTCATGGCGAGCCATGTTCAGCACGAGTCAAGATTCGCGCTCTGTTTAACCAGAGCCACCCTGGAACTTCTTGCCGAACATGATCAGCTGCAGCTGGTCGTACAGCGAGATGACACCAGCACCGGCAACACCACGGAGAATGTTGGCACCGGCACCCTTGAAGAGCGAAGGAATACCCTCAGCGGCGACAATCTTCTGGAAAGCGTCGAACGACGACTTGTACTTGACGGCCTGGCCCGAGGTCATCATCATACGACGACGGACGGTGTCAAGCGGGTACGAGGCAATACCGGCACCGGTGGTGACACCCCATCCGAGAAGGAACGAGGCGGCGAACGAGCCCTCGAGGGGACCGACCAGGATAACGGGCTTGAGCGAGTCGTAGAGACCGAAGTACAGACCACGGTAGACAACGATACCAGCAACCGAGGGACCGAAGCCACGGTAGAGACCGGCAAGACCGTCCGAGGCGAGGGTCTTCTTGTAGACGTCAACCAGACCGTTGAACTCACGCTTGCCCTCCTTGCCGGCCGACTTGGCGTCGTTGGCGAGACGAGTACGGGCGTAGTCGAGCGAGTAGACGAACAGGAGCGAGGTGGCACCGGCACCGGCACCCGAGGCCAGGTTACCGGCGAACCACTTCCAGTAGCCCTCGTCCTTCTTGAAGCCGAACATGGCCTTGAACTTGTCACGGAAGGCAAAGTTCAGAGCCTGCGTGGGGAAGTAACGGATGACGTTGGCGGTGTTTCCACGCCAGAGCGAGATCATGCCCTCGTCGGCCATGGTGCGCTTGAAGCAGTCCACGATACCGGTGTACTTGCGGTCAAGACGACCCTGCTTGATCATCTCGTCCTGGTTCTGGATGAGAAGCTTAATTCTCTCGATGGGGGCGGCCGCGGTCTTGGAGACAGCGGCGGAAACGCCACCCACTATTCTCGGTTAGCAACAGTCTACAGCACAGACAGCTGCCGATTGACACGGGCCATCGGCAGCCATCAACGGAAGCACATACTCATGAAGTCGATGAGGAACTGCTATATCATAGTTAGCACTGTTTTGAGTCCAAAAGAGGCACGGGCTGCAGCCATCCCGAAAAAGAAAAAAATTTTCAGTTCCGAAAAGTATATCCAGCTAGGCTGAACAACACAACCCCTCCCCTGCGACTGCACGCAATTGCACAGCATCCAGCTCGCGCTGCAGCCCGATAACGCATTGAGCGCAATTGGGTTGCAAGCAAAGCCAGAGTTGTGAGCGCGTGAGATACCGCAGCCCAAGAAGGCACCGGCACCTGACTGCACCTATCGGCGCAGTCAGGGGCAGGCGGGAGAATTGCGCAGGCCATGCAATTAGGCTGCTACCCGGTCCATCCAAGCTCAAGAGTACTTACAGTGGTAGCGGACTCGCTCATTTTTGCAACTTTTGTATATAAAACAAAGGTGAACGGGGTTGAAGAAAAAAAAAAAAAAGCAAGCAGACAAGTGAAAATAAATATATATACAGACGTGAGCGATACGAACTACAGCCTGCTGCAAATTAGGTGTTGTAGTTCTGAGCATAATTGTATTGAACGGCCCATCACGATAGGCGTAGCGGAGGTTTCTTCGCAGTAACTCTGAGAACGGAACCGTGGGTGGATGAAAATTTCTCCCAGGGGGGAATCTCATTGGTCAATTGGACTTTCACAATCAGCTATTCGTCCCGCAAGCACCGATATTTCCCGCAGAAGGCAAAAATACTATTGGCATCTTCTGGCGGCTTAACCGCAATCAGGACTGGTACCTCCTTGCCCTGGTGCCTACAAACATGCTAGCAGCGGCCGAGAAACCGACAGTGGCTGCGCCTATAGCACAACCGGCAAGCGCGGGCTCGGTACTTTGCTGGCTTGCCGGCTGGCTTGCCGGACGGCCGGTCCACGGCCGTGCCAGAGCAGTCGGCCCTGCGCGTAGACACGCACACGACCTGCGGGCGCGTGCGAGCAGTGGCAAGCACGCGGACGCAGGCGTCGGGACTTTCGGTACGGCCCATTGGCCCGTTGCGGGCCGACTCCGCGCCGGCACCTGCCGCACACTGCGCCGCCGCCCGCACGTCCGCTGCTGCCCACACTGGTCCCCGGCCCGGCTGCCTGTCGAGCTGGGGACAATTGACAACCATGCGGCGCCACACCGGCCGCCGCCGCGGGTTGTGCACGCTCTGGGCTGCAGGTCGCATAATATCTTCCGCTTTGGGCAGCCCGATCTAGCCTGCTAGAAGAGTCTCAGCCGGACGCCCACCGGACAGCCCTGGTGCGTGAGAGCTGGTACCCGACCCACTGCGGCACGCACGGAACCGCGCCGACTGCCAATCCGCGTGCTCCCTGGGCCTGCTGGGCCCGGACCGGTGTCCATCCGGCCCGCGGCCAGCGGCGCGGCCCCGACTAGGGCTCGCTATGTTCCCGCCCGTCGATCGTCCTAGGCCGCGCGCGACCTGCCGCGTGCTGCGCCTGAGCCAGCGTACCGATGGGTGATGCGACTACCCCCTCCTGTAGCCCCTAAACCTTATCCCTGTACAAGTCTCAATAGACTTTGGCTGTATGTGTTTGCTAGCGGCAGCCGGCGGCAGCACGGCGGCTGCGACGCGGCCCCGCGCCCTAAGGTTCGCCAGTTAGGGCTGCGACGCGTGCGGCTCGGCTGTGCGGCTCGCTCGTGCGGCGCAGCTCGGTGGCTTGGGCCGCGCGGCGCAGCGCCGCTGCGCCGCACCTCTCGTCGGCTCTGCCCGTCGGTGGCCGTTCGCTGGCGGTCTACCGCGGGCGCGCGCCGGCCGCTGTCTGACCGGCGTGCCCAGTTCTTCCACCGGCACCGGCAGCAGAACGGCCCGTCGGATACGTTGGCGCCACATCCCGTAGGCCCCGGCGCAGGCGCCAGCCAGTCGCGTCAGCCACTGAGAGCGCCGCAGTTCCGGAGGACCACCTGTGTCCTAGATCGGATGGCTGCGGCCGTCTAGCGCCTACCAGTGGTCCGGGCCCCGGCAGCGGCCTGGCTCTGCGCGGGTGCAGCCACTAGTACTGTGGCGTCGGCGGTGGCGCGTTCGCGCACCTGCGCGCGACCGCACACGCGTCTCTCCCATCGGCCGCGACAGCAATGGCTCCGTCCGACCAGATCGCGGCTGCCGAGGCCGTGCAGCTGCCGTTCATGGCCAAGTTTGGCCTGTGGCTCCCGGCGTCGTTCGTGGCCGCTGCCGGCGGTGGCCCTGCCGTCGACGGCCGGCTGCGGGCAGCCGAACAGGCGTTTGTGAACGCGCCCGACATTACCGCGTGTGCCGGAACCGGCCCGGACGCACAGGCTGTGGCCGCCCGGTCCAATCTGCTGCCGGCAGACGTGCACGACCAGCGCGTTGTGCAGGTGGCCGGCCCGACCGTGTTCCAGATCGTGGACGTGATCGAGATCGGCACGAGCAAACTCGAGCAGCTGATCAAACTGCAGGAGCAGCGGGCAGCGCTGGACGGGCCCGTCGATCCGCTGCCGTCGGCGCGGTCGAGGCCCCGGGCCAAGCCCGCCGGCGACGACTGGGTGGCCAAGGTCATGTGCAAACTGCTCCTCCGAGACGTCCTCGGCCGGCACTTTTGGGCAATCGAGCAGCTGCCCGTCGGCGGCGTCTCGGTGGACATGTGCCTGCGAACAAAGGTGGGTCGCGCGCGGGCGTGCTGACCCAGATCGTCGTCAGCGGCGTCACCGTCGCCCGCGGCGTGCTCTTTCTCAAGCCAACCAACGCCGAGATGCACTTCCCGGCCGGCGACGAGCCCGTGCGGCAGCGGCTGGACCGCACGATCGCGCGGCTGGCCACGGACGTCGCCGGGCTGCGATCGGGGCAGTGAATAAAAGTGTATTGCTACGTTTACTTGCGCTCCGAGAACCGCACGGCCTTCTCCGTCGTCAGGTTCTCGATCGGCACGGCGCCCTCGTCATCCGAGTCGCCGATGAAGAACGGGTCCGAGTCCGCCGTGGGCTCGACCGCCTTGAGCGGCTCCCACTTGGACCGCGTGGACGAGCCCGAGACCGCGCGCTGCGGCGAGGCCAGGCTGCCGCCGGCCCGCGCCGACGGCGACGTGGCGGCCTGCGGCCGCGGCTCCGTGTAGAGCTCCTCGTCGTCCGACTGGTACTGATGGCCGCCGTAGTTGTCGCGCGAGGCCAGCGGCCGGTACGCAGCAGACGGCGACGACGGGGCGCCGCCGGTCGGCCGGGGCGGCCGGGCCGGCGCGGCTTCGCGCGACTTGTCGACCAGGTTCAGGTGGGCAAAGTTGCCGTCCAGGACCTGCGGGTCGCTGTCGTAGCGCGCGGCACGCGGCGCACGCTGCCGGTACGATGCGGGCTCGGCGATGTCGTCGTCGTCGTTGTCCAGGCTCTCGATCTTCTTGCGGATGTTGGCCACCCAGTTGTTGACCTTGGACCGGGTCTCGTTGAAGCCGCGGGTGATGTTCTCGCGGATGACGGGCAAGTCGTCGTCGAAGAACGAGTACTCGTCTTCGTTTGTGCCGGACGGCCGGTTGGGGTTCTGCCGGTAGCGCTCGTCGTTGAAGAACGCGCCGCCAGACGCGCCGCCGGACGTGCCGCCGGACGTGGGCTGCGTGCGCCGCCGCGGCGGCGGCGGGAACGACGACGACGAGCGCCCGTTGAGCTCGCGCTGCAGCTTGCGGGCGTACGCCTCGTCCGCCTCGAGCTGCGACGGCTTGGCGGCCGGCGCGGGGGCGGCGGCAGCTGCCGGCCGCGGTGGCTTCTCGGGCACAAAGTCGGGGTCCGACATGCTGAGCAGGGCCGTGAATGCGGGATCGATCTGGCCGCCGGACGCGACCAGCACGGCTCGGACGACGGCGGCGTCAATGCTGGGGAACGCCTCCTGTAGAGTGTGCTGGGCCTGCGACGTCGGAGACATCGGCCGGGCCGGCTTGGGCGGCGGCGTGGCCTCGTGGCCAGTCTGCGTGGCCGCAGTCTCGGCTGCAGCCGCCAGGTCGACCGGCTGGCCGTCGCGGCCGGCCGGTGGCGACAGCGGCGTGCCGGGCGCCGAGTTGAGCACGTCCGTCATCGACGGTGTCTTCTCGACCTTGGCTTGCGGCGAGGGCGAGGCTGCGCCTGAGCCGGCCGGCGACGCCGGCGAGGCCGCTGCGGCCTCCGTGGCCTCAGTTGCGGCGGGCTCGGACGCGGCAGGCTCCGTCGACGTCGGCTCTGGCGAGGTCGCCGGTGCAGGCTCGGCCGCGGCCGGCGCGGACTCGGCCGGTGCGGTCGCCGGCTCGACGGCGGCCTCGGGCTCGTCGTCGATGGGTGTGGGCGGAACTTCCTTCAGCGACATGGCGATCTGGTCGCGGGCTGCGATCTGCGCGGATGGACGATGGCTTGCGGTGTCGAGCGGACGCGGAAGCAGACAGCAGACAGGACGAGCAGACGGCCGGCGGAGGTCGGCAGTGCGCAGCAGGTCAGACGAGCGGGCGAAGACGTCAGGTCGGTGGGCTGAGCAGCGGTGGAGTGCGCGGCTTACCTAAGAGCTGACGGCGGGGATCTCCGGGTTACCCGGCGCTGATCGCGCCGCACGCAGTGCGGCGCGCGTGCCGCGCGCGCCGCACGCCGCGGTCCCGGATCTACGCGCGCGGACGCACGTCTACGCGCGCAGCCGCACCGCCAGCGCACGGCAGTCACAGCCACGATCGAACTGCATACACCGCGGCCAGGGGCCGCGTTATTTTTAGCCCGGCATGGGCGCTCGGCCGCAGGCTCCGCCGGCACGGGCGGCGCAGTGACAGCAGTAGCTAGTCTTGGCTCCGTCTGCGTGCCGCGGCGGCGCGGGCCCGCGGTTGCGCGCCGCCGTTGGCGGCGGACCCACGCGCGGTCGCCGCCGCCCCCGTGGCGAGCGTGCCAGGAGCCGTTGCCTCCTGCGGCCCCGCGGGCGGCGCCGCGGGAGAGCGAGCCCCGCGGGCGCGCACTCGCTACCCCTGGCGGTGTCTCGAGTGCGCGGAGCACCAGGGCGGGCGCCCTGGACGCCCTGGCAGCGCGCGGTGCGACGCCGGGCGCGTTGGGTGCGCCTGCCGCGCCGGCGGGACGGGAGCGGCCGCGCCCACTGCGCCGGCCGCGCCTACCGCGCCAGCGCGGTCCGGCGCCGCGGCCCACGCGCCCGGGCGCGCCCTGCGTGCTGCGCCCCGGCGGCCGCTGGCCGCGGCCGGCCACGCCGGCGCCGTGGTCGCAACAGCGGGCCCGAAACGGCTACTCCGTATGCATGGTCCCGATCGGGCAACAGCATAAACAGCGGAGCGTGTCGCGCCTCATGCCGGCTAGCGCGGCTGCGGCCAGCGTCGGCCTACTGCTGACAGCCTTGCATGGGGGCGTTGGCGCTAAAGCGGCCTAGGGCGTGCAGCGAGCGGCGCACGCTAGCCCGGCGCGACCGTAGCGCGCCCGCGACTCGGCGCATTCCATCCCGTCTAAATTTCTTGCGGTGCTTCGATCGCGCCAACCGCGTGCTTTGGGCCGCGCTGGTGCGTTTTGGGTAATGGTACCTGTACGCTCGGTATCGGTCAGGCTCCCACAAGCGCAGATACCGTGACCTAAACGGAAGGTACGCCGACTAGCACGGAAGCGTGCGGGGACTCGGGGGTACCGTAGGCGAGCGCGCGCGGGCAGGCCCGTACCCGGTGGGCAGCACTAGGTTTGGGTACGCCCGGCGCCTGTCCGGGTACGAGCTAGCACGGCCGTGGCCGGGGTCGACGGGCTCCGCGCGTGAGGATCCTCATCTGCCACGGCTCCTTCTCTCACCGACAGCACCTTCCAGACAACCCAGGCTCCCGCGGACGCTCTCTCTCGCGGACCACCACTCTCTTTCGCGCCAGCACCCCCGGCTGGCTCCAGCAGCAGCAGGCGAGCGCTTTTGCCGCAGGACCGACCGGCAGCGCCGGCCCAGACACACCTCCGCGGCTCAGAACGCGCCCGCAGACCGCGGCCCGGCCCCCGCGGCCCCTCTACGATGATACCGGCCCTCGGCCCGACGGCGACGACGGTGACGCGCGTGCTTGTTGCGCGCGCGGCCAGCGCGTCGTCGGCGACCTCGACCGCGTGCGTGAATGGCGACGGCAACGGCCGCTGCGAGAAGCCCGTGTCGTCGTCGACCGAGACCCTGCCGATCGCGCTCGGCGTAGCGTAAGTGTGCGCGCCGCGCGCCGCTGACAGCAGGATCCCGCTCTCCGTGGCGCTCGTGATCATGCTCATTCTGCACCGGCGACACGTGCGCCGGCTCAAGAAGGAGGACGCAGACGCGATGCAATTGGACCTCTCGCACGACTTTGACATGCAGCCCGTCGGCGGCATCGGCGGCAGCCCCTACGAGAAGCGGCCGGACTACAGCAACTCGACGTACCTGCTGCCAATGAGCCGCGACGACCAGCCGACGGCGTCGCGCGGCGACAGCCAGGCCCGCAGCATGATCTACTCGTCGCACGAGGGCCCGTACGGCATCGTGCAGACGGAGCTCGGTCCGCCGTCGGCCCCGTTCCCGGGCTACGGCCAGCTGCCCGTGCCCCGCATCCCGTCGCCGGCGCGGCTGGCCACGCGGACGTACTCGCCGATCGAGTCGCCGTACGACCTGGCGTCGCCGGTGTCGCCGTCGTCGACGCGGCCGGCGACGGCCGTGACCGCGCACGCCGCCGCGTCGGTGGAGTCTCTCGGGCTGGCGCCGGCGGTCGCGCCCGCGCCCGCGCCCGCCGCGTTTGCGCCCGCCAGTCCGTTCGCCAGCCGCGCGGTCACGCCCGCGGCCGACTCGGCACCGCCGCCGCCCACGGGCTCCAAGACCAGCTCGTACGGCAGCCACGGCGAGCTCGACACGTCCACGTCCACGCTCGACTTTTCAGACGACCTCCCGGCCGACCGGCCCGTGCTGGCCGCGGTCCCGCCGCCCGTGCCCGACCGCGCGTCCAAGTACTACAACAACCAGACGGTGGCCGCGCCGCTGCCGTCGCCGCGCGTGCGCGACGACATGACCGACACCGAGTACGAGTACGACGACGCGCAGTCCGAGCTCTACGAGACCGACCTCGGCCGCCAGCCGTCGACGCACTCGGTCGAGAGCGCCGACAGCGCGGCCAGCGAGCGCGCCGCCCGCCTCAAGTCGCTCTACCTCGAGTACTTTGACGACGGCCGGCCGCCGCCGCCGGGCGTGCCGGCCGCGCGCCGCACGCGCCGCGAGCCCGAGCCGCCGCTGCCGCCGGCCGCCGGCCAGATCGCCCGGCCCGAGCGCCGCCAGCTCGTCATCGACACCGCTGCCGCCCAGGCGCGCATGCAGCGCCCGGTCGAGCCGCCCAAGCCGCTCGAGCCGCTCGCGCAGATGCCCCAGCCGCACGGTATCGGCGACGGCGACATCCTCGCCAGCTCGTTTGCGCCGCCCAAGCGCTACGCCGGCGCCAGCACCACGCCCACCTCGCTCATGGCCGCCCAGGTCTCGTCGCCGACGACCGAGCACTCGTTCTCGGAGCTGCGCGACCTGCCGACGCCCTACATGCTGCGCAACTCGTCCACGTTCACCTCGCTCGACTTCTTGCCGCCCAAGAAGTACGCCACTTCCGACGCCGGCTCGGACGCCGGCAGCCTGCGGTCGCCGACGCCCCGCGGCATGATGTCGCCGCCGATCCACGCGGCCAACCGCGTGAGCCAGATCCCGCGCAACCTCGTGCCGGTGGGCAAGGACGGCGCCGACGAGAACCTCAAGCCAAGCTGGAACATCCGGGGCTGAACCATTTTGACCGCTGATCACATTCCTTACTGGCTCACATTGAGCCGTCCGCTCCTAGATTAATACTGCCTAGACTAATACATGCTAACGCACGATCCAGAGCCGCGGGTCGCGGTGGACACGGTGCGGCGGCTCCACGTGACCGCTGCGATGACGTTCCGCAGCCGCAAGCCGCCGCGCAGATCCCTGCGGCCCCGCTGCGGCCGCGGTCCAGAAGGCCGGTGCCGATGGAGGCTGGCGCGAGCGGGCGAGGCCGCAGCCGGCGCACGCCAGCGCAGGGCGGGCCGCGCCAGCCGGCCGCTGGCCATCGGTCGACCGCGCCAGCCGAAGCCGACTTGCAGGCGACAGCCGCAGTCAGCACACGGCCGGGCGGCTGCGGCGGCTGGTGGGCGGCATCGTATTAGACTGGGCCAGCAGGGCATAGCGTGCAGGCCGGAGCTAAGTGGCCGGTGGTCTGTCAGACCATCGGCTGGCCCGTTAGTGGACATACAGGGGTCAAACGGTCCAGTGGCTCGGCGGTATTGGTAGTTTGGTAGTGGATGCGGCCGCCACGCCGGCCGGTACGCTGGCCGGTACGCCGGCCGCACCGTTCCCACAGACGCGTGACGCCGGCCGATGCGGCCCCCGGTCGTCCGGCGCCGGCGTCGGTGTCTGGCGATCAGCGTCCGGCACTCACTGGCCGGCGTCTGCGCCCTAGCGCTGCCGGGGGCCGCCGCCCGGCTAGCGGCACTAGCGCAGAGGTCCAGAGCGCATCGGACCCTAAAGACCGATGGGCAGAGTCGCTCGGCGGCGCGGCGGCGCGGCGGCGCGGCGGCGCCAGCGTCCTAGGCCAGGCCAGCGGACGGGGCGGCCGGGCAGGCCGCCAGGAGGCCAGCGGCCTCTGCAGTCGGCCCGGTGACGGGCGGCTGGCCGGCCAGCGCGGCCACTAAATCCGCGCGGCCTCCCCCTACGGCACGGTCGGCCGTCTCAGGGCCGAGCTGCGCCAGCGCACGCCGCGGTCTCCCGCTGCCCCGCCCGCAGCGTGGCCCGGGCCGGCCGCCACGGTCGCGCGCCGCGCCGGCGCGCCATTGTCCGCCGGCGATCGCGTGTGACTGTGGTTTCAGCCCGGTCCAGCTGACCGCGCGCCGCAGGGTCGGGTCCCGTGTTTGATACGCGGAGCCACGGCGCGGCCGCGATTGGCCGGGCGGCGCGCAGAGCGCGGGCTAGACGTAGGCAGCCGGTGCGCCGGCCGCAGCCAATGACGTGGGCTACCACAGCAGGGGATCCGGGAGTCGAGCGCACGGACATTGGCGCGCCACCACCGCCACGGGCGGCGCGTCGCGCGTGCGGACGCCCCAACACAGGATCACGTGGCGCATCACGTGTCCTTAGTCATGTTACCCGCCTCGTCGCAGCACTCCGCCCGCCCACTGCTGAAGTGCCTTTAGAAGGACGTTGGCCATGTTTTGTTTTCCATCCATTTTCGCGTACCATCCATCGGCTTCTGTCGCCAGCGATCATCCCTCCCAGGCCCGCCAGCCGCCGATTGACGCTCGATTCCGCAGCGCCAACGCAGACATATAGCCAGAGGTGCGGCAGCCGTAGCCGCAGCCCCGATCGACCCTTGCGCGCCGCCCCGACCAGCGCCGCCTGCGTCGCCCGTCCAGCTCGTCGCCGGCCAGCCGAGCGTGTGACGAGCCGCCTACAGCCCGACCGCCGAGCGCAGGCGCCCGCGCCCGAATCGCGCGCGAATCAGCGCCGCGGACGCCATGGAGGCCGTCCTCAACTTTGACCAGGAGACCAACGTCGATCTGCTCGACCAGGTCGTCGATGCGTTCTACAAGGGCTCCGGGCCCGAGGTACGTGCGCGCGGCGGCGCCGCTGACGACAGCAACAACTCGCGCAGAAGGTGCTCACGAGCGTAAGTGTGTGCGCGGGGTTGCGCTGACGGCAGTTCCAGGAGCACCCGGACGCCTGGACGCGCGTCGACCAGATCCTGCAGAAGAGCAACAACCAGCAGACCAAGTGTAAGTGCCGCGGCGGGCGCGCTGACGGCAGTCATCTCGTTGTCGATTCTCGACAAGCTGATCAAGACGCGATGGAACGTGCTGCCGGTGGAGCAGCAGCAGGGCATCCGCAACTTTGTCGTGTCGATGTGCGTCAACATGTCGGCCGACGAGACCAAGTTCAAGACCGAGAAGGCGCTGCTGAACAAGTGCAACCTGACGCTGGTCGAGATCCTCAAGCAGGAGTGGCCGCAGAAGTGGCCGACGTTCATCCCGGAGATCGTGGAGTCGAGCCGGGGCGGGCTCAACGTGTGCGAGAACAACATGACGATCCTCAAGCTGCTGTCGGAGGAGGTCTTTGACTTCTCGGCCGAGCAGATGACGCAGGCCAAGGCGAGCAACCTGAAGCAGCGCATGTGCGCCGAGTTCTCGGAGATCCACACGCTGTGCTACGAGGTGCTCGAGAAGGCGAACCGGCCGTCGCTGATCATCGCCACGCTCAAGAGCTTGCTGCGGTACCTCAACTGGATCCCGTACGGATACATCTTCGAGACGGGGATCGTGGACCTGCTGCTGACGCGGGTAAGTGGCCGCGGAGGCCGTGCTGACCGCAGTTCCTGGCGCCGCCCGAGTTCCGCAACGTGACGCTCAAGTGCCTGACCGAGATCTCGTCGCTGGTGGCGCCGCAGTACGACCCGCAGTTCCTGAACCTGTTCATGCACACCATGGGCACCGTCAGCTCGATCATCCCGCTGTCGACGGACTTCCGCCAGTCGTACGAGACCGTCGGCACGCGCGAGCAGGAGTTCATCCAGGACCTGGCCATCTTCCTGACGACGTTCCTGTCGCACCACCTCAAGCTGATCGAGGCGCAGGACAACAAGGAGATCCTGGTGACGGCGCACCTGTTCCTGATCAAGATCTCGCAGATCGACGAGCGCGAGATCTTCAAGGGCTGCCTGGACTACTGGGGCCGGCTCATCCTCGAGCTGTACGAGGAGGTCCAGCAGATCCCGATCACGGACATCAACCCGCTGATGCAGCTCAACTTCGGCAGCACGCTGGCCAACGGCGGCGCGGCGTCGCCGGACATGCTGGCCAACTACCCGCTGCGCAAGCACATGTACGCCAGCGTCATGTCGAGCCTGCGGCTGGTGATGATCGAGAAGATGGTGCGGCCGGAGGAGGTGCTGATTGTCGAGAACGACGAGGGCGAGATCGTGCGCGAGTTTGTGCGCGAGAGCGACACGATCACGCTGTACAAGAGCATGCGCGAGGTGCTCGTGTACCTGACCCACCTCGACGTGATCGACACGGAGAACATCATGACGACCAAGCTGGCGCGCCAGATCGACGGCAGCGAGTGGTCGTGGAACAACATCAACACGCTGTGCTGGGCCATCGGCTCGATCTCGGGCGCGATGAACGAGGAGATGGAGAAGCGGTTCCTGGTCACGGTCATCAAGGAGCTGCTCGGGCTGACGGAGATGAAGAAGGGCAAGGACAACAAGGCGGTTGTGGCGTCCAACATCATGTACATCGTCGGCCAGTACCCGCGCTTCCTCAAGGCGCACTGGAAGTTCCTCAAGACGGTCGTCAACAAGCTGTTTGAGTTCATGCACGAGACGCACGAGGGCGTGCAGGACATGGCCTGCGACACGTTCATCAAGATCGCGCAGAAGTGCAAGCGGCACTTTGTGGCCCAGCAGCCGAACGAGATCGAGCCGTTCATCGACGAGATCGTGCGGACGCTGGACAAGATCACGTCCAAGCTGCAGCCGCAGCAGGTGCACACGTTCTACGAGGCGTGCGGGTACATGATCGGCGCGCAGGCGGCCAAGCCGATCCAGGAGCGGCTGATCTCGGAGCTCATGTCGACGCCGAACAACGCGTGGGACAGCATCATCCAGCAGGCGCGCGCCAACCCGGAGGTGCTGACGGACACGACGACGATCAAGTACTTTGGCAACATCATGAAGACCAACGTGTCGGCGTGCACGTCCATGGGCGCCGCGTTCTACCCGCAGCTCGCGCGGATCTACATGGACATGCTCGGGCTCTACAAGGCCGTGTCCGAGATGATCTCGGAGGCGGTGGTGCAGCAAGGTAAGTGCGGCGCGGCGCGGCGCTGACGCCAGGCCCGATCGCGCCCAAGACGCCGCGCGTGCGCGGGCTGCGCACGGTCAAGAAGGAGATCCTCAAGCTCGTCGAGACGTACATGAGCAAGGCCGAGGACCTCGAGACGGTCAACAACGTCATGATCCCGCCGCTGCTCGAGGCGGTCCTGGGCGACTACAACCGCAACGTCCCGGACGCGCGCGACGCCGAGGTGCTCAACTGCATGACGACCATCGTGACCCGGCTCGAGGGCCTGATCACGGACCGGGTGGTGACGATATTGGAGAACGTTTTTGAATGTACATTGGATATGATTAACAAGGATTTCACCGAGTACCCGGAGCACCGCGTCGAGTTCTTCAAGCTGCTGAGAGTGATCAACCTGCACTGTTTCCCAGGTAAGTGCGCGCGCGGGCGGGCTGACGGCAGCGCTGCTCAAGCTCTCCGGGCCGGCTTTTGGATATGTCGTCGACGCGTGCCTGTGGGCGAGCAAGCACGACAACCGCGACGTCGAGGCCGCCGGCCTGTTCCTGGCGATCGAGCTCATCAACAACGTGGCCGACAGCGACGAGTCGGTGTCGAACCAGTTCTTCCAGCGGTTCTTCATCCACATCCTCAAGGACCTGTTCTACGTCCTCACGGACGCGGACCACCGCGCGGGCTTCAAGTCGCAGGCCTTCCTGCTGTCGCGCATGTTCGAGCTCGTGGTGACCGACAAGATCAAGGTCCCGATCTACGCCGAGGGCGAGGCCCCGGCCGGCACGCCCAACGCGCAGTACCTGCGCGAGTACTCGGTCACGATGCTGCTCAACGCGTTCCCGCACCTCCAGAAGGGCCAGGTCGAGAAGTTCGTCGCCGGCCTGTTCGAGCTCACGGACTCGCACAACAAGTTCAAGCTCAACCTGCGCGACTTCCTCGTCCAGATCCGCGAGTACGGCGGCGAGCAGACCGAGTACCTCTACGCCGAGGAGCGCGAGAACGAGGCCATGGAGAAGCAGCGCGTCGAGCGCGAGCGCGCGCTCAAGGTCGGCGGCCTGCTCAAGCCCTCCGAGATGGACGAGGACCTGTGACTCGACGCCGACGTGCCCGCGCCCGCCCTCGCCGTCCGCGCCGACGCCGACTGGGCCGAGGGCTGGTGGTGGTAGCCGCCCCTAATAATAAAAGCTTACAACGACCGCGGCCGCGTCCATTGCTATGTACATGCTACGCGCTGCGCGCGCGCTTGATGGCGTCCTGGACCATCACCACGCTGTAGTTCGGGCCCGGCACCGGGCCCCGCACGAGGATGATCCCGCTCTCGAGGTCCACCTTGAGCACCTCCGAGTTCTGCACCGTCACGCGCTCGCAGCCCATGTGCCCGGCCATCTTCTTGCCGGGCAGCACGCGGCCGGGGTCCTGCGACTGGCCCGTCGAGCCGGCCGACCGGTGCGACACCGACACGCCGTGCGACGCCTTGAGGCCGTGGAACCCGTGCCGCTTCATCACGCCCGCGAAGCCTTTGCCCTTCGAGATCCCGCGCACGTCCACGAACTGGCCCTCCGCAAAGTGGTCCGCCCGCAGCTCCTGGCCCAGCGGCAGCAGCCCGCTCTCGTCCCGCACCCGGAACTCGCCCACCTGCCGCTTGGGCGCCACCTCCGCCCGCGCAAAGTGCCCGGTCATCGCCTTGGTCACGTTGCGCGCCGGCCGGCTGCCGATGCCCACCTGCACCGCGTAGTAGCCCTCCTTCTCGGCTGTCTTGGTGTGCGTCACCTCCACCCGGTCGATGTGCAGCACCGTGCACGCCACCCGCCGCCCGTCCTCGGTGAAGAACGGCATCATTCCGCGCTTGTACGCCAGCAGCCCGGTCCGCGCCGGGAACTGCCGCCGCAGCCGCGCGTTCTCCGGCGAGTCCCGCAGCACCGGCAGCGGCCGCTCTGCGCGCGGCAGCACTGTCCGGACCGAGTCCACAAGCACCGGAATCGACTTGGAGATGGGCGACGTCTTGGCCGCCTCCCGCACTGTCCGGGCCACTGCGAAGCCCCGCGCGCCGCTGGTCATCGCCCGGGCCGCCGGCATCCCCAGCGCCCGCCGCGCCCAGCATCCTGCTACCGACATCTTGCTCAGAGTCCGCGAATTGCCGTCCGCGAATTGCCGTCGTAGACGCTCGTGCAGAAAAAAGGCGCGGAAATTTTTGCAAAATACCTTCCGTCACGTGTGGTCACGTGTGCGCCGCGCGCCGTGCGGCGCCGCTCTCACCTGACGAGGCCGGCTCCCCTCGGCGGAGTCGCCGCCAGAGGCTCGGCGGGTGCGGGAGCCTCCGGCGGCGACTCCGTCGAGGGTGGTGCCCTTCGGGCAAGGCGGGTAGTGTCAGCCGCACACCGTGCGGCTCCACTCACGATGGACCTGCCCGTAGGGCAGCTACCCTCCACGGAGTGGCCGCCGGAGGCTCACCCGGCGGCTCGGCTACCGAGTCGGCCCCAGACCCGACGAGCCTCCGGCGGCGACTCCGTCGAGGGTGGTGCCCTTCGGGCAAGGCGGATTAATTTCAGCCGCACGCCGTGCGGCTCGGCTCACGATGAACCTGCCCGTAGGGCAGCTACCCTCCACGGAGTGGCCGCCGGAGGCTCACCCGGCGGCTCGACTACCGAGTCGGCCCCGGGCCCGACGAGCCTCCGGCGGCGACTCCGTCGAGGGTGGTGCCCTTCGGGCAAGGCGGTTTCGTTTCAGCCGCACGCCGTGCGGCTCACGATGAACCTGCCCGTAGGGCAGCTACCCTCGACGGAGTGGCCGCCGGAGGCCCGACCGGCGGCTCGCCTACCGAGTCGGCCCCAGGGCAGCTACCCCGACGGAATCACCGCCGCAGGCCCACACGACGAGCCTCCGGCGGCGACTCCGTCGCGGGTGGTGCCCTTCGGGCAAGGCGACTTAATATCAGCCGCACACCGTGCGGCTCGGCTCTGCGATGAATCTGCCCGTAGGGCAGCTACCCTCGACGGAGTCGCCGCCAGAGGCTCACCCGACGAGCTCCGGCGACGACTCCGTAGGGGGTGCCTTCGAGCAAGCCTTGGGTCAGCCGCACGACGTGCGGCTCAGCCATCTTGCGGGACATCGCCCTTAGAGAGCGCCAACAGAGCCAACGGCGCCGGCAGACAGCGAACCTCTCCTCCAGCACATTCTACACAGGAGTGCACCCATTGAGGGACCGGGCACAAAAAAATTGCAACACTCACGATTCCAGCGTGGTCTCCCACCGCAGTACTAAGTGAGCCCACTGAAGTTTAACTGGTGTTGATCGGACGGGGAACTGTGTTTTCTTCAGGGTATGGCCGCAACTGAAAGCTCAGTCTGAGCACAGCATATGTGGTGTCGGCGCGTAGTCACCAGCCTTCGGCGGCCGCTCGCGATACAGCAGAGCCGGTGCGAGCCTCCGCCGGCGACTCCGTCGAGGGTGGTGCCCTTCGGGCAGGGCGGCTTACCGTCGCCCAGACTCAGTTGCCGAAGGCAGCACCCTCGACGGAGTCGCTGCCGGAGGCGCACCCGAGCCTCCAGCGGCGATCCGTCGGGGCGGAGCCCTTGGGCAAGCGACTTGTGTCAGCCGCACGCCGTGCGGCTCACCAGCGGGTCGCCTATCGACACCTGACGAGCCTCCGGCGGCGACTCCGTCGAGGGTGGTGCCCTTCGGGCAGGCGGCTTGCCGTCGCGTAGACGCAGTCTGCCGAAGGCAGCCACCTCGACGGAGTCGCCGCCGGAGGCGCACCCGACAAGCCTCCAGCGGCGACTCAGTGTCAGCCGCACTCCGTGCGGCTCACGCCCGCGACGAATCTGCCCGGCAGCTACCCTCCACGGAGTGGCCGCCGGAGGCGCACCCGACGAGCCTCCGGCGGCGACTCCGTCGAGGGTGGTGCCCTTCGGGCAGAGCGGCTTCCGGTCGCGTGGGCGCAGTCTGCCGAAGGCAGCCACCTCGACGGAGTCGCCGCCGGAGGCACCCGAGCCTCCGCGGCGACTCAATGTCAGCCGCACGGTGTGCGGCTCACGTCCGCATGACCCTGCCCGTAGGGCAGTTACCCTCCACGGAGTGGCCGCCGGAGGCGCACCCGACGAGCCTCCGGCGGCGACTCCGTTGAGGGTAGTGCCCTTCAGGCAGGCGGTTTACGGTCGCATGGACGCAGTCTGCCGAAGGCAGCCACCTCGACGGAGTCGCCGCCGGAGGCGCACCCGACGAGGGTAGCGCCCTCGGCACAGCCCCGAGCCGCACGGTGTGCGGCGCAGCCGCACACCGTGCGGCGCACGTGACGCGAGAAAATTCATCCAGCCCGCGAGCGCCGCCGGCCACCCATCCTCCCCAATGGCTTTCTTGCGACAGGTGCAGCGGGCCACGCGCGTGGCGCCGCGGCTGGCAGCGACGCGCACGGTGCGGATGGCCAGCACGCAGGCCAAGGAGCGCATCACGGTGGACCACGAGCTTCCTGGTAAGGCTTTCGAGCGCGGCGCTGACGAGAAATCCACTCGTCCCGGTGGCGGCTCGCCGGCAACTACGCGATCTTCGCCGTGATCATGGGCTTCGTCTCGGTCGGGTTCTTCAACTACGAGCGGCAGAACTCGTCGGTGGTGGCGTCGACGATGTACCGGCTGCGGCGCAGCCCGCTGGTCAACCGGGCGCTGGGCAACAACATCCGGTTCAAGCACGCGTACCCGTGGATCTCGGGCGACCTGGACTTCCTCCACGGCCTGATCGACATCGAGTTCACGATCGTGGGCAGCAAGGGCGTGCCGGCCACGGTGCACTTCCGCAGCTCGCGGCCCAGCAAGGCCGAGCCGTTCGCGATGGAGCGGTGCGAGGTCGTGACCGAGGCCGGCGAGCGGCTCGACCTGCTCGCCGAGGACGAGGCCGGCGACGTGCTCGGCGCGCTCATCGTGAGCGCCGAGGACGACGCCAAGCTCGGGCTGGCCAGGTAGTGTACATAGAAGTGTATTCGTAATGATACATGTGCCCAACATCTACATGTCTATGGTCTCGTTGAACTCGAGCGTCTTGCGGTCCTGCACGCCGTCGATCGACAGCGCGATGTTGTCCTGGGTCAGGCCCTCGTACGACTGCGCGACGAGCACCAGGCCGTACTCGCGGATCGACTCGACCAGCGCCGGCACCGTGTTGAGGATGATGGACGGGCAGATCAGGCCCATGAGGTTGTTGCTGGCCGCGAACGTGGCCGCCTCCTTGATGGACACGCACCGCCGGTCCTCCTTGCCGGCGACGGGCAGGTCGTGCGCGCTCTGGAAGCGCAGGTCGTCGTAGAGCCGCATGCCGAAGAAGACGGGGTAGTTGGGCTGCTTCCAGTTGAGCGCGGTGCAGATCCGCGGGTTGAGCGACGAGAAGACGACGGACCGGGCCTTGGCCGCGTGCTCCTGCCGGACGGCGCGGGCGTGGTCGAAGACGACGGTGAGGATGGCGTCGATGAACGAGTTCTCGTCGGCCGTGATCGAGACGATGTTGAGGTACTCCTTCTCGACGTCGGTGGGGTAGAGGATGCAGATGTCGACGTTGGTGGCGACGTCGAGGAGGGCGAGGACGTCGGCGAGCGTGACGAACGAGTCCGAGAGCGCGTCGAAGACGGCGCGGGCGCCGGCGGCGCCGGCGATGCGCGCGCGGGCGTCGCGGGGCGCGCCGGCGCGGCCGAACGTCTGGAACTGCTCCGCCGTGAGCTCGCACACGGGCAGGTCGAGCCCGTGGACGGGGAACGCCCACTTGTTGTAGACGACGGGCACGAGGTCGCGCGTGAGCTGCACAAACACCCGGACGTACTCGCCCGAGAGCGAGGATGCGGTCACGAACGAGTGCGCGTGGTTGGTCTGCGACACCGACAGGTGCGTGTTGTGCGACGTGGCCAGGCTGGCGCCGAGCGACGAGCTCAGGCCGAGCGACGAGCCCAGGCCGCCGACGCCGACGCCGCCGCCGGCCAGCCCGGCCGCGGCCCACGTCGACGACACGACCTCGCTCGCGGCCGGCGCGCCCTCGCGCTGCGCCGAGAACAGCAGCGACGGCGACGACGTCGGCCGCGCCGGCAGCTCGCTCAGCGCGTCCAGCCCGCCGGCCACGTCCACCGCGCCGAAGCTGCCGAACGCCGCCGCCGGCGCCGCCGCCTCGACCTGGCTCGTCGACTTCCAGTACACGGCCGAGCTGGTGATCTCCAGCGGCGTGCCCTGGTAGGGCTTGATCACGTGGAACTTGAACGCGATCTCGCCGATCGTGTGCAGCCGCAGGTCGAACAGCGGCAGCCGGCACTGCCCCGACCCGGACGGCACCATGAAGATCTGCGGCAGCGCGACCGCCTTGGCGATCAGCTTCGACCCGAACGTCGGGAAGATCTCAAAGTCGATCGTCAGCTCGTCCAGCCGGTCGATCTGGAACGACAGCGTCTTGGCGTCGTCGGCCAGCGGCAGCAGCAGGTTGCGCGGGATCAGGTCCAGCAGCTTGGACGAGATCGTCAGCTTCGCCGCCGGGATGCCCGCCTGGCTGTAGATCCGGATCGCGTGCTGCGACGCGCGCGACGCCGGCATGTCGCCCGCGGTCGCGCCCCGGCGGCCGGCCGACGCCGAGACCTCGCCGGTGTCGAAGCTGATCTCCACAAACGTCTTCTTGTCGAGGAAGTTGTGGCCGTACCGGCGCAGCGGGATGATCGGCGGCGGCAGCGCCAGGTCCGGGATGGCCTCGGCGTCCGACTCCATGGCCGAGTCGTCGAACGGCGGGCGGTCCTCGGCCGCGCGCTTGGGCGTGCGCAGGTTCTTGAGCAGCGCCGCGCCGACCGAGTCGAAGACGGTCGTGTCGCTGTCCTCGGGCCGGCCGGCGAGCACGGAGCGGTCGCGGTCGCCCATCGCGTGCAGCAGCACCTTGAGGCAGTCCAGGTGGCCCTCCCACGCCGCGTAGTACACCGGCGACAGGTTCTTGGAGTCGAGGAAGTAGATGTTGGCGTCCGCGGCCAGCAGCGCGCGCACGGTCTCGACGTGGCCCTCGCTGGACGCGTGCACGAGCGCGGTCCAGCCGACCAGGCCGTCGACCTGGTCGATGTCGGCGTCGAACGCCTTGAGCAGCGGGATCAGCCGCGCGTGGCCGGCGTGCGCGACCAGGTGCTGCGGGTACAGGCCCTCGGCGTCCGGCAGGATGCGCGCGTGCGCCCGCAGCAGCATCTCGGTGATCTCGTACAGGCCCTTCTGGCTGGCCAGGTTGAGCGGGATGTAGTCCTGCTCCGACACGGGGTCGATGCGCGCGCCGGAGCGGATGAGCTCCTGCGCGCACGCGGCCTGGTTGTGCGTCGTCGCAAACAGCAGCGCCGTGAAGTTGTCCTGGTCGAGCCCGTTGATGGGCGCGCCGGCGTCCAGCAGCCGCGCGATCATGCCGCTGCAGCCGTGCAGGCACGCGTAGTGCAGCGGCGTGCGCCCGTAGATGTCCGTGTGCGCCGCCACCGCGGTCTGGCTGGGCAGCACCAGGTCCAGCACGATGGCGCGCCCGGTGATGGCGGCCTCGTGCAGCGGCGTGCGCTCGTTGATCTCGTCCTTGGCCGCCGTGTCCACGCGGCCGGTCGCGTACAGCGCGCGCAGCGTGCGGTCCGACGCGCGGAACGAGATCGCGTGCAGGAACACCCGCGTGATGCGGTCGCCCGCGTCCGGCGCCCGGGCCAGCCCCGCGATCCACTCGTCGATCGTGCTGTCGGTCTCGTGCGTGATGTTGCGCAGGAAGTCAAAGTCGAGCTCCTCGTTCGTGCGCTCCAGCGTGGTGTCCTCCGACACGCGCCGGTCGAACGTGACCTCCTGGCCCTCGGCCCAGGCCTCGAGCTCGAGCAGGCACGTCGTCGACAGGTCCGACAGCTCCGCGATGTCCTCGCGGTGGAACACGGGCTGGACCTCGACCGCGGTGGACAGGTACAGCTCCTTGGTGTGCGACTTGCTGCGCTTGTCCCACTTCTTGAGCACCTTCGAGAACCCGGTCGCGTTGAGCTCGACGAACTGCTCGAGCTTGTCGAGGTCGCGCCGGAACCGCAGGAAGCCCTCCTGGAGCGCGATGAACGTGGCCGACGTCTTGAGCAGCGGGCCCAGCTTCAGCCGCACGTTCTTCTTCTTCTCCAGCAGCGCGGCCAGCCGCAGCTTGAGCTCGGCCTCCTTCTGCAGGTAGAACGCGTTGACCTTCTCGAGCTCGCGCTCGACCCGGAAGAAGAACGTGACCTTGTGCGCCTGCAGCTGCGCCTCGATCTCCTCGGCCGACACGCTCTGCTTGCGCGGATCGCCGCCGAGCGACTTCATGAGCTTCTTGAGCACCTTGTAGTTGATGAAGTGGTTGCTGTACTCGGGCAGCTCCAGCTGGCGCTTGGCCAGGTACTTGCCGAACTTCATGGCGGCGGCGGACGGCGGTCGCCGATCTGCGCGCGTCAGCGCGCCCGCGGTCGACTCACCTGGCGGCCTGGCGGGCTAGGACGGCCGCGCAGCGTGCGTGCGCTTGGATGGCCGGGCTTGGTCGTGCTCCGGACGGAGCAAACAATCCGCCCGCGTCGGCGGCGCTGCCATCAATCAGCTCTGCTGGACGGCCCGCGCGGCCCGGCCGCGGCCGCGGACCGGCCCGGCCGGCCCGCGCCCGCGGCGGCGGCGGCGCGGCGTGCCGGCGGCGGTCCCGCGGCCGGCCGCGAATCACAGACTCACCTCTTGCGGGGCGGTTCTAGGCTGCTCTGGGCTCCGCAGGCAGGGCCAGACGGGGCTGGCGGTGCTCTGGACGACTGGCGACGGTGTCGGTTCGCGGCAGGGTTGGCTGGCGGCTTATATTGTGTCGTCGTGGTCAGCAAAGGTCCATGCTGGCCGTGTAGATAATAATACCGTCCTGCCTAGTTCCAGAGGCTACGCTCGTATAGTTTGACAGTGCAGGGCACGCAGGCAAACACCGCGAGAAATAGGGTTTGCCACTAGCTCGCGCCGGGCTAGCGCCGTGGTGTCTGCAGCGCTCGGCAGGATGGAGAGCTGGACCAGCAACCTGGAGTCGCCGGCGGCCGCCGGCGCGGCTGACTCGCGGGCGGCCCCGGCCGGTGCGCCGCGCGACCCGGCCAGCCGCGGCGGAACACCCGCGCCGGTGGCGGCCCGTTCGGGCAAGCCCGCGCGCCTGCAGGCGAGCCTGTTCTGTGGTACGCGGCGCGATCCGGCAGCGTGGTACGCCGGCGGCTGAGCATTGGCACGCCGGACCACGGCGCTGGCTGTTGCAGCCCGCGCGGACAAATCAGGCAAGCCTGGCCGTGCCCACGCGCCGGACCGCGGGGATCGGCCCGCGGTCGGGCGAGCTAGCCTGCCGGGCCGCCACCGCGCCGCGCCCTCGCGCGGCGGAGCCCTAGGCCAGCGTACGGCGCCGCAATCGGCCGCACAACGCGGCCTGCTGCCGTGACGTTGGGACCAGAGCCATCGGCGGCGGACGAGCATATTAACACCGGCCAGCGCGCTAGGGCGCGCGCGGCCTAGCGCGCCGAACCATGCGCCGCGCTAGCCCGCCCTGGCCCGCCCCGTGTCATGGTGCTGACGGTTAAGCGTTTTGCGCCCCGCCCCGGCCTAGCGCCATGCACGCCTGCGTCCAGGGAGAGGAACAGGCCTCGCCGGCGTTGCCCAATGGGACCGCGAGCCTCTGCCACAAGCCCACTGCACGCGCCCTCCTGTTCGACGCCCAGCCTGAATACGGCAGCCCGCCTCTTCGCCGCGGCATGACGACGGCCTACACGTACCCACCCGCCGCCCTGGCCGTGCGGCTCCGCGACTTCCTTCTGCACTCGGCTCTCCGCCACGGCTTCGCCACGGGAGCCTCCGTTGGGCGTAGCCCGCCCAGACCGTGCTAGGCCCTGGCGCCGCCCCTGGCGCGGGTACCCGCAGTCACACGCCGTCACACGCACGCGCGGCCCAACGTGCCCTCGGGCCCGTCCGCTGCGACCTGTCGCTGCGTTCGAACCAAGCCCGGCTGCGCCACAGTCCTGGCCGGCCCGGCCGGCCCGCGGCCGACTCAGTCGGGCCCCTGCCGGGCGCCATGCGCCGCTTGTGCGGCTCGGCACCACGCAAGCTTTGCGCGGCCTTCTACGTAAAGCTTGTCGGCCAGCTGCGCGAATCGCGGTCCACGTCCGCGCAGCTCGCCCGCCTCCGCCCCGTCAAACAACACAAATGCTCAGTATTGCGTATTAGTTACATCGATATCCGACTCCAAGATATTCCAACAGTTCACAATGTAGAAAGAACGCCAGTGTACACTTATTCTTGACTTTTTGTCGATCGCTCTTGATCATTTGCCTGGGCCCGCTAATTAAGTAAATCGAAATCCATGCCATACCCCTCGTTATATATATTGTCGATCGCCCGTGCCGGCGCCGGTCACGTCTCGACCGCGCGGTTCAGCAGCAGCAGGTCCGACACGCGCTTCGGCAGCGGAATGTACTCCACCAGGTGCACGCCAAACATCTTCATGATCAGGTACACCACGAAGAAGCACAGCACCGGCAGCCAGAACAGGAACAGCATGAGGTCGTCCCGGATGTTGTTCTTGCGCCGGCGCTCCCAGAACTTGGTGTACGGGTCCTGCTCCGCGGTCGCGCTGGCCTGGGCCGAGCCCTCGGCCGCCAGCGCCAGCACGCCGCCCTTGTCGAGCGCGACCCCGTCTGCCGGCTTGGTCTTGGGCGACCCGTCGGGGTAGATCTCGTCGTAGCTCGGCGGCGCCGCGGTCTGCGACTTGTCCGACGAGAAGTAGTCGTTGATGTACGGCAGCGTCGGCAGCCGGTTGTTGAACGCGGTCAGCGCGTCGTGCACGTTGTCCTTGAGGTTCTCGGTCAGGTGCGTCGCCTGCATCTTGTCCATTGCCCGCGCCCGGATCCCGCCCAGGTACCCGGCGATCCGCTGGTGCCGCGACAGATGGCCGTCCGTCTCCGACCCGTCGTCGTCGGCCTCGCTGTCCTCGCGCCGCGCGTGCCGCTGCAGCAGGCCCTGGATCCGCTTCTTGGACCACGGCCGCCGCTTGGCCTTGTCCGGCGCGGCCTCGGCGCCGGCCTCCTTGGCCGGCTTGTCCGCGCCGTACGTCAGCGTGTTTTTGCGCCGCACGAGCGCGCCGCGCACGCCCTCGCCGTCCTCGGCCTCCTGCAGCCGCTCGTCCGCGTCGTCCGCGTCCTCGCCGTCCGAGTCCGACGACTCGGACGCGTCCGACGAGTCCGACGGGTCCGACTCGCTCGGGTCCTCGTCGTCCGGCGCGCCGCTGCGTAGCCGCCGCTCCGGCAGCCCGGCGCTGTCCGAGTCCGACTCGTCCTCCGAGTCCGAGTAGTCGTCCGTCGACGACGCCGGCGACGACGGGCCCGACGACGTCGGCCAGTCCGGGAAGTCCTCCACCCGGCGGACCGCCGCGCTCAGCGACGCCCGGCCCGCGCGCTCGCCTGCGCCGCTCGGCGCGTACTTGAGCAGCAGCGCGCGCATCTCGGCCGTGCTCGCCACGTCGATCGCCGTCAGGCCCGCGTGGCTCTCGCGTACCGGGTTCGCGTCGCTGTTCAGCAGCCGCTGCGCAATCTCCACGTTGCCCAGCATCGACGCAAAGTGCAGCGGCGAGAAGCCCGCGTGGTCCGCCACGCGGTGCGACGCGCCGCGCGCCACCAGCGCTGCCACCAGCCGCTGGAATCCCAGCACCACAGCCAGATGCATCATGGTCTGGCCCGCGCCGTTGCGGTGCTGCCAGTGCACCTTGTAGGGTGTCTCGCTGTAGTCGACCAGGTCGAGACACTTGAGCAGCGTCTTCTCCATCTCGGACGTCTCGCCCGCCAGGCTGGTCGCAAAGTTGCCTTCGACCGTGGCCATGTTGCCGTTCGCGCTATCGCTACCAGAACCGGTCTGGCCCACGATCTTCATGGCAATCTGGCGAGCGTCCTCGAGGCGACCCGTCATCTTCAGTCCGACAACCTGCAAAGCCAGCTCCATAAGTTGTCTGTCTGTGTCGTCGACGTACGTGAACAGCTTGAGGTTGTCTTTGCTGAACTCGGACGTCACCACGTTGCGCAGCCGCACCACCACCGGCCCCGGCGTCGACGCCGGCGGCAGGATCGCCACAATCGTGCTCTCGCTCCAGATGTGCGTCTTTGCTGCGGGCTGGTCACCGAACATGACAATGAGGCCCTGGTGGAACCCCGTGCCGAGCACGGTCACCTCGATGCCGCCGCGGATCGGACCCTCCATCGGGATCAACCGCTGCAGCGTCGAGCTCTCGACGGACGCGTTCGGGTTGCCGGCCATCATGCCGGGCGCCGGCGCGTACGCCGAGATTGCCGCCGACGTGATTGTGATGGGCACGTCCAGGCCCAGGCTCGCATTCGGGTTCTTCGCCTGCAGCGGCGTGAAGCACGACTCTGGCGGCGTGCTTGCGTTCGACGACGCCGAAGGGCTCGGCTGCGAGAACGGCGACGTTTGCACCGGCGACGGCTGCGTCGTCTGTGTGTTGTTGAAGTAGGCAAAGCTCTCGCCCGACACCCGCCGGTCTGGCTGGAACTGCAGCTGCTGCTGGCCCACTGTCAGCGGCGTCAGGATCGCCTGCGACGACGGCGGTGGGATGCCGGCAGCAGCTATCGACAGGTCCCCGTTCGGGGCTACCCGTTGCCGCTGCGGCGGGTAGTTCGGGCTGGCCATGTTGTTGGGCATCCACACGTTGCCGTTCGGCACGCCCGCCACCGGGCCGGCGCTGTGCGTCGACGACGTCGACGTCCGCGACGACGACTTGCGCTTCTTTGTGTTGATCTGGCCCTGATCGGCGTACGACCGCTCTTCGGGCGAGTCCGGCACGTCCGCGCTCATCGACTGCGCGTACGTCGACTTCTTGCGCGCGTTTGCGTTCGTCGTCTTGTGGTCGTCTGTGATCATGATCGGGTTCGTGAACGCGCGCGCGACGACCTTGCCGGTGTGGTCTTTGACCACAAAGTACACTCTGTCGGGGTTAGCGCTGTCCGTGCCACCTGGGCGGGGTCACATACCTGAATCCGGTGCGCTCAGCATGGTGGCGACAGTAGCACGGAATACGCATCGGCAGCTCGACGTGCTTGACGCCGTCGGACGCGCCGGCCGCGGCCGACGCCTTGGGCGAGATCTCCAGCAGCTCAGAGCAATTGAACATGATGCCGCGGCCCTCGCCGTTCTCGAGCCAGTGTGTGTCGTCCACGGTCGGCTGCTTCTTGCGCGAGGCGCGCTTGCGCTCGCGGTTGATGCAGCCCGTGCAGACGTTGATGTAGCGGTAGCGGTTGTGGTCGCAGACGACGACGACGTCCAAGTCGAGCGTCTTGTCGTCCGGCTCGAACGTCTTGCGCAGCTGCTGGCGCGGCTTGGCGATCGTGCTCGCCGGCAGGTGCACAAACAGCGCACCCGGCGGCGGCTCGAACGTGAGCATGGCCTTGATCTGCGTCTCGACGCGCGACTTGACCGTGTCGGTGCTCACCGACAGCTTGTAGGGAAGCTCGGCGTCGGCCCAGTCTTCCGGGTTGAAGTCGGGCATGTGCGCCGGCGGTTTCCAGTCGGTCGGGCGTCCTTGCTGCATGACGAGCTTCTCGTGGCCGGGGGCGGTGGGCGAAAAAGCGAGGCCGTCGCGGGACGCGGGCTCGGTCTTCACGTCGACCGCGTCCACAGACGCGCCCGCGGCCGGTGCAACACTGTCCGACACGGCCAGAGCCTCAGGGGCGGGGCCAGCTGGCACATGCGGCTGTTTGCCGTCAAGCGGCCGCGCCACAAAGGGCTCCTGCTTCAGCGGCGCGCCCGCGCGGCCAGGTCGCACAAACAGCGCCGACGGCTGGTCTATCTGCGAGTGCGAGCCCAGCGCGCGCTGGGTAATTTCTTCGTACGACTCCAGCGGCGAGTTCGTGGCCATGTCGAAGTCAAAGTGCTCGGCCAGGTAGTCGTCTTCGTGGCGGCCCGAGCCCGAGCCCGAGCCGTAGTTGAGCACCGAATCGCTGTCGTCGTCCATGTCGCAGTCGTCGTTGGACAGCACGGGCGTCGTCGACGTCGAGAGCGACGACGGCGACAACGTCAGCGACAGCTCGGCCGGCGACAGCAACGGCGGGGGGGCTGCGGCGGCAACAGCTGCCGCACTCGGCAGCGTCCGCGGCGCAATCGTGTCGTCCGTGCACTGGAACGGGTACAGCTCGCGGTCGGCGTCCACGTCCAGCAGGAACGAAAAGTTGGTGTCCTCCGAGCGGAGCGTCGATTCGACAGGGTCCATCGGGCCGGCGCTGCGATCGGATGTGTGAGTTTGGAAGCTTGCGGCCTGCAGCCTTGGGCACGCGGGCCTGCTTCGGGCGCCGCGAGGGTCGTCTAAGGCGAGCGGCCGGTCGTGCTGGCCGGAGGGGGCCCCTTCTATCAAGCTGGCGCTCTGGTGTCTTGCGGGCGGCGACTCGCACCGCTTGCTAGCTCTCGATCGAACAGGTTCTGGTACACTCACTGCGCAGCACGCTTAAGCATTTCGTGGACACGGGCGAAGAGGGGTGCTGAGGCGACCTGTCGTGTAGAGGAGTTTGATAGCGTTTTGCTGATTTTCTGCACTTTCTCTGGCGGAGTGGTGTGCGCGAAAGCCAAGTAGACTCTTCTAACGCAGCCAAATCTGTGGATTGTTGGGGTTGCCGGGTTAAATGGCGCCCACGGCTCCGCCCAAGTGGCGTTGCGTCAGCCATGTGGTCGAATGCGCCCACAATGTCACGCATAATATTCAAATTGTTTGGTAGCAAATCGCCGGGCAACTACAGCCGAAATGTCACTCGCGCACGGACTCGCCCGCGCCCGCCCCGCCCGCACGCGTGCCACGGCGCGGGCATGCACGGCCGCGGCGCGGCCGCCGCCGCGTCTCAGGCGGCCCGAAGCGGCCCGCCAAGCGTGGTCGTGAGCACGGCCGGGCCGCGACAGGCCGCCGCGCGTACGGGCGCCTGGCGCGTCGCAACCTGCAGTCGGCCGTGCTTGGCGGCGCCACCCCAGCCGCCGCGTCGTACAACCAACGCGCTGGACTCAAGCGAGCGCGGCCGGCCCAGCGTGCCGGCCGCCCGGCCCGGTCGGACACCGTGCCGCGCGCCATGCCCTGGGCGGCCGACTGCCGCTGTCGCGTCGCGCCCCCACGCTAGAGAAAGAGTATATTACAGCCAGACGCCAAAAACAATGCCGGTAGTCTACATGGTGATGATCAGGATGAGCAGGATGATCAGGACGACGATCAGGAGAATAATGCAACACGACGACGCCGTTTCTACTCGTGGTTAGCTTTCTGCACTGCGGCTGTCGCGTCCAGGGGCCGCCGCCAGCAGCGGCCACCGGCCACTGGCCTCCGCCGGCTCCTGGCCACTGGCCGGCTGCCGGTAGTGGCCGCCGATCAGCCGCAGCCGCGCGCACGGTTTGCGGCTGACGGCCCGCGCGGGGAGGGGGGCACTTACCCTCGTTCTTGCGCAGGATCCATTTCACCCGGCGCATGCCCAGCTGCAGCTTGTCCTGCGTCGTCGTCACGCGGTTGTCCAGGTCCTCCAGCAGCCTGCGGTCAGCACCGGTAGCCCACGCACTCACTCTATCTGGTCGCCCAGCTCCTGGCCCATAACCTGCGCCTGCTGGCGCAGGTTGTTGACCGTCCCCAGCACGCCCTCGAGCTGCTGGTCCTGCTCGCGCATCAACAGCTGCTGCTGCTCGCGCTCCCACTCCAGGTCCGGCTCGGCCGCGTCGCCGCCGACGTCAATCGTCGTGAAGCCGTCCTTGGTCGGCGGACGCTTGCGCCGCATGGCCATCGACATGTTGGCGTAGTTTGCCCGGATCTTCTCGACCTCGGTGATGTATCCTTCCACAAACTTCTTGCGCGCGTCTATCTCGGCCTGAGTCAGCTCGAAGAACTGGTCCGGCGACTGCAGGATGGCGTCGACCGACTCCTTGAGATCGCGCAGGTTCAGGTCGAGGTCCTCCAGCGTCGTGATCAGGTCCTGCTCGGTCTGGGCAAGCTCCGGCGACGACAGCCCGGCCGTGGCCGACAGCCGCTCGTACGACGACACGAGCGACCGCAGGTTGGCCAGCTGCGCCTGCACCTCCTGTTGGAGATCGTAGAACGGGTCGTTGAAGGCCGACATCGTGGTTCGAGTGCGTGGACGATCTCTGGGCTCTGCGGATTTTGCGAGGTGTTCCAGCCCCTCACACAGCAGGCGAGTTTGCAACCGCAGCACTGCCCTAGACAGACCCGGCCAAGCCGGCGACTAGCTGCGCCGCGCCGCTCCACCGCCGACTACGACGCATTTAGGCGAGCTCGGTCGCGTGCGGCGGGGGTGGATGCGGATGCGACCGGCCACAGCCGCGAGATGCGGAGACGCCCGAAACGGCACTGTTTAAACAAACAGTCGGCCGCAGCTAGGCGGGTGCGCTGCCGGCGATGGGCGGACCGGCGCGCCGGGTGCCGCGCCCTCCGGCGCGCTTTTCGCGCGAGGAGGAAGTGGCAACGGACGGAGGCCAAGCCAGCCGAGGCTCGTAAGGTGCTAGCTATGCAGCCGCCGGCTGTCGGCTGTGGCCAGTGGTGGACAGGAACGGTCACCTCCACGGCCAGCTCAGCTTTCAGTCTGCCTAACCGGCTCGGCCCACCTGATGCCGTGGCGACCGGTCAGCCCCCGGTGCCCCGATCTACCCGCCGGCCGACGAGCTGATCGCCAACCGGTTAGCTAGCCAGGTCATACAGGCGTCCAGACGTAGACTAACCAAAGATCATATTATTATTATAAAACAAAAACACGCCATTCCCTTACGACCGAGGCTCAGGCGACAGGTGCTCGCCCGAGTCCAACTCGTACACGTCGTCGTCTCCGCCAACCTCAAACACGTCAGCGTCCTCACCGCCAACGACGTGCGAGTCAGCCTCAACCACAGCTCCAGCGCCCGCCGCAGCGCCCACGGCCGCGCCGCCAGCCGCACCCGCGGCAAGACCAGTCCGGCCGGCACCCGCACCAGCGCCAGCGACGTCGAACTTGTAGTCGTCGATGTGCTCCTTGAGCTCGGCACGCTTGAGGTTGTTGTTCTTGCGGCGGCGGTAAAACAGCAGCAGGAGCAGGGCAACCAGGGCAATGACGCCCACGGGCACGCCGACACCGATGCCGATCTTGGCGCCCGAGCTCATTCCGGTGTGGGCCTCCGAGCCGGCAGAGTTGGTCGAGGTCGTGATTGCGCCGGTGGTCGTCGTCGAGCCGCCGCCGTTGCGGGTCGTGACCGCCGTGTAGAACGAGGTGCCGACCGAGGACGACGTGGTCGAGATCGAGGTCGAAGGGTCGGGCGAGTCGGTAGGAGTTGCGTAGCCGGAGTCTTCGGTGGACGTGGTCGTGATCGAGTCGGTCGTCATCGACGACGACGACGACGACGACGACGACGATGACGACGACGAGCCTACAACAGTGGCCTCGATCGTCGTCGTGACGGTCACCTGGACGACCTCGGCCGACGTCGTCGACTCGGTCTCAGACGCACCCGTCGTGTACGCGTCGGTAACAGTCGCCGTCGACGCATCGTCCGTCGTCGTCGGAAACTGGGCCACGCCGTCGGACCACGACAGAGTGTCGAGGTCAATCGTCGTCGTGCGTACGCTCGAGCCGTCGGTCAAGACCGCCGTGTAGTATCCAGTCGTCGCCGTGACGGTCCACACGGCGCCGTTGGACGAAGACGACGAGGACGTCATGGTACTGCTGTCGTTGCTGGACATGCTGCCGTCAGCACCGCGCCCCGCGCTCACATACCTGACAGATGCTATATGCTGAAAAGAATTGTCTCTGGGTCGGAACGCCCGTCTATTGGCTCCACTTCAAACGTCCGCCTGGCGCTCTTTCGCGCTGTTGGGTGGGCTCTCGGTCCCTGGGTCGGCCAGTGGGGCTGCTGGTCTCGAACTGTCCACGCTGAGGTCGTTTCTGACGGCCGCACAGCTATTGATGAATGATTTTTGTAAGTCGCTCAGGGAGTGAAAAGGAGAAATTTGCTATGGCGGCCGGAAGCGACTTGTGTGGTGGAGTAGCCTGTTTGGTGGTATCCACACCTAAAAAAAAAGCTGGTTCTACCCTTGCATTGCCAGGTCTTGCGGGTATATTGACTCCTAGCGCGTGAACACAATCACGCTAGTATGTTCCTGAACATAAAAGCTTATTTTGAGCGCACCGCATAATCAGTAGCAGGTGCGGCTAACGGCTTCGGGCGCTCATGGAACAATTATAGATCTCAGGACGCTAGCCGGTGCATTAGCGTGCAGCGTACACTGCACCATGAGCCGAAACCCGGCGAAAGTCGCCGCCGAGCAGGCTAGCGGCGCCGCGCCACACAGCACCGCCCGGGGCGCGGCGCGTGCAGCGGGCGGGGCAGGCGCAGTCTGCCGTGGCTGTGCGCGCGTACGCGGGCCGCGGTGCGGCCGGCGCGGCGGCCGGCGTGCGGCGCGCGGCGCACGACGTGCGGCTGAGTCACGTGCGTTGCCCATTTGCGTTGCCACAGCAACCTTTGTTTACGCCGGCACTTTACCAACGCGCTCGCCCTCCGCGACCGCGACCTCCACGCCGTTGGCTTTCCGACCGACGGTCGGCTTGCCAACGGCGGCCGTCGATAGATAGGCCCCGGCGGCCGCTCGCTCTTTCTCCCCCATCCTCCCCTGCATCCAAACACAATGGTTACCAGATCTGTTGTTGCCGCCCTCGGCCTGATGGCCTCGGGCTCGTCGTTTGCGATGGCCTCGACCAAGGCCGGTCTGAACGCGGCCAACGCCGACGTGCTCAAGGACCTCTTCCAGTCGGACGCGCTCCCCTGCGTAAGTGTGCCGCGTGCGTTGCAGGCGTGGTTGGCTGATATCGATTTCCCGGTCTACAGCACTCTGCTGGTGTTGCTGCTTGTGTCAACGAGCTCCAGGTCCAGTTCTTCGAGTGCCCGCCGACGAACCTCGAGTGCCAGTGTGGCTCTCTCAGACAGCTTGAGCTGTCTTGCTATGGAATTTGCCCAGAGTCGGTAAGTAGAGCGATTGGCGCCCGGCCCGCGGCCGTCGCGCGCCGCCCGGCAGTCGCAGCCGGAAATTTGGATTCCGACCGGCCCAGTGACGGGCTAACCCTCCAGGACATTCTCCTCTACATTTCCGAGACCATTAACGACGTGTGCTCGAATGTTGGTCCCCTTGATTCTGCTGAGCACGAGCCTCCCTACGCTAAGGAGGAGACTGAAAGCGAGGAGCAGAACTTTTATGAGGATGATGCCGAGGCCGATGCGGACGAGGCTGACGAGGCTGACGAGGCGTCTGTCGAGGATGCCGATGCTGAGGCTGCTGATGTCGAGGACGACGAGGACGTCGAGGACGCCGAGGTCGAGGACGCCGAGGTCGAGGACGCGGAAGAGCCCGCGGAGGAGATGACCGCCGACGAGGACGTCGACGAGGCCGACTTTGTCAAGCCGGCCGAGATCCCCATGATCACCGCCGCGCCGCAGCCTCAGGCCGCCGCCGATGGCCTCTTTGAGGTCTCGGTCGACACCACCTTCGGCCCGGCCGCGTCCGAGGAGGTTGCTGGTGTGACCAGCGCCGCCGCCGAGCCGACTGCCGCGCCCGAGGCCGCCGAGGTCGCGCCCGAGCAGGTCGTGCCGGCGCCGACGCCCGCTGCCGCGCCCGCCCAGGACGCGCCCGAGGCCGTTGCCACGCCCGAGGCTGTTCTGTCCGAGGACGACTTCCCCGAGGCCTACGAGGTCGAGGAGCGCCCGAGCCCGGTCGCCATCTTCACCCCCGCCCAGACCGTGTTCTACGACGCCGAGGCCACCATGACCGTCACCTACCCCCAGTTCCTCGGCTACGACTTTGCCCAGGCCACCCCTGCGCCCGAGGCCGCTGCCGCCGAGCCCGTGGTTGAGGCTGCCGCCGAGCCCGCTGCCGTCCCCGAGGCCTCGGCCGAGCACGTTGCTGCCGAGCCCATGGACGTCAGCCAGGTCGCCGATGTTCCCGGCATGATGGCCGCTGCGCCCACCGCCGCCGCTGCCTCGAACAAGACCCAGAAGGCTGACGCGCCCGTGCCCAAGCGCAACACGACCCTGGCCAGCCCGCCCTACGCCAACGCGTCGTCTTCGACCGGCTCGCGCGTCAACTCGACCGGCAACTACACTGCCCGCGCCAACGAGACCATTGCCGACTCGTCGGCTCAGGCTACCGTTGTTGGTCTGGCCCGCCAGATCCTGCCGGCGGCCTCGATCGGCCTGCTCGTTGCGTTCCTGGCCTTCTAAGCGCCTGCATTCGACCCCATCTATTAGAGTCTGTCGGGAGTCCTGACTGGCCGCACTGTTGATCTCTACATATTTACGTCTATATACGTTTGGTCGCTGCGAGCGGACTGCACGCCGCGCCTTGCGCTGTGGCGCGGGCGCGGGCGCCGTAGAGTGTGCGCCGCACGGCGCGGCCGCATGGGTCGCACGAGCCGCACGAGCCGCATGAGCCGCATGAGCCGCACACAGCGCCCCATGCCGCGCCTCATCCTGCGCCGCACGGAGCGTCGCGCGGATCTTCCGCAGCGTCGCACCAGCCGCGCACACGCGCCGCATCTCGTGCGGCTCAGGTGAGGCCACCGGCCGCCGGCGCTGCCGGCCGACCCCGCCAGGCCCCTCCATCAGCAGCCCCGCCGGCACCTGGCGGCCCGGCGCAGCCCGCCGCTGCCCGCATCCCGCGCCGTCGTCCTGCAGGCCGGGATTTCATTGGGCCGCGCACAGGCTCCGCTTCCGTTGAGCCGGCAGCCGTCCGAACGGCCGCCGAGCAGCTACTGCTGCCCCCGGCTGCAGCCCACTTGCCTGCCAGTGCGTAGACCAACCTCGGCAGGCTCCGCCGGAGGCGCGAGACGCTCCGCAGCCGTTCTGGTGCTGCTTGATAGCCGCCTATCCGACCGGAGCTTCCTTCCCAACACAGTCTGACGTACAAAGTTGTAGTTAAGCCAGCCGGCACAGCCGGACCACACAACCCCCCGAACGACGGCGACAATCAGGTTCGGACGGCCACAGCAGGCCACGCGGGACAGCAAACAGGTAGCGCACAGGCGGCGCGCACACACAGACAGGCCAATCGACTGAGCGCGGCGCAGGAGCCGCTAGGTCGTGACACGGCCAAAGGAAAGCGGACGCGCAGCAGCGCCGCGGACGCGGCCAGACGGCCGCAGACGCGACAGAACCTGCGGCGGAGCAGCGCGAGAAGCGCGCAGCAACGGCCGCAGACGCGGAGAGGACGGCCGGCGCGATGGGGGACGTGAGCCGCACGGATTGCGGCGCAGGCGCCACCGACGTCCGCTCGGCCATCGAGCTCGAGGGCGAGCACTCGCTCTCGCCCTGGCAGCGCGAATACAAGACCGCGCTCTCGGCCGGGTGCTCGTCGATGGTGTCGACGCTGGTCGGGTTTCCGTTCGACAGCGTCAAGACGCGGATGCAGACGTACAAGTTCAACTCGATGCTGCACTGCGTGCTCGAGACCAAGCGCACCGAGGGCCTCGCCGGGTTCTTCCGCGGTAAGTGGCGCAGCGGGCGGGCTGACGGCAGGCGTGTCGGCGCCGCTGGTGTCGATCACAACCGGACGGACGCTGTCGTTCTCGATCTACGCGCAGTGCAAGATCGCCTACGGCGACGCGCTCAAGCGCGCGCTCGGCCCGGCCTACGCCGACCTTGTGGACGCGGAACCGGCGCCGGCGTCGGGCGTGCTGGCCCAGTTTGCGCGCAAGGACGTGTACGCGTCCATGCCGATCTACTTTCTGTCGGGCGCGACGGCGGGCGCGTGCGTGTCGCTGTTTGCGTGCCCGTTCGAGTTCACCAAGCTGTCGACGCAGATCGAGATGCTGATGGCGCGCGCGTCGCAGGCGTCGCTGCCCGACTCGCGGCCGGAGCCGCACCGGCCGCGGGGGACGATCGAGAGCGCGCGCAACATCGTGCAGCGGCGCGGGCTGCTCGGCCTGTACTCGGGCTTCTCGTACGGCCTCGGTAGGTATCCCCGTGGGCGCGCTGACGGCAGCGCGCGACTGCATCGGCACGGCGCTCTACTTCACCGTGTACGAGTCGCTCAAGAAGACGCTGATGGCGTCGAACGGGCCCGAGGAGGTCTCGCCGCTGGTGATCGCCTTCTCGGGCGGCATGTGCGGCATCTTGTCGTGGTCGGTCGTGTTTCCGATCGACACGATGAAGTCCATCTTCCAGCGGGACATCCTGACGCGGCCGCCCGGCACGCCGCCGACGCGGCGCACGCTGAGCCTGTCGCACCCGCGCATGTACCGCGGAATTGGGTAAGTGTGCCCGCTTTGGAAGTGGGCGTCGGAGCTTGCCGGGCGTTCGGCTACGCACGCCACGCACGCCGCCGCCCGCCAGCCGAACCCGCTAACGCACAGGGCGTCGATCGTTCGCACCGGCGTCGTCAACATGACGTTCTTCTCCATCTACGAGCGGCTGTTCAACTACCTGTGACCGCTCCTGTACTCTAGAAATTGCATCGCCAGCACGCTGGCAACTGTATTGTAGCTATCTGGTGGCGGTGGCGGGCGGTGCGGGGCGGTGCGCGGACCGAGCCGCGCGAGCCGCGCCTGCACCGCCGCGCACCGCCGCGCACCGCCCCGCGCCGCCCTACTGGAGCAGCTTCTCGACGGCCCCCTCGATCGAGGCTGTTGGTAGTTAGCACGTGCTCCCTCCGCGCCTGCCCACGCACCTGGCGACGAGAACGACGAGTACCGGTCCACAACCTTGCCGGACGGGTCGATCAGGAACTTCTCAAAGTTCCACTTGATGCCGCGGAAGCCCAGCGTGCCGGCCCTGTCGTCAGCCGCGCCCCCGCGCCACGTACTTGTGCGCCTTCAGGAACTTGTACACCGGGTCCGCGCTCGTGCCGTTCACGTCCACCTTCTTCATGATCGGGAACTGCCGTCAGCTCGCCCCCGCGCTGCCGTACCGTCACGCCGTAGTTGAGCGTGCAGAACTGCGCGATCTCCTCGTCCGTGCCGGGCTCCTGGCGGCCAAACTGGTTGCACGGGAAGCCGATGATCACCAGGCCGCGGTCCGCAAACTTGCGGTACAGCTCCTCCAGGCCCTCGTATTGCTGCCGTTAGCCTGCGCAGACTCTTCACGCACCGGAGTGAAGCCGCACCTGCCGTCAGCGCGCCCCGCATCTGCACTTACTTGGACGCCACGTTCACGATCATCACGGCCTTGCCGGCCAGCTGCTCAAAGGGGTACGGCGCGCCGCGCGCGTCGGCGGGCGCCAGGTCGTAAAAGCTCTCGGGCACGGTGGAGTCCATTGGGTCGATGGCGGCGATGCAGCGGCTCGCGGCTTATATGTCTCCGGGAGCGCTAGCCGGAACGGGCGCGAACGGACCACCGTCACGTGGCCGACAACGGCGCGCAGCCGCACGCCGGGTAAGCTTTGTCAGCACGTCGCCAAGTCGCACCGCTCCGGACCCGCCGGCCACGGCATGGACATGATTGTGCTATCGACTGGGAACGTGTCGCACGAGGCGCAGGGGCCGCAGGACGTCGGTCCCGACCTCGCGCGGCGCGCGGCGGCGTGGGCGGACGAGCCGCGCGCGGCCGCGCCCGCCGCGCCCGTGCGCATCGGGCCGCCCGCGGTCGCGCCGCTGGTGGCTCCTCGTGGCGCAGCCTGGGACGCCGAGGACGACGGCCGGCTCGAGCTGACCGCCAAGATCTTTTTTGCATGGCCGGCGCCGGGCACGGCGCCGGCCGCGGCCGTCGCCGGCCGCGTGGCGGCCGCGCGCGCGGCGCTGGCCGAGCTGGCGCTGACCGCCGGCCAGCCCAAGACAGTCGACATCCTCGTGCTCTCGTTCCCCGAGATCGTGTTCTCGCCCGACGACGAGGACGACGCGGACGAGGGCGCGCTGCTGGCGGCCGTGTCTGACACGTGGCTGGGCGTTACGCGCGCGCCCGAGGCCGCCGGCGTCGCGCGCTTCGCTGTCGCCGAGTTCTCGACCGCCCGGCTGGCGGCGCTGGTCGCGTTCTGCGCGGCGCAATCGTGCCCGCGCCCGGCGCTGAACCAGATCAACGTGCGGGACTGCTGCGCACTCCCGCCGAGCCTGCTTGAGCTGGCCAAGACGGCCGACGTCAAGCTGGTCGCGCACAACGACGCGTTCGACGTGCTGCCACAGACCGCCGTTGCCGGCGTGCTCGCGCCCGTGCTCGCCGCATGCCCGGCGCTGCCGGCCGCGGGCTGGGCGTGGGCGTGGCTCGTCAAGGCCACTGTGATCGTGACCAACCGCGGCGTCGTTGCCGCCAACGGCTGGATTGCCGGATTCTCGCATCAATAGATTACTATGCTAGCCCACCATGCTGCGCTTGCGGCCGCGCAGCCGCACCGCGTCCAGCTTCTTCAGGATCTCCTTGACCTTGAACACGGCGGCCTTGGTGCCGCGGCCGTACGCGGCCTCGTAGCCGACGAGGACGGCCGCGAAGTACTCCTCCGCGTGCTGCGGGTGCGTGCTGCTGAACGCCCGCTCGAGCACGTACAGGTCGACGGCCTTGTCCTCGGCCAGGGTCGCCTGCGACGCCAGGCCGAAGTCGATCAGCACCGCGTGGCCGGCCCGGACGAGCACGTTGGACGTGGTCAGGTCGCCGTGGACGATGTCCAGCGCGTGCAGCGTGGCGATCTGCGCGCCGACCGCCTGCAGCAGCTCGTGCGCGCCGGCGGCGGCCGCGCCGGCGCCGGCGGCGGCCTCGCTCTGCCAGATCCACGCCTTGAGCGACGGGCCGTCGACGTTCTCCATCCAGATGCAGCCGTCCTTGGGGTCGACCGCGACCAGCTCAGGCACGCTGACGCCGGCCTGCGCCAGCCGGAACAGCACGCGCGCCTCGGCCAGCGTCCGGTGCTTGGTGAGCTGCTGGTCAAGCGTGGGATGCCGGTACGTCTTTGGCGGCCGATACTTGAGCATGAATCCGTGGCACGCGCCGTCGCCGGCCACGCGCTGCGAGTTGAACGGATGGACCGCCGAGTAGAACACCTGGGCCTCGGCGCCCTGCGACACCAGCGCGAGCTCCAGCTCGGCCGGGAGGCACGGCGGTCTGTCGGGCAGCGCCATTGTGTGTCGGTGGAGGCGCGGCGGCGAGAAGGCTTGCGGTTACCCGGCTAGGGTTCTCCCGCGCCCCGAGCTAGGGCTCGCGCGTGTCTTGTGCGACCGGCCGTCGCACCGACCAGGGGCTCAGGGGCCGCCGTGCGGGGCCGCCGTGTGGCGGTGCCGCGGCGCGGGCGCTGCGGTCTGCCGCGGGCGCCGCGGCTTGCCGCCGCAAGCGCGCCCGCGCGAGCAGGCGCGGGCTGCCTTCGGCAGCGAGGCAGCGGGAGCGCGACGCCGTGGTCGTGGGCGCGGCGCTTGACGGACGCGGCGGCGGCCGGCGGCCGGCTGTCGGCACCCGGAGATGCGGCGTGCTGAGCAGCCGCCCGGCAGCCTCGCCACAGGCTCGCCGCACAGCCACCCGCCGCCGCGGCCCGTGGCTGAGCAGCAGCTACCGCGCCACCGGCCGTGGCGCCCGCCCTCCGGCCCGGCCAGTAGCGCGCCGCGCCGACGTGACACCAGCGCCGCGCGCGCCAGCGTATCTCGCGCGCCGCGCGCGCGTTGCGGCCGCAAACGCGCCAGACCGGCTTTGTTGACCGTCACGTGCGGTGGCGCCGACGCGTCTTCAGCGCCGCCCGCTCCTCTCTCCTCCCCACCACCATGTCGCTCGAAGCTGAAGAAGGTGCGCCGGCCATGCCCCAGGAGGGCGAGTTCGTCGACGAGGAGATGGTCGTCACCGGCCCGACGCCGCTGTCCATGCTCGAGGTACGTCGGCCGCGGCCGCGCTGACGCCAGGGCAACGGCATCACCGGCTCGGACATCAAGAAGATCCTCGAGGCCGGGTTCAACACGGTCGAGTCGATCGCCTATACGTAGGTCGGCGTCCGGGCGCGCTGACCGCAGGCCCAAGCGCGTGCTGCTGGGCATCCGCGGCATCTCCGAGGCCAAGGCCGACAAGCTGCTGACGGAGGGTACGTGTGGCGGTGGCGTGGCTGACAGCAGCCTGCAAGGTCGTGCCCATGGGCTTCACGACCGCGACCGAGTACCACCAGCGGCGGAGCGACCTGATCTCGATCACGACCGGGTCCAAGCAGCTCGACACGCTGCTGGCCGGCGGCATCGAGACCGGGTCCATCACCGAGGTGTTTGGCGAGTTCCGCACGGGCAAGAGCCAGCTGTGCCACACGCTCGCCGTCACGTGCCAGCTGCCCATCGACATGGGCGGCGGCGAGGGCAAGTGCCTCTACATCGACACCGAGGGCACGTTCCGGCCCGTGCGGCTGCTGTCGATCGCCCAGCGGTTCGGGCTCAACGGCCAGGAGGTCCTGGACAACGTCGCGTACGCGCGCGCGTACAACGCGGACCACCAGCTGCAGCTGCTGAACCAGGCCGCCAGCCTGATGGCCAACTCGCGGTTCTCGATCCTGATCGTCGACAGCATCATGTCGCTGTACCGCACGGACTTCAACGGCCGCGGCGAGCTCGCCGCGCGCCAGATGCACGTCGCCAAGTTCCTGCGCACGCTCCAGCGGCTGGCGGACGAGGTACGTGGCCGCCGAGCGCGCTGACCCAGTTCGGCATCGCCGTCATCATCACCAACCAGGTCGTCGCCCAGGTCGACGGCATGGCGTCCATGTACAACCCGGACCCCAAGAAGCCGATCGGCGGCAACATCCTGGCGCACGCGTCGACCACGCGGCTGTCGCTCAAGAAGGGCCGGGCCGAGCAGCGCATCTGCAAGGTCTACGACTCGCCGTGCCTGCCCGAGTCCGAGTGCATCTTCACGATCAACGAGGACGGCATCGGCGACCCCAAGGACGAGGAGTAGGGCCGCTGCGGCCGCAGCTTGCTTGCCCGGTCGGGCGTGTATTAACACTCTATCACGTAATCAGAACTTTTGCAGCTAGTCGCGCGGGATGCCCGCCAGCTCGTCGTAGTCCATCGTCAGGTTCATGTTCTGCAGGCACTGCGTGGCGGCGCCCTTGAGCAGGTTGTCGATCGTGGCCACGACGACCACGCGCGGCTCCTTGGAGTGCACGCCGAAGCCGCCGACCGCGACCGAGTGCTTGCCCGAGTTGTCCTTGACCATGGGCGCCTCGGTCGTCACGTGGATCAGCGGCTCGCCGGCGTACTTGGCCGCGTAGATCTCGCGGATCTCCTGCGACGTCATGTACTTCTTGAGCGGCAGCGACACCGTCAGGCTGATGCCCTGGAACCACGACGCCACGTGCGGCACAAACGCCACCGACGTGCCCATCTGCGCCGACACCTCGCGCTCGTGGATGTGGTCCGTCAGCGCGTACGCGATCATGTTGTCCTTGAGCACGTTGACGTCGTTCTTGGGCGACGGCTTGGTGCCGGCGCCCGAGTAGCCCGACACGCCAAACACCGTGGGCTGGCCGGCCAGGTACGGCACCAGCGGCGCGATCGCGGCCTGCGACCCGGTCGCGTAGCAGCCGGGGTTGGCGATCCGCTTCGACTTGGCGATCGCCTCGCGGTCGTTGAGCTCCGGCAGGCCGTACGCCCACGCGCTGTCGAACCGGAAGTCCGCGCTCAGGTCGACGATCGAGCTCTTGCCGCCCTCGACCGACTCGATCGCGTTCACGAACGGCATGCACGCGCCGTTGGGCAGCGCCATCACCCACACGTCGATCTCGCCGTCCTCCTCCATCCTCTTGACGTCGTCCACCGACAGGCTCTGGTACACGATCTCCTTCTTGCTGTAGCCCTGCAGGACCTTGCCCGCCAGCTCGCGCGACGACACGTTGTTGAGCTCAAAGTACGGGTGGCTGTCGATCAGGCTGATGAGCGCCTGGCCGGTGTAGCCGCGCGCGCCGATCAGCGCGACCTTGGCCGGCTTGGTGTTGGCGCCCTTGCGCGTGTTGTCGGCCTGCGTCGAGTACGCCCGGCGGCCGAGCGCGCTCTTCTCGTTCGGAAACAGCGTCCGCGTCAGCGTCGAGAACTTGCGGACCTGGCCCGCGCCGCGCGCGGGCGCGCCGCCGGCCGCCGGCACCTGCGAGATGCTCTTGGTGAACTGCTTGATCATGTCCGTGACCGCGTCGGGCGAGTCCACGCCCGCCCAGAAGAAGATGTGGCCGTTCTTGACGAACGAGCCGTCGGCGCGGTCGAAGAACCACGACGCGCGCTCGTGGTCCTCCTTGATGACCCACTGCAGCGCGGCGTGCTTGGACTGCAGCGTGTTCCAGACGTTGTCGGTGACCTTGTTGGTCCACGCCTCGTGCGTGCCCGAGAAGATGTCCACGTAGGCTGGTCCGCCGTTCTTGGCCTCCTTGACCACGGCCAGCACCTCCAGCGGCTCGTCCGAGTACGCGGTGAAGGGCGTCGACTCGAGCGTGGCCGCGTACGCCTCGGCCGCGGTCTCGTTCGCGATCGTCGAGTCCCGCAGCAGCGCCTGCTTGAGCGCGCCCGCCGACGGGAAGTCCGCCACCTTGTCCGTCGTCACGATCTTGAAGCCCCGGTGGATCATCGTGCCCGCGCCCGAGTCCGTGAAGAGCTCCTTCTCGAGGTCGCCCGTCGAGATGATCGCCACCGACGACGACCGCGGCAGGTGCATCAGCAGGTCGCGGATCTCCTTGATCTTGAGCTTGGTGCCGTACTTGACCCACGGCTGCTTCATCAGCGAGTCGTACTCCTCGTCCAGGTTGATCACGCTGATGATCTCGCCCGTCTCGCCGTGGATCAGCCCGCCCTTCTCGTTCAGGTACACGATCTTCAGCGGCTGCACCACCCGCGCCAGCTCGCCCGCGGCCACGTCCGCGTTGATGTTCAGGATCTGGCCGTCGTACGTCTCGGCCATCGACGTCAGCACCGGCAGCGCGCCCGCGCGGATCGACGCCTCGATCGACGACTTGTCCACCGACGTGATCCGGCCGACCAGGTCGTACTTGTCCTTGTCCAGGTACTCGGCCGTGAACACGCCGCCGATGATCGGCCGCGCGCGCACGCCGTGCTTCTCCAGCGCCTCCACCAGCTTCATGTTCTGCTCGAGGAAGCACTTGCGCACCACCGACATGGTCTTGCTGTCCGTCACGCGGATGCCGTCGTGGTACTCGGGCTCCACGCCCTCCTTCTCGAGGATCTCGTTGATTTGCGGGCCCGTGCCGTGCAGGATGATCGGATACAGCCCGACGTGGTTCAGGAACGCCAGCGACGACGCCAGCTCCTCCAGGTTCTGCGTGATGATCGCGCCGCCGACCTTGATGACCGCAAACTGCTGGCTGTTTGTCAGCGCGCCCGTCGCGTCCACTTACTTGTCCACCGACGTGAAGTACTTGAGGTACTGCTCCACCTCGCGCTTGCTGCCAATGTTGTTCAGCAGCTGCACCACCGTCGACTTGGTCGAGTTCGCGCGCATCTGCCCGCCAAACTGGCTCACACGGACAGCGACGCGGCCCTGCCGGGCCGCACCGAGGCTCGAGCGCACTGCCGCCGACAGCGCGGGGGCTGCGCTGCGCGCGAGCTTGCAGGAACGGAACATGGCGTCTCTATAGGTCCAGAGAGGTCTTTATGCAGACGACAAGGCGGATTGGGCGGCCTATAAATCCTGGAGACAGCCCTGGCCTCAGATTTTTCTTGATTTTCCGGATGGCGGCCGAAATTTCCTTAAAAACTTTTTTTTTGGCTCGCTATAATGAGTCAACCCGGCCGGCCGGCCAGCCGGGGCACATGCAAGCTCTACATAGACTACCGACGAATGGCCCTGGCTGGCCGTGCTGGCCGAGCCCGGCGGGGGTCGGGCCGCTGGCGACGCCGCGTCGACGTGGCATCGCCCAAGAGCGGCATTCAATTAACGGGTGGCTATCAAGCTGTCTGTTCCTGTAGCGTTGGATCCAGAGAGTAAACGGCTAGCGCCCGCGAAATCGGGCGGCCGGCTGTACACGCTTTTCGGCTGGTGCTGGGAGCCTGACGGACGGCGGCGGCGGCGGCGGCGGCGACGGCGACGGCGACGGCGACGGCCGCGGCCGGCCGCTGGCACGGACCCGGCCGCTTGGAACTGCTTGGTACCACATGATCTGCTTGGTAGATCGTGGCACACTAGGGAGTGCTTGCCACATAACGCAATCGTAAAAACCGCTCGAGCGGGGATTTGCGCGGCCGTGCGCCGATGGCTGCCCGCCGATGGCCGCGGGCAGCGACTGGCCGCGCAATTTTGGCCGGGAATTTTGCGGCCGATCGCGCGACCGCTAAGCGAGCGCGCTCGGCAGAGATTCGGCAGCTACAATGGCCGCGCGGCTGAGCGGCGGCAGGAACGCCGGTGGCTGCTACGGACCGGCACGGCGGTGCAGTGCGGCGCACGAGTCATCACAACGTGATTTATTTCTATGAACCACGGCAGTGGCATGGCTCAGCCGAGCCAGTGGCCGGGAACGACCGGCAACGCCAGCATGGACACTCAGAACCGGCACCTGTCTGTCAGCATGGCCAACACCAAGCAGGTGTCTGGAGACCTCAGAGATCTTGGTGATAATTATAAATAATCATAGAAATCATTCAAAGTAGCAAAATTTTTTAACATCAGCGGGCTCGCCGACACCTGCTCCGTCGGACTTACCTTGTCGGACGCCAGAGCCGGCACACTGATCAGAATTTTTTTGTTCGCATGTTGACCACGCCCCATGTTGGAACTAGGCGTGTCCCGGGTACGTGGACGCTCAAGCGCAAATTATAGGTCATCAGAAAGCGTGCGGCCCTGGCGGCTCAAGAACGGGCGCGGCGCCCGCCAGGTCCGTCCTTGAGCGTCGGTTGCGGGCTGCGGCCGCCGGCCGGGCGGTGGGCATTGGCGCGCAAGAGGCGCGGGCGAGAATTTATGGCGGTGTGGACGCGAGGCGAAGTCCCAAAGCGGCAGCTGTTAGGGTTTAGACCTAGCGTGCGTGACTGCGTTTCGTTACGGTGAGCCTCGCAGCACCACCAAACCTTCAACCTTCGCACCACGGCTCACACTAGCTACATCAAATCCAAAACACATACAGGCTTGCCTTGTAAACCATTTTTCTTTACTTTCACATACATCAATAAACATGTCCGAGGAAACCGTCGTCAAGGGAACCCAGTGGAGATTCGTCGAGGTTGGCAGAGTCGTCCTGGTCAACAAGGGCACCTCCGCCGGCAAGCTCGCCGCCATTGTCGAGATCATCGACCACAAGAGAGTAAGTGCACCGAACAGGCCGTCCGGCCGCCGCGCCGCCGGCAGCGCTGACCCGCCAGATTCTCATTGACGGTGCCTCCACCGGCGTCCCCCGCCAGGCTATCACCCTCGCTCACGTCACCCTGACCCCCCTGGTCGTCTCGAAGCTGCCCCGTGGCTCGCGGACTGCCACCGTCGCCAAGAAGTGGGCCGAGTCGAGCATCGACGAGAAGTGGGCCAAGAGCGCCTGGGCCCAGAAGATCAAGAGCAGAGAGGTCAGATGGGGTCTTAACGACTTCCAGCGTTTCCAGGTCATGGTCCTCAAGAAGCAGGTATGTTCCGCGTGCGCGCCCGGTCGGCCAGTGCTAACGTCCCTGCAGAAGCGGTTCGCTGTCAACAAGGCTGTTGCCAAGGCCAAGAAGTCGGCGTAAATCTCTTTAATTTTGTAGCAATAGGTCAAGAATAAAAGTCGAATAGTCTCTACAAAATAACACTTCTTCATGAACAATCGACCTCAGGCCGCGCCGGACCCGTTCTCGGCCAAAGCTGTTTATTGCGCGCCTGCCGTTACTCGGCGCGGTCTAGATACACAAGTGTCCGCTCGTAATTGATACCCTGCGCAGTGTCCTTCCAAAATCGGCTTCCTCAGAAGATGGTGCCGAACGAGTTGTCGAACCGCTTCGACCGCTCCCAGTTGGCCTTGTTGATCGACTGCGTGCCGTCCTCGAACGTGGCCGGGAACTTTGTGTGCTTGAACGTGAAGCCCACGAACGCGGCCCGGTCGAGCTTGTCGGTGCGGTCCGCGATGCGCTCGAGCTGCGCCTGCTTGTCGTGCACCTCCTTGTACTTGGCCATGTCCTCCTGGTTCGAGAAGTCGTCAAAGTAGCCCGCGTCGATGTCCGAGTCCAGCTGGGGGATGAACGGCGGCTGCAGCTGCCGGATCGTGGCCAGGTCCGTCTCGGCAAAGTACGCGTGCCGCTGGACCTCGTTCAGCGACCGCAGCCGCTTCTCCGGCACCGCGATCAGCCGCTTGATCAGGTCCCACGTGCGGTCGCTGATCGCGTACTGGTTGTTGTCGAACACCGGCCGCTGCAGCACGTCGCGCCAGCTGCGCAGGTTCGAGTACGTCTCGTCCATGGTCGAGCCCGAGAACGGCGGGTAGCCCGAGAGCGTCTCGAAGAGCATGCACCCGAGCGACCAGTAGTCGATCGTGAAGTCGTACTGCTTGCCCTCGAGCACCTCGAGCGCCATGTAGTCGGGCGAGCCCACGATCGAGTTGGCGTAGTTGACGTCGCGGCCGCGCAGCGACCGGTACAGCGACTGGCGCTCGGACGCCGACCGCCGCGTGACCTTGAGGTTCTTGACCGCGTCCAGCTTGACGCGCATGCTCTCGACGCGCTCCTTGCTGATGGCGCCGGCCGAGAGGCCGAAGTCGGTCAGCTTGATGTGGCCGCTGGCGTCGATCAGGAAGTTCTCGGGCTTGAGGTCGCGGTGGATGTAGCCCAGCTTGTGCAGGCTGTCGATGGCGCAGAACATCTCGGCGATGTAGAACCGCGCGTGCCGCGGACTGAGGATGCCCGTGTTGTTGAGCAGCGTGCGGTAGTCGCCGCCGGGGACGTACTCCATGGCCAGGTAGATGTTCTCCGGGTTCTGGAACGCGTAGAGCAGCTTGACGAGCCACGGCGACTTGGCCGCCGTCAGGATGTCGCGCTCGGTCAGCACGTGCCGGATCTCGTCCAGCTTGAACAGCAGCTTCTTGCTCATGACCTTGAGCGCGCAGATCTCCTTGGTGTCGGACTTGCGCGCCAGGAAGACCTGGCCGTAGCCGCCCTGGCCGATCTGGGTCAGGATGTTGAAGTCGCCGTAGCGCAGGCGGGTGCGCCGCTTGCGCAGGAACGCGCGCTCGCGCCCGGCGTACGACTTGAACTGCTTGTCCTGCTCGCTGGTCGCGAGGCCCTCCACGGACGTCTTGAACTTGGCGAGCCGCTGCTGGCGGTTGTAGACGTACGTCATGAGATCAAAGTAGTAGTCCAGGAAGTCTGCGTCAGCGCCGCCGTGCGCGCACACCTACAGATCTGCGACGCGTTCACCAGCCGGTGCACCTTGGGGTCGGTGATCTTGCTCTGGACCTCGGCCGGCAGCGCGGACGCGCGCAGCTCGCGGCCGTGGCTGTCGTTCTCCTTGTGCCCGACGCGCTTGAACGCCGACAGCCCGTCGACCTTGATGATCGCGGTCATGTCCCCGCTGTTCTCGTCCACCGGCTGCAGCGACTGCTTCGAGCTCGGGCCGGACTTGGCCGGCGACGGCAGCCGGAGCATGTCAAAGTGCGACGTCAGGTTCTCGACCGTGGCAAGCGCGCCGACATCGTCGCGCTTGCCGTCCTCGCCCATGAAGAGCGGCGTCGTCGAAGAAAACGGAAAGGCCATGGTGATCTGGAGTTGGAGCGGCCAACGGTCGCGGATCGGTGAGGTCGATTGGGAGTTCGACGGCGGAATAAACAAACACTGTCGCCATGGCAACGCCCAGTCACGTGCGCGGCGGCCGGCGCCCGGTCGAGCCGCACGGCGCGCGGCGGCCCGCGCCGCACCCCGTGCGGCGCCGCGCCGCGCTTGCGTCCGCGCTTGCGCTACCGTCCCAACCACGTCGCCCCGTCGCCAGCCAGAGCTCCCCAATGGACTCCCCGGCGACCGACGGCTACGACACCGGGCTCTGGCGGCACGCCGAGGTGCTCATCGGGTCCACCCGGTTCCCCGACTCGGCCGGCATCCGCAACATCCTCGTCACCGGCGGCCAGGGCTTCATGTGAGTCTCGTGCCGGCGTCACTGACCCCAGCGCGTCGTGGCTCGTGCGGCACCTCGCGATCCAGTACCCGCACTACACCGTCGTCTGCTTCGACAAGCTCGACTACTGCGCGTCGCTCAACAACACGGGCTACCTCGCCGCCAACTGCGCCAACTACCGGTTCGAGAAGGGCGACGTGACGTCGCCGGCCGACGTCGCCCGCGTCCTCGAGACCCACGCGATCGACACGGTCATCCACCTGGCCGCAATGAGCCACGTCGACCTCTCGTTTGCCGGGAGCTCGTTCGAGTTCACGTCGACCAACGTCTACGGCACCCACGTGCTGCTCGAGTGCGCCAAGAACTACGGCCGCGTCTCGTCCTTCGTCCACGTCTCGACCGACGAGGTCTACGGCGAGGTCTCCGAGGCCGGCTCGGACCTGCTCGAGACGTCGATCCTGTCGCCGACCAACCCGTACGCCGCGTCCAAGGCCGCCGCGGACATGCTCGTCAACGCCTACTACAAGAGCTACGGCCTGCCGGTCGTCGTCGTGCGCTGCAACAACGTCTACGGCCCGCACCAGTTCCCGGAGAAGATCATCCCCAAGTTCATCTGCCGACTGAACCGCGGCCTGCCCTGCGTCGTCCACGGCGACGGCTCCAACAGCCGCCGGTACCTGTACGCGGGCGACGCGGTCGACGCGCTCGACACGATCCTGCACCTCGGCAAGCGCGGCCAGATCTACAACATCGGCACGCCCGACGAGGTCTCCAACCTCGACCTGTGCCGGCTGATCATCGAGCGCGTCGGCGCGCCCGCCGACGCCATCGCCTTCTCCGTCGACCGCCCGTTCAACGACCGCCGCTACGCCATCGACGCCACCCGCCTGCGCGACCTCGGCTGGACCCAGCGCACGCCCTTCGCCGACGGCCTCGCGGCCACCGTCGCCTGGTACGCGCGCTTCGGCGAGACCTGGTGGGGCGACATCTCGTCGTCGCTCTCGGCGTTTCCGACCAAAGACCACAAGTTTTTTGCGCCCAAGGCGCCTACTGTACAGCCATCATAGCGCCGTTCTGGAACCAGTCCGCGATCAGAAACGACGCGTCCAGCGCTGGCGTCAGCTCCATAGCCCCTGAACTTACATTGGCTCTCGCTCAGGCGCGGGTCACAGACCGTGTCGTATCGGATCACAAGGTCCTCGTCCGTGAGCATCTGTGACCCGCCCACGCACTCGGTCACCGCGTCCCCGGTGAGCTCGAGGTGCACCCCGTTGAGCTGCGACCCGTTCGCCTTGTGGATCCGTAGCGCCGCCGCCAGCTCGGCCATGATGTCGTCAAAGTCGCGCGTCTTGAGCCCGGACGTCGACGACTTGGTGTTGCCGTGGCACGGGTCCGAGATCCAGACGACCCGGTGGCCGGACGCGGCCACGGCGCGGATGTGCCCCGGCAGCAGGCCCTCGATCTTGCCGGCGCCGTAGCGCGAGATCAGCGTGACCCGGCCGGGCTTGCGGTCGGCGTCGACGATGTCCAGCAGCCGCACGAGCTCGTCCGGGTCCGTCGACGGCCCGACCTTGATCCCGATCGGGTTCTCGATCCCCCGGAAGTACTCGACGTGCGCGCCGTTCAGCTGGCGCGTGCGGTCGCCGATCCACAGGAAGTGCGCCGACGTGTTGAACCACTTGGCCTGCCCGTCGGCCGGGTCGCGCAGCCGGCGCGTCAGCGTCTGCTCGTACTCCAGGTGCAGGCCCTCGTGCGACGTAAACAGGTCCACGCTCTCGAGCGACGACGACGTGTCGGCGCCGACCGTCCGCATGAACGAGAGACCCTCCATGATCGACTTGACGACCTCCTGGTACCGCTGCTTGACCGCGTCGGACTGCACGTGCGACAGCGACCAGTCGAACGGGTGGTGCAGGCTCGCAAAGTCCGACGTCAGCGTCGACCGGATGAAGTTGAGCGTCGCGGCCGAGTGGAAGTACGCGCTGGGTCAGCCCGCCCGCGTGCGCCTTACCTGACGAGCCGCGCGGGGTCCGGCGTGCGGTCGTCCACGTCGTAGCCGTTGATGTTGTCGCCGCTGGCGTCAGCCTCGTCGCGCGCACACCCACCGGAACGACGGGATCGTCTTGCCGTCGACCTCCTCCGTCAGCTTGGACCGCGGCCTGCGTCAGCGGGCCCGCGCACGCGCTTACTTGGCGAACTGGCCGGCGATCCGCGCGATCCGCACCACCGGCAGCTTGGTTCCTGCGGTCAGCGCGCCCGCGCCGCCACCTACCCCAGACCAGCACCAGCGACATCTGCAGCAGGATCTTGAGCTTGGCCTCGATGATGTCCTGCTCTCAGCGGCGTCCGTCGCCAACGTACCTGCGAGCAGTAGTCAAACAGCTCGGCGCAGTCGCCGCCCTGCAGGATGAACGCCTTGCCGAGCGCGGCGCTCTCCAGCAGCGCCTTGAGCTTGTTGATCTGCGTCAGCGGGCCCGGCGGCGGCGTACCTCGTGGGGTCCGACCAGCGGCGGCAGCGACTCCAGCTTGTTCAGGGCCTGCGTCAGCGCGCCCGCGCCGCACGCACCTTCTCGACCTCCTTCGCGTCGTCGTAGACCACGTCCTGCACGATTGGCTTGCTCTGCCACGACGTGACGTCCCAGGGCTGGCTGGCGGGGCCATCGGGGGTCGATGTGGGGATCGTGTTTGGTAGCCTGGCGGCCTGATCGCTGCCGTCGCCAGCGGCCTGGCTGACGGAATTCGACCGCAGCTTGGCCGCGCGCACGGCGCCCTCGCTGGGCGTGTGCTTGACGACGTCTGCACGCCGAAAGACCGGCGACTTGGACCGTGGCAGCGGCGACCCGGCGCGTTTTCTGTTTTCCATGATTTTTGTGGATAGGCAGTGGGAATTGGCAGCGAATTGGCAGCGAATTGGCGGGCACTGTGGCAGCAACAGCAATTCGCGGCAGACGGCAGCGCAGTGGCAAAGTGCACGGCGATCGACAAGGACGCTGAAGAACTGGTCGGTTCGAGAGTGGTGGCTTGCCGGGATTATAACGCCGCTGGGGATGACTCCTCAATGACTAACAGTTCGGAGACTCCTACACACATCATGGCAATGTTATATTTGTATTATAAACATTCTAGAGAGAACGTACATGTGATACACATACACCCGTCAAATGCTACGCCCGTCGTTGCTTATTTGGCAATGGCCGACAGAGCCTCCAGGACCTCCAGCTCGATCTTGGCCTCGACCTGGTCGAGCTCGCTGCCCGAGGTGGCGTTCTTCTGGGCCTCGGCGAGCTGGGCACGGATGGCCTCGGCCGAGAAGTCCTCGGCGGGGTAGGCCTCGACGGCGTTGATGCTCAGGAGCGAGCCGGGCTGGACAACAGCGAAGCCGCCCGAGACTGCGGTCAGCAAAGCGCGTGCGCGGACGTACCAAAGAACTGCTTGATGGCACCAGTCTCCTCGACGATGTCGACGACGCCGGGCTTGAGCTCCTCGATGACGGGGACGTGGTTGGCGAGGACACCGAGGTCACCCGAGACCGACGGAAGGTTGACCTGGATGCTGCTGGTCAGCGGGGTCCAAGAGGGCGACGGGATCGCTGGCGCCGACGGGGGCGCGCGTAGACGGTGCCGGACGGGCGGATGCCGGTGGTGCTGGCGGTGCTGGTGCCGCACGGCGCGCGCGGGCCCAGCCGCCGCGGGGTCGCCGCGCTCCACCACCCGGCCACACGCCATCGCCGGATCGTGCCATCGCATCCGCATCCGGTCCGGCCGACCCACGGCCGTCGAATTGACTGCACCGCGGGGTCGTTCAGGCCGTCTGCGCTGTCCCGCCCTCGCCGGCGTGTTCGGCCCACAGAACACTTACACGTCCGAGTTCTCGTAGAGGGTCTACACAATTAGCTCTGCTCGCGCGCACGCTGCCGCCGGCGCTTTCGCCGGCGGCCAACAGCCGCTGCTTACCTGGTGAGGCAGGGCCAAGCTGAGACGGATCTTGTCGGCAGCGGGGGCGGCGTCAGCGTATCCACGGACCGATCGGAACGCAGTCTGGGTGGGGCGGGCCCGGCTGAGGGTTCTGGTAGCAAGGCGCAGGGCACTCATTTTGTATATGACAACGAATTGTTCGGGGGGGAGAGAAGGAGTGAGTATTCAAGCCTGTGTTGTAGAGACGAGAATGAGAAATTAGCGGAACGAGAATCTTTTCGAGATGTAGAGGTGATTGGTTAGCCATGATAGGGTACGGGCTGGCCGAGCGGCCCGCGGCGGCTTCTAGAGCAGCGCGGTCGCGCGGTGTTACCCGGACGCATGGTGGGCGCCCACTCCGACAAAATTTCAGTGCAGATTTCAGTGCAGATTTCAGTGAAGATTTCAGTAAAGATGTGTATTACTATCAATTCCCCCAGACCGTGCCTACGAATATGTGCATTTCCAATGGACCTCTGAGATCTAATTTTAAGACCACGCGGTGAGTATATAGCAAGTAAATCTAGTTTGCACCAAAATAGGGGTACAATATGGACCTGCGAACGCAGACTGTACTCCAGAGTGTTGGCAAACCCCTCGGCGTGCGCCGGCCGTTCAATGTAAACTAATTTTTGATACACTAAGAGACAAAGATTTTATTATATCACACATCAACGTAATCCAGTATCGTAGTTTACTCCTCCGGGACTGGCGTTAGCAATGTTCGGCGACGTAGCCACTTACTGTCAATGTCACCGCTGTCGATTCCGTCAATGATGTCGTGGGGGGGCTGGCCGTCGACTCTGCAGCCGACCGACTGGGCAGTGCCCAGAACCTCCTTGACGGTGCCGCTCAGCTCCTTGGCGAACGACTTCGACCGCATCTGGCGGGCGATCTCAATGATCTCGTCGAGCGGGATGTTGCCGCTGTGCTTGACGTTCTTGTCCTTCTTGCGGTCACGCGGGGGCTCCTTGAGCGCGGTGATGACCAGCGACGAAGCGGCAGGGACAACCGAGACGGCAGCCTGACGGTTCTGGATCGTGAGCTGGACGGTGACGCGAATGCCCTTGTACTTGGTGGTGGCCTTGGCGATGTCCTCACCGACCTTCTTCGGCGACAGACCGAGAGGGCCAATCTTGGGGGCAAGCGCGGACGACGCACCGACCTCGCCACCAGTGGCTCTCAGGTAGATGATCTTAATCTCAGTGGGGTCGAACTGCTCAGTCAGCATGGCCCGCAGAATCCAGAAGCCAACGAAAAATTTCCTCTGACACGACGCCAGCCGATCCTACAGAACGGCTGGCCTGCCGTGCTGCCGAGCATGCTCGTAGCATCGACCGCGTGTGCAGAATCCAAATCGTCTTCGTGGCGGAGGAGGGAGACACTCACCTTGGGCGGCATTTTGTGTTATGTTGAATGTAATGTATGAGAATGAGAAAGCTATGTTAAAAATAAAGGCCTTTCTCAGCTGTCAGTGCGTGTCGAGTTCGATTACACTGGCGGCCAGCGCCGCAGAAACGCTGCGCGAACACGCTGGGAGTGTGACTGTGTTCATAGGGTTTAGCCCTAGCTCAGATCCATCGTACCCCGGGTAAGCCATCCACTCTAAATCACGTGATATGCACCGCCACGTCTACAGGTCCCGCCGCGTCGCGCTATCAGCTATGCAATTGACTATATCCATGTTGTGACCTTGGCGTCGCTCAAGATCTCCAGCTCAAACTCGCCGTCGCCAATGTCGAGGCGGTTTGCAACGAGCTTGTAATGCTCGCCAGCCTCTAGCCAGAGGCTGTTGATAAATATGCTCTTCGAGGAGTTGTTCAGCGAGCTCGCGGTTGCCAGCTGCTTGTCCTTTCCGTACAGGTCGAGCTGCATGAACGACGGGCCAGCGTTGGTCTCTCCCGGCACGAAACGCATGACCACCTTGGCTGGCGTCGACCGCTCGGACGATACGTAGTATGTCTTGGCCGACTCGTTCGTCCACTTGCCCCGGATCGTCCGAACAAAACGGCCCTGGTCGTCAGTCGGGCCTGGCCGCGCCCACTTACTGCCGAATCGTCCAGCAGAGGACTGAGCTCGCACTTGTCTGTGCTCAGCAGCCGCAGCGCAAATTTGCCCGTCACGTTGGCGTCGTAGACCGAGGCCACGACCGTGTAAGTACCCGCCGCCAGCGTCTTGTCTTTGGTGATCGCGTAGCCGTGCGAGTACTCAGAGCTGTCGAGCACGATCCTGCGCTTCGACACGCTGTCCACGCGCTCGCCGTTGGCCCACAGGACCTGGACGTGCACGGGCAGGTCTGTGAAGCACTCGAGAAAGAGAATGACGTTGCATGCGGTCGGCACCGTCAGCCGAAACTGCGGGTTCTTGCTGTACGTCGCGCACGACGAGTTGCCGCCGGCCGTCTCGGACGTCCACTCGCTGGCAACCTGCTGCCGGCAGCCGTGCGGCTCGGGCGCCAGCTGCAGGTCGATGGGGGCGGTCGCGTAGCAAAATAGCGAGAAGCTGAGCGAGTAGGTCTCGTCGGCCTCCGACAGCGCGACCATCGTGTACGTCTTGTCGGCCGGCAGCTTGACCTTGACGAGTACCTGGTGCGAGTCGACGAGGTCGACCGGCACCAGCAGCGACCGGTTGACGTACACGCGCGCGCCCTTGTTGTCGTACACGTACAGCGTGATGAAGATCTTGGGGTCGTCTGGGCTGTTGATGTGGCGGGTGAGCAGCAACCAGAGCGTGCAGTCCGAGCCGGCCGTGCCGGCCGCAAGCTTCTGCCGGACTATGTACTGTGGGTGGCAGTTGACGCGGCGGCGGATTCCCTTCTCGGACGTCTTGCCGAAGAAGTGGGTCGCCAGCCGGTGTTTGAACAGGCACGGGTTCCAGTTCAGGTAGAGCGAGTTGAAGTTGGTGTAGATGCTCTCAAAGTCGAGCCAGAACGCGCCGGCAGGCACGGGCCGGTCAGCGAGCTTCGGGTGGCCCTGGTACTTGGCGCCCACGGGCGACACGCCCTCGGACCACGGGTTCTTGAGCAGCATCAGCCGGGTGCCGTCGTCGAGCTCGACCAGGTCGACAATGGCGTAGTCGTGCTCGGTCACAAGCCCGAGCTGCTCCTCCTCGATCTTGGCGAGCCGGCCGGTGCCGACCGTGACCAGGACGTCGTTGTACTTCCACGACTGGTGCACGCGGCTCCAGACGTCGGCCGCGGCCGGCTTGACGCACCGCTGCAGCGAGATCAGCTCGGGCACCCACGACGTCAGCACAAACAGGTCCCAGGCCGTGTTGGACCCCGGAAACGCGTAGCCGCCCCGCAGCTTGAGCACGGCCTTCTCCATGAGCGCCGGCCACAGCAGCCGCGGGTTGGTCAGCGAACGGGCGACGATGGACCGCGAGCCGTCTGTGGCCGGCAGCAGGTCGTCGATCACGACCCGCCGGTGGATGCCGTTGATCAGGAGCTTGGTCACGTACCGCCCAGACGGCGACACCGTCGGCACGCCCTTCGAGCTCTGCGGGAACAGCTTGTTGGAGAGGATCTGGGTCAGCCCGGCGCGCGCGCGTCGTACCTTCTTGCCTGTGCGCAGCTCCCACGCGGTCGCCGCGCAGAACGACGAGATAACAGAGCAGTCGCTCAGCAGGCCCTGCGACACGTCGAGGCCGCCGGCGCCCACGAGCTCAAAGTCGGCCCCAAAGATCTCCGCCGGCCGCTTCCAGCCGGTGAAGATCCGCCGCTGGGCTTCCGTCAGCGAGAGCTCGCCCGCGGGGTCGCTGCGGTCAGCGGGCTCGCGCGCGCACGTACACAAACTGCTCGGCCAGGCTCAGCTCGGCCACGTCCGGCTCGTCCGTCCACGGCGGGAACACGACGCCGTTGATTTTGGAGCTCTTGAGCACGGTCACCTTCTCGCGCGTGGTCAGCGCCGACAGCGGGTCTGGCCCCGGCGGCGGCCCGGCTCTGGACCGCTCGATCTCCGCGCGCATGCGCTCGGCCGCCGAGATGGCCTGCTCGTACGCAAGCCGCATCCTGCGCTTATCGGTCTTGGTTGTCGCTGCCCTGACGCCGTCGATGAAGAGCGAAGCCGCACCAACCGTGGCTGCCAACGACTGCTCGACGTCTCCGTTCTGCTGGGCTCGGGCAGCCTCGCGCATCTTATTCTACCGTCAGACGCCCCGTCGGCCCGACGCGTACCTTTGCGTTGGCTTCAATGGATCGTGCGTCCATCTGTCGGCATCTTGAGGACCGCGTCCTGAGGTCTGTGTGGAGCGGTTCGGGCCGGTGCCGCGTGGCTCGGATGCGCGCGCGAGGCGGTCGTGCGGTGCCGGGTCGATCGGATGCCTGCCTGAGCCGGCGTTGTCAGATCACGTAGACCCTCCACGGCGAGGGCGTGGTGTAGGAGGGGACGCGGTGCTGCTGCAGTTAGCGACGTGCATGCGGCTGAGCCGCCACCGCCGGCGGCGCCGTGCGCACTCACCTATCGACAGCGCTCGATGCCAAGAGCGGTGACGCCGATGAGCGATACGGCGAGGAGACCCGCTGAGTTACCCGGAGATCACGACTTTGCTACCCGGCGATAACGAGCGACGCGCAAGCCGTTACCCGGCTGCGGGGCTCGGAACAGCCGCCGGCCGCGCCGCGCACGGGCGGTGTGGCGTGCACTGCACCGCCGCGCGGCGGTGTGGCCGTGCACCGCACCGCCGCGCGCGCCACCGCCCGCGGAGGGCGGTGGTGGCCGTGCTGCGGCCGTGCCTGTGGGTGGCCGTGCTGTGGCCGTGGTGGCAGTACCCCGCGTTCAACAACCACACACGTGCGCCGTTGTTCTCCAGCGACGGCACCGCCGGCACCGCACGCACTCGCCGCACGCACTCGCCGCACACCACCGCACCCGCCGACACCACCGCCAGGCCAGAAGAACGGCACCAACCTCTGTTGCACCTCGGCTGAGACGGCCCGTCCGCATCCGACTGCATGTGCGCGTCTAGTTCCTCGGCTTAATTCCCAACGCCCACCTCAACCGCGCCTATATCTGCCGGCCTGCTCTCTGCCCGTGTCCGCTCCAGCGCGTCTCCGAGCCCCGATCCAGCAGACCCGCACTCGCGAGCACTCACGGCAAGGCGTTCGTCCAGCCCCGGCCCTCTCTGCGCACTTAACCGACCCAAACACGCGATATGTCTCTCTCCAAAGAGCAGCTGCCGCCCTGGGGCTCCGCGCTATCCGGCGCCGCCGGCGCAATCGTGGCAAACACGATGGTCTATCCGCTCGACCTGGTCAAGACCAAGCTGCAGATCCAGCCCAAACGGAAGCCCGGCGACGCCGAAAAGGCCCTCGAGTAAGCACACGACCCCGCTCCGCTAACTCCAGCGACGCCGAGGACTACTACGAGACGTCGCTCGACGCAATTGACAAGATCTACCGCAAGAAGGGCGTCCGCGCGCTGTACTCAGGGCTGCCTGGGTCGCTCCTCGGCGTGGCGTCGACGAACTTTGCGTACTTCTAGTATGTCCTCTGCCGATCCCGCTGACCTCCAGCTGGTACGGCTGGCTCCGCAGCTCGTACCAGAACAAGTACCCGTCGATCTCGACGGCGGCCGAGCTCGTGCTCGGCGCGCTCGCCGGCGCGCTCGCCCAGATGTTCACGATCCCGGTCTCGGTGATCACGACGCGGCAGCAGTCGGCCGACGACAAGGTGTCGTTCCGCGACACCGCCAAGGAGATCTTGGCCGAGGACGGCGTGAGCGGGCTCTGGAAGGGCCTCAAGGCGTCGCTCGTCCTCGTGGTCAACCCGGCGATCACGTACGGCATGTACCAGCGGTTCAAGGTCCTGATCTACAAGGACAAGCCGCAGCTGACGGCGCTGGACTCGTTCTGTAAGTGCGGCGCGGGCTCTGCTGACCCAGTCCTCGGCGCGCTGTCCAAGTCGATGGCCACCGTGTGCACGCAGCCGCTGATCGTCGCCAAGGTGATGCTGCAGTCCAAGCCGCGGGCCGGCCAGCGGCACTACAGCTCGTTTGTCGAGGCGCTCCGGCACCTCGTCCACCACGAGGGCCCGGCCAGCCTGTTCAAGGGCATCGGCCCGCAGATCTCCAAGGGCGTGCTCGTGCAGGGCCTCCTGTTCATGTTCCGGGACCGTAAGTGGTGCGCCGGACGTGCTGACGCCAGAAATCGAGCTGCTCGTGATGCTGCTCATCCGGCTCGTGCGCCAGTCGCGGCGCCGGGCGGCCGTGCTCAAGTAGTTCATTGCTCAATCTATGCTGGTCATCTATATGCTCTCTAGCGCTTCTCGGTCTCCCACACGACCACGGTCTTGTCGAAGCCGCCGGTGACGAGCACCTCCTTGCCGTCGACGACGCCCGCGTACATGGCCTTGACCTTGCCGTCGTGGTGCTTGAGCTCGGCCACGACCTCGCCGGTCGACCGCTCGATGCCGCGGATGACGCCGTCGTTGCCGTTGCACCACACGCCGGACCCGTGCGGCCGCCAGCAGATGCGGCCGCTCGAGTACGCGTCCTGCGGCGCGTTCGTCGTCACGTTCTTGATGATCTGGTCGTTGCCGGCCTCGAGCATCATGAACCGCATGTGCGGCGTCGCCGACGTCGCGATCGCGATGTACTTGGGGTTGCTCGGGTCCAGCACGATGTCCATTGCGCAGAACGTCACCCACGAGTTGCTGTCGGGGTTCAGGTTGTGCCGCGCGTACTCGGTCAGCGTGGGCTGGATCTTGTAGTAGTAGATGAACGTCCAGTCGCGCCGCGACACGATCAGCATCGGCGACCTGGCGCCCTGCGCGTCGACGTACGCGCCGCCGTCGAGGTCCGGGTCCGTGAACGCCAGCGCCTCGGGGTTGCTCGGGAACGTGAGCACGCCGATCTTGACGAGCTCGACCTTGGCTGGCGCCTCGTCCGTCGCCGGCGTGTCCACGATCTCGTACACGTACACCTTCTGGTCGTAGCCGGCCGTGGCGATGTAGCGCTGGTCCTTGGAGCACGCGATCCGCACAACGAACCGGAGGTGGTCCTTGACCTCGTGCACGATGTCGCCCGTGTCTGCGCGCGAGATCACCAGCCGGCCGTCCATCCCGCCCGTGATCAGCATGTTGTCCTTGTAGATCAGCAGCGACAGCAGCGGAGAGAGATGCAGATGCGTGTGCTTACGCAGCAGGTCCAGCGTGTAGAAGTCAAAGATCCGCAGGCTCTTGTCAGCGGACGTGGTCAGGATGCACGGCCGCGTGTACAGCGGCGACGTCGGGTCGTCCACCACGGACGGCATCGCCAGCGTGGCCACCGTCACAAACAGAATGTTGGTCTCGGGCATCTGCGCGGGGAGCATGGTCTTGAACTGCGGATGCGGGACGACCCACTTCTCGCTATCGTCCTCGAGCGAGATGGCCGCAAAGTCCTGCGCCAGATTCATGCGACGGTTGTGGTCGACGATGCTGCGGTCAGCGCCGCCGGGGGCTGACGTACCTCTCGAGCGTCATGGAATCATCCGTGGGAATCATGTTGTCCTCTAGGCCGATTTCCTCCTGGAACGCCTTGAGGGTCTGCCAATTAGCTCTGGAAGGGGACTGAATGCAGCCGTCGGCGGCCAAACTCACCTCAGCGTAGCGGTTGTCCCGGAGGTACCGGGCCACGAGGACGTGGATGTTGTCGCGGGAAGGCATTTCGGCGCAAAGTGTGTGGGTCTCGGATCAATTACGGCTGCCAAACGGGCGATGGCAGGGTGTGCTCGGGTCAGGCGCTTCTTCGGGGCAGGGGCTATCGATCGCAGGCGCTCGTAGCAGGGGGGGCGGGCGGAGGTGAGGTGGGTGTGGTCTCGGCGGTCGAGGTGGCCGTTATCGCGCCGTTTCAAGTGGGCCGAGATGGGAGGTTTGCGCGCCGCACGCGGTGCGGCGTGAGCCGCACATTGTGCGGCTCAGACGAGCCCCACGACATGCGGCGCGGGAGGCCTGCGCCGCACGCCCTGCGGCTCGCAAGCGCCCTGCGGCCGGGACCTGCTTACAATACACATTCGGCTATATATACAAGGCAATAGCGCGAACAGGAGCGCACAACGTGGCCAGCATGCCGTCGCCGGAGCACTAGTCAAACAGGTGGTGCGCGCGGCGGCGGCCCTGCTTGTCGTCCTCCTTGGGGTTCAGCCGCGAGCTCAGGTCGCTGCGGTCGCGGTCACGGCTACGGTCGCGGCGGTCGAGCCGGTCACCAAACGAGCGCTCGCGCGATGTCCCACGCGTGTCACGCGGCCAGCGGTCGCGGCTGCGGTCGCGGTCGCGATTCTGGTCCCGGTCCCGGTCACGGTCCCGGTGGTCCCGGTCCCGGTCTCGGTCACGCCGGTCCCGGCTGCGGCTGCGATCCCGGTCGTCGTAGCGGTCCCGACGCAGCGGCGACACAGACCGGCGCCGCGTGTGGTTGCTGACGTATTCGCGCACCAGCCCGTCGTCCACGTTCTCGCTGCCGTACGAAAACAGCCGGCGGGATGAGTCCACATCCGGCACGTATCTGTCCGTGCCGCGCGAGCTGCGGCGCGACGGCTCGTACGAGTCACGGCCGCGCCGGCCAATCCGGCCATACAGCGCGTTGTCCTCGAGCGCCGCCCGGCGGTCGTCGTCGCGGCGCCGGTGGTACTCATCATCCGAGTCGTCTGCGTAGTCTACCCGGCGGCGAGAGCGCCTGCGGTCAGCCGGGCCGTGCGTGCACTTACGGTTCAGAGTCCCGGGGGTCGCCGTACAGCAGGTAGTAGCGGCTGCGATCGCGTGCGCCGCGCTGGCGTCAGCCCGTCTCGCGCACATACGTACCACCTTGCGGTCGTTGTTGCGCGCTGCGCGGATCTGCAGCAGGTTGGCCTCGGGCTTGACGTGGTGCGGCTTGGCCGTCCGCACAGCCAGCGCCTCGGGCTCGCCGTCATAGAACTCGGCCTCGGCCGTCAGCGCCGACAGCGCGCGCTGTGCGGTCTCGCCGTTGCCGTACACCAGCACAACTGCGGTCAGCCCCGTCGGCGGCATACGTACTTGAGCTGTCGTCCACCCATTCCAACCGCGGCGGCTCGTCCGCAAAGAAGTGCGTCGCGTAGCTCGAAATGTCCTTCGTCGAGAGCTCGTTCACTCCCAGCAGCGTCAGGGCCTCGGGCCGCGGCGCTGTGTCGTCGTCCTCATTCTGGGCCACCTGCGGTCAGCGCACCCGTGCGGCCACTTACCGGCGCGGTCGAGCCATCGACGTCCATCTGCTCGTCGCCGGCCTGCTGCTCCTCGACCATGGCCTCCGCCAGCTCGCCGTCGTCCACCGCGACCTCGAGCGCCGGCGCCATGCCGGCCTCGATCGGCGCAGGCGCCGCGGCCACCTCGATCGGTCCTGATTCGGGGTCAACGTTCATTCTGCCTGATTGCGTCTGCGCGGCTTGCGCACTGCTCAATGCTGATCGGCAGGCTCGCACGTCCCGCTTTGTCCGCCCGGGCTGGTTGATGTGGGTGCTGGGCTGCGGATTGCTGGTGAGTGCGTGGATGCTGCTGTTGCCGTCGAGCTCGCGATGGAGGTGATCTGGCCTGGAGGGAAACGCCGAGGTATGCCCAAGAACTCCAAAAATTTTGCACCTCCACGCAACGCCCCGCGCCCGATAGCAGCATTCCAAGCGACCGCGTCGAGACCAAGCATGGACCAGACTGCGCCTGACGTCACCGAGCTGGCCAGCCAGATCAGCCAGCTCGAGACGAAGCTGGCAGCCATCTTGGACGGCGGGATCAACGAACACACCAGCTCGCAGGACGCCATCGAGCGCGCCAAAACCTGCACCGTCCTGCTGTACTCGCTCACGAGCATGCTGTTCTGTAAGCTACCGCTCTGACTCTGCTAACACCAGCCGCCCTCAAGGTGTCGGGTGCTGACACGACCAATCACCCGGTCATGACCGACATCCGCCGCGTGCAGGACTACATGGCCAAGATCAAGAACGCCGAGGAGGTTGCTGCGGGCCGTACGTGACTAAGAAGAACTCACTGACAACAGGAACGACCACGGTCAACAAGGAGGCCGCCGACCGCGTGGTGAAGCACGCCCTCAACAAACACACACGCTTCTCGTGAATGCGAATGGAAGGCGCGCACTTGCAAGACGTATGCTAGACTGGTCCGCCTGCCGGACGGAGTATGCTGGCCCTGGAGGCCATGCCAGGTGGCTGGATGCCACGACTGTACATTAAGAGCAATCTACTGGGTTTTGGCGATTGTACCACGGGGAGGGGAAAGTCTGCCCGCAGGGCAGCTGCTCTCGACATGCCGGCGGAATGCTCAGCCGTGTAGTCTCCGGCGACGACTCCGTAGAGAGCGGCTGGGAGCAGGCCGAACGCCGCCAAGAACGGTGCGCAATGGTGGGCGAGGCGGTAGACCCCGTCGTTGGGGAGCGTCATGCTGTCCGCTTGATAGACTGCCCAAGCGTCGGCCGGCGCATCACCGCGGCGCCGCGAATACTGCTTGCGAAGTAGTACACTGCACGACGATGCATGTTCCGACCCGACGGTACGTTGTGCGACACTGTGTGTCACGACCCCAACATGGGGGTTGGTAGTAAATCCGCCGATAGCCGTGGCATGGCCGTCGAGATATGTAATTAAGCACAGCAACGTTACACAATGACACACGCACACAGCACCATGTCTACGCCTGCCGACTGCTGCTGCTACTACTGCCTGCTGCTTTCTGTCAGTCAATGTCTGCCAGGCGTCTGTCACCGATCTGTCGGTAGGTCGCTACGAATTGACTGCTGGCGACTGCGGCCAGCGTACGAGGACACCTGGGTGTGATCTGAACGTGCTGATTTGTTCAGTGGCCTGTCGGCGGACGAGCTACAGCGAGCATCTGATTGCCGTGCCTACAGTGCCGAGGTGCACACAGGCGCGACCGAGCTTGTGACTCAATACGAGCACTCGGGTCCTGTTACTGTGACCGGACCTCAGTCCGCCGGGACCCGTTTGGTCCCATCCGGACTCGCTGTGACCTCCGCCTCGTGATCTTGACGAGCTGCGCAGCATGGCCGGCGACGCGACCCAGCTGGGAGAAACGCGCCGCACCGAGTGCGGCGTAGTTTGTTGTCCCAACGCGTCCGTCGGGGACACCGAGCACGGCAACACCACCCCGACCAAAGAGCGCGCCGCGATGAGCAACTACAAGGAGCTCTTCCTCGAGTGGCTTCTGGAGTTCCACCAGCGGTCGGCCGCGCTCGGGTCCAAGACACACAACACCTACAAGCGCGCGCACGATGTGCTCAAGGCGTGTCCGATCGCGTTTTCGCACCCGCAGGAACTTGTCCAGCTCAAGGGCTTTGGCCCTGGGATCTGCGGCCGGCTCGAGACCAAGCTCAAGGAATATTGCACGGCGAACAACATGCTGATGCCGGCAACCCCGGCCCGAGGTAGGCCTGGCCAAAAATGCGCTGACGAAAGAAAAAAAGCGAAAATCTCCAAAGGCCACGGCGGCGTCCAAGAAAAAGGCCCGCGCGGTCGAGGAACCCGAGCAGGTTCCTGAGCCAGGCCGTCTGTCATCTTCGCCGCTGCCGGCGTCCATGTCTGACATCATCAAGACGGCCAGCGTGGCGCCGTTTGTGTCCGAAGCCAAAGCGCGCAAGAAGCGCAAGTCCGAGGGCACGCCGGTGGCCAAGCCGCGGGCGAGCCGCAAGAAACAGTACGTGCCCGGGTACCGAACCGGCGCGTACGCGATCTTGCTGGCGCTCTACCACAACCACGTCGGTCTGGAAGAGCGCGGCCAGGTCGACGACGGCATGACCAAGGCCGAGATCATTGCGCAGGCGCGGCCGCTCTCAGACGCGTCATTCGAGGTCGCCGCCGGCAAAAACAAGGACCAGACCGTCGGCGGCACGTCCCGGAGCAGCTACACGGCGTGGTCGAGCGTGAGCGTGCTGCTCAAGAACGAGCTCGTGTACGACAGCAACGCGACACTGACAAAGTCGGGCAAACGCGCGCGCGCGTCGCCGAACAGCAAGTACTTTATCACCGAGGCGGGCATCGATATCGCGCGCAACATCCTCAAAATAGAGGCCGAGCAGGCCGGCACGGCCGGCCCGTCGACGGAGACTGCGGGCGACGCGGAGCCGCCGGCAGCGCTACGCGACATCTCGTCGGCCACGAACACGACCGAGCCCCGGACTGCCACGCGCACGGCCGCCGACGGCCAAGAAAACGCCGAGAGCGACGACCGTGCGGCCAAACCCGCCGAGATCACACTGCCCAAGTTCAACACGGCCGTCTGGGCGCCGGGCACGTTCACGATCCGGCTCGTGATCGACAACCGCGAGATCCAGTCGCAGAAGGACCGCGACTACTTCGGCAACAAGCTCGCGGACGAGGATGTCGAGGTCGACGTCCGGCCGCTCGGCCTCGGCGACGTGCTCTGGATAGCCCGCCACAACCAGTCGAGCGAGGAGGTCGTGCTGGACTACATAGCCGAGCGTAAGCGGCTGGACGACCTGATCTCGTCCATCACCGACGGCCGCTTCCACGAGCAGAAGTTCCGGCTCTCGCGGTCGGGTCTGGCCAATGTGTTTTACATTGTCGAGGAGCGCGGCGGCGTCGACGTCGGCACGTTTCTCGAGTCGGTCCAGACCGCGCTGTCGTCGACGCAGATCATCAACGGGTTCTACTTGCAGCGCACGTCAGGCGTGGACGACACTATCCGGTACCTGGCACGCATGAACCGGCTGATCAAGCGGATATACGAGGTAAGCAGCCGACCGGGCGCGCTGACGCCAGGACAAGGAACTGCTGGTCATTCCGGACTCGGCCGTCGACAGCCGCACGTATCTGCTGCTCAAGACCCATCTGCAGAAGGTGGACCCGGGCGCGACGTACCACGTCTCGTACACCGCGTTCCAGAACGTGACGGCCAAGAGCAGCAACCTGACAATGCGCGACATCTTTCTGCGGATGCTGTTGACCGTCCGCGGCGTGTCGTGGGAAAAAGCGATCGAGATCCAGCGGCAGTTTGCGACGCCGCACCTGCTGTGGCAGGCGCTGTGCAACGAGTACTACGAGAAGGGCGAGAAGGCCGCCCGGCAGCTGGTGGCTTCGCGTATCGACAGCGCCATCTCGCGCAAGAACATAGGCAACGCGCTGTCGGGCAAGATTGCCGAGATCTGGGGCCCGGTCAAGCCGGCGCCGTAGTGTACATATCTACCAAAACATGGTTTGCAGCGACCGGATGTTGTCCTCGTGTAGGAGGTCGTCTTCGGCGGGCTCGGGCTCGGGCTCGGGCTCGGGCTCGGCCGGATCGTAGACACTGGCGGGACTGCCCGGGCTCGCGGCCGGCGTCTCGTCGCCGACGGAGCCTTCGTCGGCCGAGCCGCCGTCGGCCGAGCTCGGTTCCGTGCCGTCGTCCGAGCCGGCCGGCCGCGGTGGAAACATGAGCTGTTCCGGGACGTCTGTGTAGCCGAGCTTGGCGGCCTGGGCAAACGCCTTGCGCACGTCCGGTGGACACGACTCGACCGAGTGCGCGGTTGGCCGGTCCCGGTAAAGCAGTGCCATAGCCAGGAACGCGTGCAGCCGGCCGTCCTCGCTGTAGGGGTGCTCCAGCAGAATCTCTTCAAGGCGGTCGATGGCGTCGGGAACGTCGCTGTGAAGTTTCGCCAGCAACAAAGCCGGATAAAACGTGTCCGCGCGCAGATTTAGCCGGCGGTTGGGCTTGACAGGATACTCCACAATCAGCCATTCCAGAAACTCCTGCTGGGCGCGGGCGTTGGCCGAGCCGAGAGCCTCGAGGCAGAGACTCCAGATCTCGCGCAGCTTGTGGCCCTTGGTGCGCACGAGCAGCGAGCAGCACTGCAGCGCGCGGGCCGTGTCCTTGCGGAGCACCGACACGTGCAGCAGCCGTGTCAGCGCTTTGGTGTGCTTCTGTCGCAGGGCTTCGGCCATGCCGGCGCGGTGTTGATCTGCGCCGGGGGTCTGGTCGGGGCCGGTACCTGCGCTCGGACGGTGGGCATGGACGACGCCACCAGAGGGCCGTCAGCACCTGGCCGCGGGAAAACGCTCGGTGGACGGTCTGGCTCGGTCCTGGCCGACGGATCAGGCTCGATCTGTGACGGCGGATGCGGACGAGCGCCGAGAAGACGGAGAATTTGGGGCCCGTGGGCCTGTGAGAGTATAACCCTAAAATTTGTTAGGGCAACTATGAAATGGCGGGTTGGCCGAGTGGTTAAGGCGGCAGTCTTAAGCTTTTCAGGCAATCTGCTGAACGTTAGTTCGCGCGAGTTCGAACCTCGCACCCGTCAAAATTCATCTTTTGATGGTTGCTTGTGTTTTTGCGTCGAGTCGGAGTTGCTAGCGTACGTAGAGGGTGAAGGTGGCTGGTGGCCGGCGTTGTTCGTGGGCATCGGCGGTGATTTGGTGTTCAGCCGGCCGCGACGAGAAGGCAGAGTCCGCAGCCAAGGACGCTGCAGGACGTACTGCGCAGCGAACACGAATGCACTGTTTGTCGAGCGGCCGGGCATGCTAGTTGTGCTGCCAGCACTGCAAACACAAGCGATCCACCGGAAGCGTTTGGGCATCTCACCGGCCGGCACCGCGCCTGGTCAACCGTATTAAGCAGGGGACATTCGTGTTAAGCCTTGCTAGCTCAATCGGTAGAGCGTGAGACTCTTATCCAAGATATCTCAAGGTTGGGGGTTCGAGCCCCCCGTGAGGCTTCTTTTTTGACGCACGCGTCGTGCGTTTTTGATACGTACTTCACTGCCACGAGCCCCAGACGGCCACTCTGGGCGACTCCCTCCAGGCGCTGTCTGTGAGGCAACCGGCGGGATTCTGACCATCCGGCCGGGGATGCCGTTCTATCTGGAGGCAGCTACTCTCGAGCGCCTCCGGGAACGCGGTAAGCCGCATGGCGTGCGGCGCACGCGGACGCGCCGCTCACGTGACAGTTACCCGCCCGTCTTTACCCGGCTATCACGAGATCCGGCAAATCCTGCACCGCCGTCGACAACCACCAGCCGGCAAAATGGCGACCATGGCGACCAATCGGGTGAGTAGCAGTCGCGCCAGAGCCGGCAATCGTCGGCGGCCGTCGGCGGCTGTCGTCCGGGCCCAGCGCAGCCGTCCCCGTGGCCTCTGCTGACCTCCAGAAAATTGCGGCGGAGTTCAACCGGATCCTCTTCGTCAAGAATCTGTCGTACAGCGTCACGTCCGACGAGCTGTACGAGCTCTTTGGCAAGTTCGGATCGATCCGGCAAATACGGCTGGGCAACACGGCGTCCACGCGCGGCACCGCGTTCGTCGTCTACGACGAGATCCAGGACGCCAAGATGGCGTGCGAGAAGCTGTCCGGCTTCAACTTCCAGAGCCGGTACCTGGTCGTGCTGTACCACCAGCCCGATAAAATGGCGGTCTTCGCCGCCGGCGGGGCGATCCCCAGCGCGACCGGCCGGACCGAGCACAACCCCGCGCCGGGATCGACGCCGCGGCGGGCGATCTAGCGTCCACGCATGTACATTAGGAAAGCTACGCACACAGGATGTGAATGGAACTGTATACAACGGCAGCAGTCTATTTTGAGATGGAGGTGTCGACGCGCTGCACGAACATGACGGCCGCAAAGACCAGGCCGAGCGCGGCGGCGACGATGGCCGGCTTCTGGAGCTGGGCCGAGGCCGGGACCTTGTAGAGGATCTGGGGTCAGCGCGCACGGCGGGGGACTTACGTAGACGTCGCGGCGGCGGTCCTCGTCGATGACGTTGTGGGCCGTCAGCCGCACGACCGTGCGGCCCTTGGTGTCGAGGTGCGACTTGAGCACGGTGGTCTCGGTCGAGTCAAAGTTGACGGGCGCGGCCAGCTCAATCACCCTGCGGTCAGCGCGGCGCAGCCGCTACTTACTCGGCGCCCTCGGGCAGGACGGCGGAAAACACGACCTCGTCGTAGACCACGTTCTCGGGGCCCTCGATGAAGGGCACGCGCAGCACGTACTCGTCGTCGCCGGCCGTCTTGAGCAGCCGGCCGGCGTCGATGTTCCAGCCGACGGTGAAGGAGTAGTTCCAGCCGCCAAAGATCGGGTACCGCGGCATGAGCTCGAGCGACGACTCGCGCAGGCCCGGCCGGAACCGGCTCGTCGACACGTTGCCGACCTCGTCCGTGAAGTACACGTCCCGGACGCCCGGCTTGAGCACCATGCCAAAGCCGCGCAGCGCCGCCGTCGGCGCCTTGGAGAAGCCCGTGGCCTGCCACTTGAGCCGCGAGAAGGCCTCGGTCATGCGCGCGCCCGCGTTGTGGATCCAGTAGCGCTCCTCGACGGCGACGTTGCCGCCGTAGTGCGACACCCACACGTCGCGCTCGAGCCGGTCGCCCTTGATCACCGGCATCGTGTAGTCGTACCGCACGGCCAGCGGCTCGACCTTGAACGCCGGCGTGTTCTCGTACGGGCCGTACGTGAGCGTGCCCGACTCGGTCACCGGGTCCGCCTCGGACGGCCGCGTGTAGCTCGCCAGGTACCGGTTGCCGTACTTGACGATCGTGCGCTGCTTGGCCACAAAGTACGGCGACAGCTCCACCGTGCTGCCCTCGTACTGCAGGTACTGCGGGTCCGCCTGCTTGATCGTCCGCGGCTGCGCCTGCAGCGTGTCGGTCACGGCCGACGCAAACTGCAGGCTCACCGACTTGCGCGGCTTCACCGGCGCGTCGAGCGTGATCTTGTAGTATTGCACGTTTCTGCCGTCAGCACGCTCGCGCGCCCACCTACCGCTCGCTGTCGAACTCGGCCTTGCTGTGCGCCAGCAGCGCCCCGTCCGACGTCTTGGTCTTGGCCTCCAGGATCGCGACGTGGTCCACCGTCGAGTTCACCACGTCGCCGGGGAACGCAATGTAGAACTCATCCGTCGGAAACGATCCCACGTTCATGACGTTCATCGACGTCGACTGCCGCACGTACGCCTTGCTCAGGTCCAGCGTCCGCAGCAGGTTCGTGATCTCGAACGTGGGCGGCGGCACGAATTCTGCGCTCGCCCCCAGCGCGCTCAACCACCCGGCTGCCGCCAGCACAAGTCCTGCGCCTGCTCTCATCGTCAATTGCGCGATCTGAAAAGGCTTCTGGTTGTGCTTCTGCAGATGCCTCCGTTTGAGGAATCACCGTCTGCTCGATGGTTGCGAGGTGAGTCGGAAGGGACACGACGCAAATAGCGGGGGTGACAATGTGGCCATTCCGCCGTGACGCGTCCTGCGCCCGCACGTGCGCGCCGCACGCCGTGCGGCTCATGCCGCCGGCTGCAGGCCGGCCTGGGGCCGCGGCTGGAGGCTGTCGCTGCACGGCGCTTGCCGACGGCTGCCGCGCGATTCGCACAGAGCCGCACGCCGTGCGGCTTATAGCCGCATGCAGCCTCCGCGCTTGCGACATAGCCGCGGGCCCGCAGGGCACCCTTGACGCAGTCGCCGCCGGAGGCCCGCCCTGCCACGAGCCTCCGCCGGCTCCGTGGGCGGCTGCTTGCGGCAAGGCCACTACGAGCCGCACGACATGCGGCTTATAGCCGCATGCAGCCACTGCACTGCGACATAGCCGCCCGCAGGGCCACCCTCGGCGGAGTCGCCGCCGGCGGCTCGTCGTCCACGAGCCTTCGGCCAGCCGCAGCGGCTGCGCGCCTTGTGTGCTTGTAGATCCCGGCGGGCAGTCCGCGGGCGGAGTCAGGCCGGACAGGCGAGCCGCACGGCATGCGGCGCGACTCCGCATCACGTGCGCTCCGCTTCCCCGGACTCAGCCACGACCACCCGACGACCACGGCACGCACGATGAGCGCAGCACGGACGACGTGGCGCGTCGCGCGCACTTCGCGGTGGACCCAGATCGCCCGATTCTACGGATCCGCAGCGGCCCGGCCGGTGCTGGTCCCCGTGGACGGCGCGCCGACCGCGTTCGACCCGATATTCCTCCGCGACGCCTGCGCCTGCGACAAGTGCGTCGACCCCAGCAGCAAACAGAAGCGCCGCACAACGGCGCAGACGCCCCCCGACGTCCGCGCCGAGGCCGTGCGCGCAGCCCCCGACGGCACCGTGCTCGTGGACTTTGCCAGCGGCGTCGACGGCGCGCACCGCCACACCGGCGTCTATCCGGCGGACTTTCTGCGCACGTACAGCTCGCCGCGGGCCCGATTCGACCACCGCTGGGGCTTTCCGGTGCCCGAGGTGTACTGGGAGCAGGCCACGCTCGGCCAGCATCTGGTCGACGTCGATTTCGACGCGTACATGGCCGACGACGGCGTCCTCCGGCAGTTTCTGCTCGGCCTCTATTCGACCGGCCTGGCGTTCGTCAGCAACGTGCCGGCCCAGGAGCGCCTGGCCGACGGCCAGATCGCGGTCGAGGCCATCGGCCGCCGCATCGGCTACATCAAAAACACGTTCTATGGCCCGTCGTGGAACGTGATCTCGCAGCCGGGCGCCAAAAATATCGCCTACACGTCCGAGAACCTCGGGCTGCACATGGACCTGCTCTACTACGAGTCGCCGCCGGGCGTGCAGCTGCTGCACTGCATCGCCAACAACGCCGACGGCGGCGAGTCGGTCTACGCGGACGCGTTCCGGGCGGCGTACGTGCTGGCAGAGCGCGACCGGGCCGCCTTCGATCTGCTCGCGTCGTTTCCAATCACTTTCCACTACAAAAACGACGGCCAGCACTACGCGTTCACGCGGCCGCTGTTCGAGGTCGACCCGGCCAACGGCCCGGCCGAGACCGGGCGGCCGGTGCCGCGTCTCCGCAGCGTCAACTACTCGCCGCCGTTCCAGGCGCCGTTCGACCACCTCGGGACGGAGTTTGCGGCGTTCCGGGCGGCGTTCGCCGCGTTCGAGGCCGTCATCGCCTCGCCCGCCCAGCAGTACGAGACGCGGTTCGCGCCCGGCCAGTGCGCCGTCTTCTTCAACCGGCGGGTGCTGCACAGCCGGCGCGAGTTCCGGCTGCGCCCGGCGCCCTCGCCCGCGCCCGCCGACAGCCGCGCCGCCGGCCGGTGGCTCAAGGGCACGTACCTCGACATCGACAGCTTCTACTCCAAGCTGCGGGTGCTCTGTGGGATGTAGGCCGCTTGTTGACATAGCTAGATATGAAATATTTACAGCTTTCATAACAGAGCATCCTCACGGCGATAACTCCAAAAAGAACAAACCGGGGGGCGGCCGCGCGCGGCCCGCGTGCCTGCGGCCGGCGGCGGTGCTGAGGGGAGAGGGCCGGAGCGTCTAGACGACCTCGTTGATGATCCGGGCGGCCTCGGTGTAGGTCGACAGCATCTTCTCGCACTTGGCGCGCTCCTGGGCGAGCCCGACGTCCTCGTGCAGCAGGTCGTCGAAGAGGGTCTCCTTGTAGAGCTCGGACACGAGCGTGTTCTGGATGGACTCCTTGCAGTAGTTGACGAGCAGGTGCATGACGGCCTTGGGCACCTGGTCCTGGATGGTCTCGCGGACGATGCCGAAGTAGGACGTGATCAGCCGGCGGATGAGCTCGGTCTCGAGCTGCTCGCGCTCGGTCAGCGACATCTCCTCCGACGGCGTGAGCTCCATGGCGTCGTAGTCGCGGCTGAGGTGGCTCATGTCGGCCGACGTGTCGGCCGTGCGGATGCCGTGCGGCGGGATCCGGCCGTCGACCGGGGCCGTGGCGGCCGCGAGCGGGTGCGCGGCGGCGGCGGCGGCGACCGAGCCGTGGGCGTGGGCGTCCGAGGGCTGCAGTCCAGCGTTAAACGATCCCTGAGCGTGGTTCTCCTTCCCCCAGAAGAGGTTCATGAAGGAGTCCTTGGGCAGGTGCGAGCCGCTGCCCAAGGAGTGGGTCATTACCTCAGAGGTCGACGAGCTCATCGAGCCCGAGCGCGCGTGGCGGTGGTGGTGGTGGTGCTTGTCGTCGTGGTCGGCGCCGTTGGCCGTCGGCGGCGTCATGACGGCCTTCTTGGCCTCGAGCTTCTCGAGCTTGCGCTGCGCGTCGCGCGCGCGCTTCTCCTTCTCCTGGCGCGACGACAGGATCGACGACATGGCCGCGGCGGCGCCGAGGAAGTTGGGGTGCTTGGTGTTGATGTACGCGCGCTGGATCGCGATCAGGCTCTCGACGTACTTGGACGTCGGGCCCAGCCGCTCGCGCAGCAGGTCCGACACGACCTCGATCAGCTTGGACTGCAGCCGCGGGTACCGCGCGAGCTCGTGGTCGCCGCACGAGTGGCAGATCTTCATGAGCTCCTCGTACACGAGCTCGACGCAGCGCTGGCTCGGCGGCTCCAGCAGCCGGATCTGCGGCTTGACCAGCAGGTCGAACGCCAGCTCCGGCACAAACAGCGACGGCCGCGGCCCGGTCGAGTTGCGGATCGCGGTGCGGATGTCGAGGATCGAGAGGTTGGCGACCGGGTCGATCTCGCCCAGCTGCCGGCCAAAGACGTCGTTGTAGATGTAGTAGATGCGCGCGCCGCCGCACAGCTCCTTGACCGAGATGTCCGAGGCCGTGCCGTCGATCGACGAGATGAACGACGACGCGAACTTGTTCATCAGCTGCAGCACCAGCAGCCCGCGGTTGCCCGACGAGCCGACCTGGGGCTGGCCGTACGACGCCAGCTCCTGCTGCGTCTGGCCCATCAGCGTGTTCAGCCGCGCCTTGATGTCCGGCAGCTTCTCGCGGATGTGCGCCATCAGCGTGTTGTTGAGCGACTTGGCCAGGTACTGCGTGCCGCACCGGTACGAGATGTTGCGGTACGCCGGGTGCTGCCGGAAAAAGTCCTGCTCGGCCCGCAGCGCGTCGTTCAGCGACTTGTTGACCTGGATGTCCTGCTGCGACCGGTTCACCACGCCGATGAAGCCCAGCTTGAGCGGGTACACGCGCCCCGACAGGATGTCGATCGCGTTCGTGCCGTGGTCCATCAGGTCCAGCTTGGTCAGCACCCCGATCGTGCGCTTGCCCTGCGGGTCCACCTGCCGCGCCAGCTTCAGCGACTCCGAGTTCACCAGGTCGACGTTCGCCGGCGACACCGCCAGGATGATGCTGTTCGGCTTGGTGATGTACTCGAGAATCAGCGACCGCGTCTGCTTCTCGATGTCCGTCGGCTGGTCCCCGATCGGGATCTTGGTCAGCCCGGGCAGGTCCACCAGCGTCAGGTTCAGCACGTGCGGCGAGTAGATCTTGAGGTTGATCGGCGTCCGGTTGATGCCCTTGTTCGTGCCCGCCACCCGCGCCGTCTCGTTCTCGATCTCGCGCCGCACCTCCGTGAACTCGATGTACCGCCGCCCGGGCACGTGCAGGAACTCGGCCCACTCCTCGGTCTCGCGCGCGCCGACGTAGCCGCCCTCGTCCTTGAATCCGCCCTCGCCCAGCGCGACGTTGATCAGCTGCAGGATCAACGGCCGCCGCGTCACAATCCCGGTGCCCCGCGGCAGAAAGTCCTTGCCGACTGCCGTCAGCGCGCCCGCGCCGCCACTTACCGATGTTCTCCAGCACCGAGCTCTTGCCGGCCGACTGGCTGCCCACCACCACCACCTGCGGCAGATCGATTGTGTCTGTGCCGATGGTGTTGAACACCAGGTCCTGCAGCTTGTTGACCGTCGGGATAAGGTCCTCCAGCGACGCCATCTTGTCCTGCTTGTTGTCCGGTGTGCTGTGTCTGCTGCTCATCCGAGCCTGGTGCTTCTCGTCCTGGGTATGGCGCTGTGGTCTGCTGTGCGCTGGATGGCCGATGGCTGCTCGAAATTTTTTCGTCGCCGGTCCTGCCGAGTTTTCTAGTGGTCGTCCGCTAGCCTGCGCCCAAACAAACAACGCGTGAAGCCGGCAAGAAGCCGACGGAGCCGCGCGCGCGCGCCTGCAGCCCTGCGGCGGCGCCGCCGGACGGGACTGGCTGCCGCCGGCTGCCGCGGGAGCCTGCGGGCGCGGCGCGGACGGCGGCCGCGGGCGCTGGAGCGGCGCACCGCCACCGCACCGCCACAGCTACGCCCCACGCATCCGGCGATCAGCCGCGGCCGCGGCCACGCGCGTCCACTGCGCGCCACGCTCAGCCACCCGGCTGCCGTCCGGGGCTCCGCCCGCCCGGCGGGTGCGGCTGGCGGCGGGGTGCGGCTGGGGCGCGCGGGGCCGGCGCGGCGGCACACGATCGCGGCGGCACGGTGGGATGGCAAGGGCCGGCCGCTGGGCAGCGGCAGCGGCCGCCAGCGGTCGCGGCGGCCGGCCGGCCGCTGGCAGCGGCTGGGCCAGCGGCCGGGCCAGCCGCTGCGCACACGACCACTGCGGAGTGGGCGCAGTGGAGGTGGGCGGGTCACAGCCGGTCACAGCTGCGGGTCACGCGCTGGTCACAGCGCCTGGCCAGTCACGGCGCAGCCATACGGACAGGTGGCAATGGGGCCGCCACGACACGCTGCGCGCGTGCGGCTCGGGGGCCCACCGCGCCGCGCGGCGTGCGGCTCGCGGTCCGCGCGGCTCATGCGGCTCGCGCGGCTCGCGCGGCTCACGCGGCCACGCGGCCACGCGGCCGCCGCGCGCCCCGGCTCGCCGCCCGTCCCGCGCTCGTTCTCTCATTGTACATGCATTACGACAAACGCCATTGTCCAGGCAAGCCGGCCGCCGGCCCTACGCGGGCTGCGCGGTCTCGGCCGCGTTGTTGCGGATCCACTGTAGATGCTGCAGCGCCTCGTTCGTCCGCTGGACCAGGTCCTCGTCGGCCGCCGCGCGCGCGTCCACGTCCTTCCGCAGCCGGCTGATGTCGGCCGCGACCAGCTCGACCTTGGCCGCGCGCGTGCGCGCAATGTCGTCCTGCAGCGCGGCCAGCTTGGCGCGCTCGGCCGCCGCCGCGTCCAGCGTCCGCTCCAGCTCGGCCGCCCGCTCGGCGTCGGCCGCCCGGGCCTCGCGCGCGCGGTCCAGGTCGCCGCGCAGGCCGGCCACGTCCGCGCGCAGGTGCGCCAGCGCGTCCGCGCTGGCCTTCTGCACGGTCTCGTAGGCGGCCTCGGCGCGCTGCCGCCGCTCGGTCTCGGTCGCGATCTCGGCCGCGGCCCTGTCCTGCGCCTCCTTGGCCTGGGCCTCGGCCGTCGCGCGCGCGCGCGTCAGCTCGACCGTGCTCGCGTCCGCGGCCTGCCGCCGCTCGGTCTCGGCCCGCAGCCGCTCCTCCAGGTCCCGGATCTTGCGCTCCTTGCGCGACAGGATCGAGTCAAACATGTCGTTCTGGTGCCGGGCCACGTCGTACTGCTCGCTGAGCGACTCGAACTTGTGTTGCAGCGCCTCGCGGCTCCGCCGCTCCTCGTCCGCGCGCTCCGTCTGGAACGTCAGGTCCCGCTTCAGGGCGTCCAGCGAGTTCTGCAGGCTCTCGATGACCTTGGACGACGACGCCGACGCCGGCGGCCCATTGTCCTGCGACCGCCAGTCCATCCCGGGCACTCGGTAGCTCCCAGAGAGTCCAAACGCGGTGAGGTGGTAGTCGGGCGTGGACGAAATCTCGCCGGCCGGGTTGTGACACGACGACGACCGGCTCGATGCAAACGACACCGACGACAGCGCCGGCGACGTCTCCGACGACACGTCGTGCCGCGGCAGCTCGCGCGCGATGGCCTCCAGGCTGCGCAGGTCCACGCTGCGCTGCGCGATCTCGCTCCGCAGCACCTGCAGACGCACCTCCGCCTGCTCGCGCGCGCCCGCCGCCGTCGCCGGCCGCGCCGGGCTCGTCGACGCCATCCGCACCAGGCTCGGCGTGCTCGCGCTCGCCCGGTTGCGTCCGCGCAGCCGGCTCCGCAGACGCGCCCCGGGCCCGGCCCGCTCCGCGCGGCTTTCGCGCTCCGCCGCCCGCTCCCCCGGCCGCACGGCCGCTGTGCTCGCTCGCCGGCTCGTCTTGGCTGTCCGGTACTGGACCGGCGTGCTGCTGCTGGTTGCGTCCGCTGTCGCGGTCTGCGTGCTCCTGGCTTGCGCGGGACTAGCAATGTAAATAAACCGCCCACGCCGCCACTCCAACGGCCGCACCGCTCTAGCGCGGGTCGATGCGGACGCGCATGGAGGCCCGCGACGACGGCGATGGACGCGCGGACGCGTGGGCGCGCGTGCGGGCGGCTGGACGGCCGGCCTGGGGGCGACCCCAGCCACGGGCGCGGCTGGCGCGGCCCCGACGCAGCGGGGGCGGCGGCCGCCCCGCGGCCTGAGCCCACACGCTGCGAGACTGACTCGGCTGTCAGGTCGTCTACGGACGCGTAGGTCTCGGTGGACGCACGCGGCGCGCGCACGCGGACGCACGCGGGCGCACGCGGGCGGGCGCGGCACCGTCGCGACAGCCCCATTTCGTGGGCGCGCCCACCGGCGGCTATATGCTGATCCTGGGCTGCTCGCGTCCGCGGCGGCTATATGGGCTCGGTACCCAGCCGATCCGTCGGCTGGGACCACGGTCCGCAGCCAATTGCGCCCGGCAGGCGCCGCACGGCGCCCGTGCGCGGTGGTACCCGTCGCGCGATAGTACCCGCCGGCGCGGGCCGGCTCCCGGAGGTACCCGTCGCGCCGGAGCCACCGCGGCGTCAGCCGCCCCCCTGCGCCGCTGCGGCTGCTACGCCCGCGTCCGTGCGGCTACGCGGTGGCGGTCGCGGTGGCGGCCGCCGTGGCGGCCGCCGTGGCGGCCGCCGTGGCGGTGCAGTGCGCACCGCCGCTCGTCTTGTGCATCTCCGCCGCCGGCCCGCGGCCGGCAGCGCGCAATTGACTAGAAGTTCGCCCGGAACGTGTCCAGGAACTGGGCGCTCAGCGCGCGGCGCGCCGGCGGCGCCGCCGGCGGCTCGTCCTGGTCCGCCACCGGCGTCGCCCGGGCCGCCGGCGTCGTCGGCGACAGCGGCCGCGGACCCAGCAGGCGCACGCCCGCCGCCTCCCACAGCGCCGGCACGCGCCACGCGCGGCCCGGCAGCATGCCGTGCGTCCACAGCAGTCCCAGGGACCAGCCCACCAGCGCCGGCATCAGGTTCGCTGGAAACTGCGACAGCGCCAGGTGCGCCGCCAGCACGTACACAAAGATCTTGTCGGCAATGACCACGGTCGACCCCCCCGCCGTCGAGTTGGCCGACCCGGCGTCGTCGTCGTCCGTCACCGGCGGCGCAAACACCGACCGCAGGTGGAACTTGTACACGGACGGCACGTAGTCGTGGTAGGCCGCCAGCAGCGCAAACAGCACCGCCGTCGGCCCGGGCGGCACGTAGTTGGCCCGCAGCGGCGTGACCACGCGTAGGACCGCGCACAGCAGCGGCACGGCCACGCCCGTGTACACGCATGCCAGAATGAGCAGCGACTGCCGTCAGCGCCGCCGTCCGGCCACTTACCGCAAACTTGCGACTGCCCACCAGCCGCTCGATCACGCGCAGGTTGTAGAACACCAGCGCCCCAAAGAGCACCTCGGACTCGTTCAGAAAGACCGTCTGCCACAGCAGCAGGCGCCACCATTGACCTGCCGTCAGCCCGCCCACGCTCGAACCTACCCCAGCCCCAGACATGGGGGACCAGCTGCAGCACAAAGTAGTGCTTGATGCCGAAGATGGCGACCACCGTAGACGCGCCGGCCGAGAAGGCGATGGCCAGCTGCGACACGGGCGCGTTCTGGAACCCGGACGGCGTGGCAGCGAACATGACGGTGGTGGGGTGAGGTGGGAGCGGTGATATGGCACCGCCACGCGTGCGGCGCCAGCCGGGCCGGCCTGCGCCGCACGGCCGCTACGCTCTGCTACACAGAAAACAACGTTGACTATTTGCTATTTACGCCTCGAAGCGCTTCTCAGCGGTCTTCCAGTTGATCACGTTCCAGATGGCCTTGAAGTAGTCCACCTTGACGTTGCGGTACTGCAGGTAGTACGCGTGCTCCCACCTGTCGTCAGCTCGTCCACGGCCGCCACTTACGCGTCAATGCCCACAAGCGGCACGTACGGGCCCGTCACGGGGTCCTGGTTGGCCTTGTTGATCACCTCGAGCTCGCCCGTGGTCGAGTTCTTGACCAGCCACGTCCAGCCGGAGCCCTGGATCGCAGCCAGCTGGCCGTTCACGGTCGTGATCAGCTTGTCGAAGTCGCCGAACTTGGCCGACACGGCCTTGCCCAGCGGCGACGACGCCGACGGCAGCTCGCCGCCGCCGAGCGACGCCGGCGCCAGGTTCTCCCAGAAAAGCGAGTGGTTGATGTGGCCACCGCCGTGGAAGTTGATCAGCGGCTGGAGGTTGATCTGGCTCTTGATGTCCGCCTTGGCCGACGCCTCGGCAAACTGCTCAATGGCTGCGTTGTAGCCGTTGACGTACGTCTGGTGGTGCTTGGTGTAGTGGAGCTACCGGTCAGCTCGCCCACACAATCGTCGGCAGAAGATCTCGGCCGGCGACCGGCCTGTCACGGCCCTGCCGCGACCGATGCGGTCGGGCCCGGTCGCCCAGCCCAGTCGCCCAGCCCGGCCGCCCAGCCGGCCATCCATCCGTCCTCTACTCACCTCCATGATCTCTCCAGAGATGGACGGCTCCAGCGCACCAAAGTCGTACTTCAGGTCGGGCAGCGTGGCCTTGCCACGCGCCATAGCAGGCACGGCCTTGGAGGCAGCCCGGCGGGCAGAGAACGAAGCGCGCACGAAAGACATTGATGACGGTTTCTTGCGATGGCAGTGATGGGAAGGAGTTCAGGTTTGCCGGGTGCGCCGGTCCATTCATAGGCCTCCCAGTTGGCGCCACACCGCGCCGATCCCGCCCGTGCCGGCTACTGCAGCCCCTACACTCACACCGGCGGCCATTGCGTGCTCCGAGCACCCGGAAGATGGCCGGATGCCGGCGACGGACTGTATTCTACGGGCAGGCGACGCATGGATGGGCAAAGGGCTGGTGCGAGTCCGCGCACCGGAGTCGCACACCGTAGTCGCCTACCGGCCGGTGTGGCCGCATGGCCCGGACACTCGTACCTGGCAGCCGGCTAGCCAGCGCGTAGACAGCGCCAACGTGCAGCGCTGGTGTCGGCGCAAACGCCGGCGCGAGCCCGCGCCGCGTTCCTGACGCGCCTAGGACCGCCAGCGACACGGCCAGACGTAAAAACCGCCCCGGCGGTGGCCGCGGGCGTCGACGCGCTGTTTGTCAGCAGCGGCAGGCTGTCGGGCCGGCAGCAGGTTGCCGGGCCTGTAGCAGACTGCCGACAGCAACGTCTAGGGGGGGGTGCGTCGGTAGCCTCTTTGGCGACCCCGCCGGCTGCGTCAACGCGGAGCCGGCGGCGGAACCGTATACCATAGCCAATTGGTGCGGCTGTATTGGTGCCAGCGGCCGTGATTCGCCGCACGACTCGCACGTCAGGACGCCGCGGTCATCGCTCGGCGCCAGCGGGTGCGCTAGGTGCGGCGCGTCGTGGCCCGCGGGAGCGTGGGTACGATCGACGTACGGGTATGATCGTATCCGGGTACGACCGGTCCGCGTGCCGCACCGCCACAGGCGCCCGCGCGTACGCCCGGGCGAGCGGCGGCTACTGGGCGCTAGCCACGGCCACTAGTCTGCGGCGCGGGTCTGTGCAGGCGCGCCCGTGCCGCGGTGCCGCACGGGTATACCCGCACGCGCCACGGGCACCGCCGCTGCGAAGCTACGTCACGCGAATGGAAATCACGCGAAGCGTGGCGCAATCACATGAGCCGTCTCGTCGGGCCGACCTTGGCGGCTACGCGGGCGGATGCTGGGCGCGCGACGGCGGCCAGGGCACCCGCCGGCCGTGAGTCGCCGAACTGTCAGATAGCCGGCGCCGCGAACCGCAGAGGCGAGTCGCCACTCTTTGTGGCGACAAGACAAGGAGCCGCAGGCGGCGCGGCGGGCTTGGGAACCGGGCGGATTTGCTGGCGGGCTGCAGATGCGCGAATTGGCCGCAGCCACGGGCGGGGTGGCGGTGCACAATGACGTGGCGTACCGCCACACATCGCACTTTGTTGTCGCTGCTGTGGCTGGAGTGGCGCGCCCGATGAGGCAAGTCCCGCGCTAGTCCTGGATGGGCAGCGCAAATCGCGGGCAGCAGCGGTACGCTAGCGTCAAGTGCGGTGGCGCGTGCCGCTCATGCCTTATTCGTCACGCCGCGTGTTGGGACAAGCTCCCAGATACGAGGCGGAGCTGGTCGGCAGATGGCCGATGGAAGGTTCTTCGATAAGGTGAGTAATGCTCTCAGAGTGTATATAAATCACACACCCCCTCTTCTGGACGCCCATCATAGGACTATCTTCTATTCCCACAACATGCAGATTTTTGTGAAGACACTCACCGGCAAGACTATCACCCTCGAGGTGGAGTCGTCGGACACCATCGACAACGTCAAGTCGAAGATTCAGGACAAGGAGGGTATTCCTCCGGACCAGCAGCGTCTCATCTTCGCTGGCAAGCAGCTTGAGGATGGCCGCACTCTGTCGGACTACAACATCCAGAAGGAGTCGACCCTGCACCTTGTGCTCCGCCTGCGTGGCGGCATGCAGATCTTCGTCAAGACCCTGACCGGCAAGACTATCACTCTTGAGGTCGAGTCGTCTGACACTATCGACAACGTCAAGTCGAAGATCCAGGACAAGGAGGGTATCCCTCCGGACCAGCAGCGTCTTATCTTTGCTGGTAAGCAGCTCGAGGACGGCCGTACTCTGTCGGACTACAACATCCAGAAGGAGTCGACCCTGCACCTTGTCCTGCGTCTGCGTGGTGGCATGCAGATTTTCGTCAAGACTCTTACTGGCAAGACTATCACTCTTGAGGTCGAGTCGTCGGACACTATCGACAACGTCAAGTCGAAGATCCAGGACAAGGAGGGCATTCCTCCGGACCAGCAGCGTCTGATTTTCGCTGGCAAGCAGCTGGAGGATGGCCGCACCCTGTCGGACTACAACATTCAGAAGGAGTCGACTCTGCACCTCGTCCTGCGTCTGCGCGGTGGCATGCAGATTTTCGTCAAGACTCTGACTGGCAAGACCATTACTCTCGAGGTCGAGTCGTCGGACACCATTGACAACGTCAAGTCGAAGATCCAGGACAAGGAGGGAATTCCTCCGGACCAGCAGCGTCTGATTTTCGCTGGAAAGCAGCTGGAGGACGGCCGTACTCTGTCGGACTACAACATCCAGAAGGAGTCCACTCTTCACCTCGTGCTCCGCCTGCGTGGTGGCATGCAGATCTTCGTCAAGACCCTGACCGGCAAGACTATCACTCTTGAGGTCGAGTCGTCTGACACCATCGACAACGTCAAGTCGAAGATTCAGGACAAGGAGGGCATTCCTCCGGACCAGCAGCGTCTCATCTTCGCTGGCAAGCAGCTTGAGGATGGTCGCACGCTCTCGGACTACAACATCCAGAAGGAGTCTACTCTCCACCTGGTTCTCCGTCTCCGTGGTGGCATGCAGATTTTCGTCAAGACCCTGACCGGTAAGACTATCACCCTGGAGGTGGAGTCGTCGGACACCATCGACAACGTCAAGTCGAAGATTCAGGACAAGGAGGGAATTCCTCCGGACCAGCAGCGTCTTATCTTTGCTGGTAAGCAGCTCGAGGACGGACGCACTCTGTCGGACTACAACATCCAGAAGGAGTCGACCCTGCACCTCGTCCTGCGTCTCCGTGGCGGCTTTTAAATTTGTGTGATTAGTATTAGTGGACATGTATAACGTCTGGGAACGGATATTAGTGAATTGACAAGTCTTTCTGGGAACTCTAAGTAAACACTAGATGAAACGTGCGTAAACACATGCGTGGCCTTATGCGTAAACACCTCAGGGTACCTAGTCTGTGATTTCCAGAGCGCTCGGTTCGGCCAGCTATGACCGGACCGTTGGAATCATGGTTGAATACTCGCGTAGACGCGTACGCTGCGTCCATCTGCGGAACTAGCCAGGGGGATTTTACCGCACCAAAACACCGGAGCTTACCGAATTCCCGCAGCCACCCCGAGGTGTGACAGCGAGCCCTGACCCGCGTCTAGGCCCAATCTACGAGTGCACCACCAAAATGACGTGAGTTTAGTTTCAAAAAGAATTGACTATGAAGCGCCCATTAATACACAGCATATTAAACCATTACATAAACAGCGACAAAATTATAGAAAGCGGCAGGGCCAAGTGATCTTTGGAGCGGTAAAATTACATAATAATCGACGGCTTGTCAATGTTCGCGCTGACAGTCTTGTGCGGCAGGATGGAGGCACCGTTGACGTAGACCTCGTCGGCGATGGTAACGTCGTCGCCAGTGACGGTGACGTTCTCGACGCGGGCCCAGCGGCCAACAGTCGAGTTCCAGCCAATGATGGCCGACTTGACCCAGGCGTGGTCGCGGATGCGCGAGCCCTGGAGGACAACCGAGCGCTGGATGCGGACACCGTCGCCAATGACAACGTTGGGGCCAATGGTCACGTTCGGACCAATGTGGCAACCCTTGCCGATCTTGGCCGAGGGGTCAATCAGGACGTTGCCGCCACGGACGTACTCCTCAGTCAGGGGAGCCAGAGCCTTCGAGCCCTTCTTGGCCAGCGAGGTCAGGTAGAGGCAGGTGCCCGACAGGAAGTCCTTGGGCTGACCAACGTCCATCCAGTAGCCCTCGAGGTCGAACGAGTAGAGCGAGCCCTTCTTGGCCAGGGCCGGGAAGGTCTCCTTCTCAATCGAGGTCGGGCGCATCTCAATGATGTCGATGACCGACGGGCTCAGGATGTAGATGCCAGCGTTAATGCGGTTACCAACAAACTCAACCGGCTTCTCGACGAAGCGGTCGATCTTCTGGCTGTTCGGGTGGTGGACAATGACACCGTACTTCGAGGGCTCCTCGACCTTGGTGGCGACGATAGTAGCCTCGGCGTTGTTCGCCTTGTGGAACTCAGCCAGCTCAGCGAAGGGGTAGTCGCAGATGATGTCCGAGTTCAGGACGAAGAACGGCGAGTCGTCCTTCTTCAGGACCTTCTCAGCGAGCTTGAGCGGGCCAGCCGTACCCAGAGGCTCGGTCTCGACCGAGAAAGTGATCGAGATGCCGTACTCCTCCTCGTACTTCTTAAGAGCGTTGACCATGATCTCCGGGCGGTAGTTAACCGCAAGGACAATGTCCGTGACGCCAGCGGCCGCCAGCGACTCGACCTGGTGCAGGATCATGGGCTTGTTGCCGAACTTACGTCAGCACTGTGGCTCCGGGTGGCCACTTACCTCGACCAGCGGCTTGGGCAGAGTCAGCGTCAGGGGGCGCAGACGCGTGCCGTAGCCACCAACAAGAATCAGTCCCTTCATTGTGTAGAGAAGAAGTAGTGAGAGAGAATTGAGTAGACGCGTTCACACTCGGCTTTGGAGTCAAAGAGAAAGAGAGGGGGCGGGCCACCATATGTTTAAATACACGCCCGCGACCACTTTTTTCGGGCACGCCAACCTACCAAAACTCTCTGTCCGCGCCGCCAAAAGACGAAGGAGAGTCAAATGAACACCAAACTTAGGAATGCGGAAGGGAGACGAAGCGCTCGCCGTGCTGCCAATCAGCACGCTTAGCCACATATGGCCCAAGTGGGTATGGCTGCACAGATCGGGCGGCGGGCCCAACGCACTGTTGCCGCTTTGGGACTAGCGTAGATGTCGATAAAGGATGCTGCACTTTGGCCACACGTGTGTGTCTGCCGAGCCGACGCCGTACAACCGCATCCAGGGCCGGTCGCCACTGGCGCATGGTCCGAGAATTGGCTGCCACTCTCTGGCTCGCGCGAGAGGGGCTGCCAAACGCGCGGACGGGGCTGCGTTCGCCGCGTGCGTGACTGGGGGCAACCGCGTGGCGCGGTCCCGATTTACTGCGGCTGCCTCTACCGCAGGCCGCAGGTGCGGCACAGTCCCGCGCGCGAGCGCCTGAGCGACCGCGGTGGGCGCCGCAGTGGCGCGGGCTCCGATGCGGGCGCCGAACAGCAGCGGTGTACGGCACGCCGTGCGGACGCCAGCGCAAGGCGCGGCGCGAGCTGCAGCGCGGTGCACGGAGGGGCGTGGTCGATCGCGGCGGCCGCGGCGGCCAGAGCGGCCGGACGCAACGGGCGGACGCGGTAAAGGCGCGTTGCAGCAACATACGTAGCGGCCATCGCGGCCGCGGACGGCCTGGCGCCAGTGGTAGAGGACCGCGGGGGGAATGGCCGCGCAGCCTGCCGCGCGCCCGTGCTGCGCCGCGACCGCGACCGCGACCGCGACCGCGCCGACGCGGCCGCGGCGGCATGCACCGCGTCGCGTAGCCCGCCGCAGGCTGCCGCGGCCGCACACCTGCGTCGGGCTAGCGCCGCCGCTTGGAGCCGGCGGCTAGGCCGTCCGCCGGCGGCGACGGTTTAGCGTGCCTGCTCTAGGCGCAGGCGCCAACGCGCGCGCCAGTCCAGGGCGGCGCGGCCGGCGGACGGTTGGCCGGCGTGGGGAGGCGTTTGCGACCACCGGCGGGCGGCGGCGGGCACCTGGCGGGGCGTCCGGTGGCCTCGCCGGCGACTGCCGACACCTGTCGCGAGCCGACACGGCCTGCCCGGTACCGCCTCCGCTGCCCTGGATGCTGAAACGAGCGCGGCTGACCGGGCGCAGCTGGTCAAAACGCGCTACGTGGCGCTAGCCAGGCAGGCCCGATCCGGTGGTCGGCTAGCTGGTTTCGTGCCAACGCACGCTTCGGGCACCTACACAGCTGCAGCCGGCACCGGCGCAGGGCTCTATGGTGTGCAGCCCGCCTATTTTTACCGCAGCCTAGTCGTCTTGGGTGCTGCCGCAGTATGGAACCATGCGGGTTTCACTGCCGGCGCGTAGCGCAGACCCGAAGCCTCACACACTAGGGCCGGCCAGCGGCCACGCCGGACCAGCCGAGAGAGTCGTGGTGATCGGCGCGGCCGTTGCGCCAGAGGACCGGGTCGCGCGCCGCACGGCGCCAAGCGCGCGGGCGTCGCCGGTATGCACTAGGCCACTTGCGCGGGATATTGCGACGCGAGGTCCGCCCTGACGGATCGGCCAATGCCGCGCGACGGCAGGCACCGTGCGCAGGCCTGGACGCCTGGCAGCCGGAGCCGGCTGGAGGCAGGCCAGAGCGACGCCGCGGAGTGGCGGCCAGGACGGCGCGCCCAAACGGACGCACGCGGCCGCCGCGCACAGGAACAAGCGCGGTGCCCATTTAGGACGGATGCGGCGCCATTTGCCGTGCGGTGCAGCAGATGGGCCACGGCGGCCGACGGCGCGCAGGGTGGGGCGTAAGCGTGCGCGGCAGGACGGCTGCAGCCATAAGCGCCCAGACCATCGGACTGTGTTCGCGGCGAAACTACGCTACGCATGGGCTTTGTGGTGGCAGGTCTCTATACGTCTTGCCATTTGCGCCACGCGCTACACGTGACGCTTGCCGCAGAACTGTCGCGCCGCGCGTCTTTTATCCTGCCTACCCCCGACACACACACATAGCAGTCACACCAGCCCTATCTCTACGCGCTCAAAGCCCTAACCGTCCCGCCTGGCCTTGCACCGCCGTACACACACACTTACAAGACATCTCCAATTTGCTTAGTCCTTACTCTCTCCACCATCCCACCAGCAACAGCACTCACGATGAGAACCGAAATCGACTCATTCTCTGGCAACAGAATCTACCCCGGCCGGGTACGTATGCGCAGATCGCGCGCTCTCGAAGCTGGTTGCTAACAGTCCCAGGGTAAGCTCTTCGTCCGTGGCGACTCGAAGGTCTTCCGCTTCGTGTCGTCGAAGACCGCGTCGCTCTTCATGCAGCGCAAGAACCCCCGCAGAATCTCGTGGACCGTTCTCTACCGTCGTATGCACAAGAAGGGAATCACCGAGGACGCCGCCAAGAAGCGCAGCCGCCGCACGGTCAAGCACCAGCGTGCCATTGTCGGTGCTTCGCTCGACGTCATCCGTGAGAAGCGCTCCATCCGTCCCGAGGCCCGCAAGGCTGCCCGCGAGGAGTCGATTCAGGCCGCCAAGACCAAGAAGAAGGCCGACGAGTCCCTGAAGAAGGCTGAGAAGGCCAAGAGCGCTGCGAAGGGTGGTGCCAAGATGAGCAAGCAGCAGATGAAGGGCGCTGCCCCCAAGGTCAAGGCTCAGTCCCGCTAAATGTAACAAAAGTTCCACTACATTCATGTTTGTTATATATAGTTAATCGAGATTTTGTCAATCAACATTGATCTGATCTCGACCGCGGCGGCGTGATCCGCAGGCGCGACGCATTGGCTGGACGGCCGGCAGCGCGCTCGTCGTAGCTCTGTAGACACGCGGACGTGCCGGCCGCCCGTGCGCGTGACGTCGCGTGCCGGTTCGGGTGCCAGGCGGTGTTGCGGCGCCGCGCCGGCTGAGCCGCGTGAGCCGCATGAGCCGCACGCCCTGGGAACCCACCCGGCATAACCGTCACGCTGTCGCTTGACCTAACGGCCAAGCCCTGGCCGCCAAACGCCCGCCCTGGGACTATATATAAAACCTCTGCATTTTTTCTCTTCTTTTTTCTCAACCGATCCTGGCTATCCCCGACCGCTCGACATCTCGCTAGGTGTTCGCAGCATATCCACGGGCATCGCATCACACGGTCGCGATCGCCCGCACGCCCGGTAACGTATGTGCTTCCTTCCGTGTGCGGACGCAGACACGGCCCCGGTCCACCCGGCGGCCGTGATTATGATGACTAGAGTGCATTTGGCTCGAGACTGTTTCAGTCGGTGTGGAAAATATCTAGCTACCTTTTTATTTCTTCTGATCCTCTGCGTTCGCACACGCCCTCGCGGCTGTGTGCGGTACTGACTGCTCTAGCGGGATCCTGCGATTACGGCCACGGAGTCTGTTGAGTATTCTTCACCATGGGGTAGAGCCTTTTCTTTCTTGCCTTTGGCGCGTCGTGCCGGCGGCCGGCCCGCGGCCGGCGCGCGCGTAGTCGCAGTAGTTTCCAAGTCAGATAGTAATAATACTTTTTTTGTTTAGTGTGCCAGCGCTTTTCCGATGGCTGTCCAAGAAGTACCCCCAAATCGTGACCTCGGTGATTGAGGAGCCCACGCGGACGATCGATGGCGTCGAGTACCCGGCCGAGTACTCGCGGCCGAACCCGAACGGCGAGCTCGACAACCTCTACCTGGACATGAACGGCATCGTGCACCCGTGTGCGCACCCGGAGAACCGGCCCGCGCCCGAGACCGAGGACGACATGATGCTCGAGGTGTTCAAGTACACGGACCGCGTCGTGTCGATGGCGCGGCCGCGCAAGATCCTGATGATCGCGGTCGACGGTGTCGCGCCGCGCGCCAAGATGAACCAGCAGCGCTCGCGCCGGTTCCGCTCGGCGCGCGACGCCAAGGAGAAGGACGAGGAGCTCATGCGCAAGCAGAGCGAGTCCGAGGCCCGCGGCATGGTCATCGACGACAGCATCCGCGGCAAGAAGGCGTGGGACACGAACGTGATCACGCCGGGAACGCCGTTCATGGACAAGCTCGCGGCCGCCATCCGCTACTGGACGATCTACAAGCTCAACACGGACCCGGGCTGGAAGGACGTCAAGGTCATTGTGTCGGACGCCTCCGTGCCCGGCGAGGGCGAGCACAAGATCATGGAGTTCATCCGCAGCCAGCGCATGAGCCCGCACCACGACCCCAACACGTCGCACGCGATCTACGGCCTGGACGCGGACCTGATCATGCTCGGCCTGGCCACGCACGAGCCCAACTTCCGCGTGCTGCGCGAGGACGTGTTTGCGCAGGAGCGCGGCCCGCGGCCGTGCCGCATCTGCGGCCAGGTCGGCCACATGGCCGCCGTCTGCACCGGCGAGGCCAAGGTCAAGAGCGGCCAGTACGACGAGAAGGGCGTCGTGCCCGACAAGAAGCCGTTCATCTGGCTGCACGTCAACATCCTGCGCGAGTACCTGGACGCCGAGCTCAAGGTGCCGCGGCTGCCGTTCAAGTTCGACCTCGAGCGCGCGATCGACGACTGGGTGTTTATGTGCTTCTTCGTCGGCAACGACTTTCTGCCGCACCTGCCGTGCCTGGAGGTGCGCGAGAACGGCATCGACATCCTGATCAACATCTGGAAGCGCACGCTGCCGGCCATGGGCAACTTCATGACGACCGACGGCTCGGTCAACAAGGAGTGCGTGCAGCACCTGTTCAACGGCCTGGCCGCGCAGGAGGACGGCATCTTCCGCCGGCGGCGCGAGCAGGAGCGCCGCCGCGAGGTCAACGAGAAGCGCCGCGGCAAGGACCAGGCCGAGAGCTACGTGCGCAACCTACCGGTGGTCAAGCGCAGCCAGGTCGACATCGGCCCGAAGGAGCTCCCGAACTCGATCCCGCTGTTCACGCCGCAGGGCAGGTCGGCCGGCGCCGGCAGCCGCGGCAGCGAGCCGGTGGACGCGGACGCGTCGACCCGGACGCTGGCCGCGACCGCCAACAAGAGCGCGGCCGCGTTCCTGAAGGCGCAGATGCTCGCGCGCGGCGACGCGCCGCCGGCGACGCCGGCCCTGACCGAGGCCAGCACGGCGCCGTCCGAGGGCGCGCCGTCGCCGCCGGCGCTCGGCGACGCGGCCGCTGCCGCCGCCGACGCAGACGCGGACGCCGCGGACGGCAAGCGCAAGCAGGACGCCGTCGACGGCGCCGACGACCCCGAGGCCAAGCGCCGCCGCCCCGACGAGCCGGCCGGCCCGGCCAACGACGACGACGACGACGACGACAGCCCCGAGGGCGACACCGTCCGGCTCTGGGAGCCCGGCTACAAGGAGCGGTACTACCAGCAGAAGTTCCACGCTCCCAAGAACGACACGGCCATCCGCCGCAAGGTCGTCGAGGCCTACATCGAGGGCGTCTGCTGGGTCCTGCTGTACTACTACCAGGGCTGCCCGTCGTGGACGTGGTACTACCCGTACCACTACGCGCCTTTTGCGTCGGACTTTGTCGACATCGCGTCCATCGACGTGCACTTCGATCTCGGCGAGCCCTTCCGGCCGTTCGAGCAGCTCATGGGCGTGCTCCCCGCCGCGTCCGCCCACACCCTCCCGGCGATCTTCCGGCCGCTGATGACGGACGAGGACTCGGAGATCAGCGACTTCTACCCGGAGCACTTTGAGATCGACCTCAACGGCAAGAAGATGTCGTGGCAGGGCGTGGCGCTGCTGCCGTTCATCGACGAGCACCGGCTGCTGGCCGCCGTGCGGCCCAAGTATACCGAGCTCAGCGAGGCCGACACGCTCCGCAACACCAACGGCCACGAGATCCTGTACGTGGCCGACGGCAACCCGCTCTACAACGACCTGGCCCTGAACCTGTACTCCAAGAAGCGGCGGGACGAGGCCGCGGCCGGCCACCGGCTCAACCCGAAGCTCAGCCAGGGCCTGTTTGGCTGGGCCGCGCCGGACGCGAGCTGCATCCCCAACAGCACGGTGCCGTTTCCGCTGGATGCGCCCGACAACGACCTGCAGATGGGCGACATCTACGGCGACCGGTCGCTGTCGGTCGTGTACGCGATGCCCAAGAGCAAGCACGTGCACAAGTCCATGCTGCTGCCGGGCTACAAGCAGCCGCCCAAGACCATCACCGAGTTCACGCCGCGCGGTGGCCGGGGCGGGTTCGGCGGCGGCCGTGGCCGCGGCGGCTTTGGCGGCGACAGCTACGGCCGCGGCGGCCGCGACGGCGGCTTTGGCGGCCGTGACGGCTTCAACGGCCGCGACGGCGGCTTCAACGGCCGCGACGGCGGCTTCAACGGCCGCGACAACAACGGCCGCGACAACGGCCGCGGCAACTACGGCCGCGGCGGCTTCCGCGGCCGCCGCTACTAGCCAGGACATTGTCAGAGTCTTTGTATATACATAACGAACGTCTATGGGGCGCCGGCCGCGCCGACCCGCGGAGCAGCGGGCCCGGCGCGGCTAGCTCGGCCACTCGAGCGGGTCGTGCTCCGTGGCCGGCGTGTCTGAGTAGTTGTGGTGTTCGACGCAGCCCGCGCAGTGGCACTCGCCGACGCACGCGCACGTGCCGCCGGGCACGGCGCACGCCGCGGCCAGGTAGACCGAGAACAGCGAGTCGGCGTCGGCGTACGCCGGCACCGGCGCCGCCAGCTCCGGCAGCGCCAGCGTGCCGTACGGCGCCGCCGCCGGGTGCGTCAGCTCGTGCAGACTCGGCGTCTCGGCGACCACGCCCGTCCGCGAGCTGTACCGGTACAGGCCGCGCATCTGCGCTGCGCTCAGCGTGAACGGCGTCTCGCTCGCGAAAATCGGCTGCGGCCCAACGGACGCCGGCGCCGGCGCGGCCTCCACGCCGGCCAGGTACCGCTCGAGCGAGTACAGCGCGTCGTCGTACGCGCTGTCCGACGCCGGCTCGACCGCGACCGTGTCGTCGACGGCCTCGACCGGCGACGACGTCACGTCCGCGGCCGTGTAGTGCCGCACCGGCTGCACGATCGCCGCGCCGTCCGTGCCGGGGTTGACCACGATCGACCGCAGCTTGACTGCCGGGCGCTCGGCGGCGCCGGCCCCGCCGGCGGTGCGCTTGCGCGACCCGCAGCACCCGCCGGCCTCGGGTTCGGCCGCGGGCTCGGCCAGCGGCTCGGCCCGCGCCCGCGCGCCGTGCTCGTGGCACCCGCCGGCCGCCAGCGCCCGCATGTCGACCGGCGCCGGCGACGCGCCCTCGATCTTGAGCCCGCCCGCGGATGTGTCCACAATCGTCCGGCGCCCGCCCGTCCGCAGATGGTGCTCGTGTTGCCCGCCTGCCGTCAGCGCCGCGCCCGCACCGGCTTACCCTTGGGCAGGATGATGGCGGCCACGCCGCACTCGCAGCTGCCGTCCGGCAGCACCGCCAGCCGGTGGTTACAGTCCGACACCGGCCGGCCGCGCTTGCGCACCTGGACCAGCGGCCGGTTCGTGTGTTTGCATGTCGACGAACGGTGCCCTCGTATGCACCGGATGCTGCTGTCAGCTCGCCCGCAGACGCACTTACCACGCGTACTTCTCGCCGTCTACCAGCAGCATCCTGCTTGCTTGTCGTCGCGGCGTGTGCTCTGACCGTGGGCCGAGCAATTTTTCTCTGTTTACCCGGCTGCTCCACTGCGCGCGTCACGTGTTCCACGTGCGGCTCATCTTATCTGATGCCGCTCGTATCGCGACTCAGTCGCGTGGCGGTGCGGAGGCGGTGCACACGGCGGTGCAACGAGTCTGCCGGCGGTGCAACGAGCCCGCCGGCGTGCGACGAGCCCGCGGCGCCGGCCCCGGGCGGCTGCCGTGCTCAGCGGGCCGCCGACTCGGTGGCCTACGCACGGCGCAAACACGCGGCAGCTCTCGCGCGGCCGCGCGCCTGCCCGCCGGGCAGCCACCCTCGACGGAGTCGCCGCCGCAGGCTCGCTGCACCGCCGACGCGCACCGCCAGACTCGCACCGCCGACTGCATATAGCCGCAGGTACCTGCGTGGGCGAGCCACCCGCGCCACGCCCAACAAACGCTCATATTTGCTCGTCTGCTGGCTCCAGCGCAGCGGTAGCCGCGGTCCGGAGCGGCCGGCGTCGCGCGTCGGCTGGAGCGCCGGCGTCATGCCGGTCGTCCGGCGTGTTTGTGTAACGTCGTAGCCGACGGGTATGGGCGGGTACCATCGGTGCAGGTGAATCGCCATGTTGTGTAGTTAGGCGGCCGCCCCCGTCCTCCCGCACGTCCACCGCCGCTCTCGTCGCCAGTCTGGCGAGATCCTGAGGGCTCGGCGGCTCTGGGCGACCAGCTCGCGACGGGGGCCGGCCGCGCGCGGAGCCCTCGGCCAGCGGAGGCGCGGGCGCGACGCGCCGCACGCGGTGCGGCGGCACACGTGACCGCGCCCTTTTCTCTCGTCGCCGGCTCTGCAAGCTTCCATCCGTGATGCGTCTGCTGGCCCTCGTTCTGGGCGCGACACTGGCGGCCGCGCCCGCGGCCGCCCTGTTTTCGGACGAAGCTTACTCGATTGATTGGCATGTGCCCCAGATCGGCGCACTGGACGCTGCCCGGACCGTGCTCGACGCAGAAAACACGGTGACGATGACCGAGGCCAACGTCCTGGCCGGCCTCGACTCGCGCACCGGCGCCGTGCGCTGGCGGCTGCCGCCGGCCTGCGCCGACGGCGACCGCTTTGTCGAGCGCCTGGGCCTGGACCGCGTCGTCGTGGCGACGACGTGCGCCGGCCGCGGCCGCGTGGCCGCCGTCGACGCGGCCACCGGCTACGTGCAGTGGGAGGCGGCGGTCGGGCCCGTCGCGGCGGTCGAGGCCACGGGCGAGGCCGTCTACGTCGGCACGGCCGCCGGCGACGTTGTCCGGCTCGACCCCGCGACCGGCGCGGCCGCCTGGACGGCGGCCGCCGGCGCGCGCGTGCACGGCCTGGCCGCGCTCAAGCCCGGCGGCGTCGCGGCCGTCACCGCGCCCGGCGACGACCTCGAGTACGTGTTCTTCGAGCCGGCGACCGGCGCCGAGCGCTCGCGCGGCGCCATTGCCGTCGGCGCCCGCGCGGCCGGCCCGGTGGCCCACATCCGGCTGCCGGTCGTCGACCACGCGTTCGTGCCCTACACCAAGGCCAACCGGCTGTTTGTGGCCCGGCTGGATGCCGCGTCGGCCGGCGTCGGCCACACCAACGTCTCGCCGCCGCCGACCGCCGGCCCGTTCGCGTCCTACACGCTCGAGGCCTCGTCCGTGCACCCCTACCTGGCCATCACCTTTGCCTCCCCGGCCGGCCGCTGGACCGAGACCTGGGGCGTCCACGGCGAGACCGGCGCGCTCGAGCGGCTGGCGGCGGTGCCCGTGCCGGCCGGCGCGGCCGTGGCCGTGGCCGCGCACGCGCTCGTCCACGTGGTCGACGGCCGCGTCGACGTCTACGCGGTGCCGCCCCAGGCCGGCGACGCGGTCAAGATCGCGTCCGAGCCGCTGGCGCTGTCGGCGCCGCTCGTGGGCCTGCGGTGCGCGCACCTGGCGCCGCGGACCAAGCGCGAGCTGCTGACGCCGCTGCCGACGTGCCTGCTGACGCTGGCCTCGCACGAGGCCGTGGCGATCGAGGAGGGCGCCAACGTTGTCTGGCGCAGCGACCAGTCGCTGGCCGCCGTGGTCGACGTCGCGGTGGTCGACCTGCCCGAGCCTGGCGCCGACGCCGTGGCCGAGACCCCGGCGGCGCCGCTGGCCGCGTTCGCGGCGCGCGTGGCCCGCCACGCGCACGACCTGCGCGGCCTGCCGGCGGCCGTGGCCGCCTTCGCGCGCCGCTTCCTGTCCGGCGCCTACGACGACATCCCGGCCGTGGCCAACTCCACCGCCGGCGACACTTTCGGCTTCCGCAAGTTCCTCGTGCTGGCGACCGCGTCCGGCGCGGTCGTCGCGCTCGACACGGCCCACGGCGGTGCCGAGGCCTGGCGTCTGCCGGCCGTGGCCGCGCCCGGCCAGGCCGTCGCGCTGCTGCCGTCGGCCGACGCGCACGTGTACTCGCTCGTGCTGGCCTCTGGCGAGACCGTCGCCGTCGACGTCTTCGCCGGGGCCGTGCTCGGCGCCGGCCCGGCGTTCGGCGCCGGCCCGGTCGAGGCCGTCGTCCGCTTTGCCGCCGGCAACGAGTCCTACACGGCCGCGTGGGTCGGCGGCGCGACGCCGGCGCTGGCGTTCCTCCCCGGCACGGCGCCGGCCGCGCCGGCGCACTTTGTCCGGCCCCACGGCGCCGGCGTGCGCGGCTACGTCTACGACGGCGCGCTCACCGCCGCGTGGACGTTCGAGCCGCCGTCCGGCGCCGTCGTGGCCACGGCCGCCCGCCACCCGGACGACCCCACGGTCTCGATCGGCCGCGTGCTCGGCAACCGCGCCGTGCACTACAAGTACCTGAACCCGAACCTGCTCGCGGTGGCCTCGGTCGACCACGCCACCGCGTCCGCCGCCGTGTTCCTGCTCGACGCCGTCTCCGGCCGCGTCCTGCACGCTGCGTTCCACTCGGACGAGGCCGTCGACACGTCGCTCGGCGTCCAGCTCGTCGTCGGCGAGCACTGGGTCGTCTACTCCTACTACGCCTTCGGCGGCGGCACGCCCGGCGAGAAGGTCGTCGTGCTCGACCTCTACGAGGACGCCGCGCCCAACGTCCGCGCCAAGCCCGCCGCGTTCTCCGCCTTTGACGGCTCGCGGCCGCTGCCCCACGTCCAGGCCGCCGCGTTCCTCTTCCCGGGCCACATCACGGCGCTGGCCGTGTCGCGCTCGCGGTTCGGCATCACGTCGCGCGACGTCGTCGCCACGCTCGCGTCCGGCCAGGTCGTCACGCTGCCCAAGCGGCTGCTCGACGCCCGCCGGCCCGTCGGCCGCGAGCCGTCGGCCGAGGAGCGCGAGGAGGGCGTCTTCAAGTACGACGCCCAGCTCGTCGGCGACGACCGCCGGTTCTACGTGTCGCACCGCCGCGCGCTGGCGCTCCCGCCCGCGCCGGGCGTCGTCACCGCGCCCGCCGCGCTCGAGTCCACCGTCCTCGTCTTCGTCCACGGCCTCGACCTCTTCTTCACGCGGATCACGCCGTCCCAGCCCTTCGACGTGCTCTCCAAGAGCTTCAACAAGGGCCAGCTGCTGCTGACCATCGCCGGCCTCGTCGTGGGCGTGCGCATCACGGGCCCCATGGTCCGCCGCAAGCAGCTCAACGCGCGCTGGGGCGCCTCTCTTTGAAATATACATCACTCGGTCTTCTTGGCCCCGTCGCCGTAGTACAGCCACACGACCACAAACACCAGCCACCCGCCGACGACGGCGCAGATCGACGCCAGGTACACCCACGCGTTCGTGATCTCGAACGACCGCAGGTACTCGTTGTGCGCCGAGTGCCGCACCGTCACCTGCCGCCGCTCCTCGACCGCCGCCAGCCCCGGCCGCCGGTACTCGGTCCGCAGCGTGAAGACGCCGTGCTGGTCCGGCAGCGCGAACCGCGCCACGTAGTTGCGCGCGCCGTCGGCGTCGCCGGCCGGGGCCAGCGTCAGCCGGTAGTACGGGCCCAGCATGACGGCCTCGACCTGCACGTCCGCGGCCGCGAACGGCGCCCACTCGGCCCCGGTCCACTCGCTCAGCGCGATCGTGTACTCGACCTCGTCCTGGATCCGGTAGATCCCGGGGTTGGCCGGCCCGCCCGCCGCCAGCCGGTGGCTGACGCCGGCCGACCGGATCTCGCCGCGCTCCCGGAACGCCCACGCGGCCACGTCCAGCGCCGTCGCCCGGTTGCCGGCTCCGAGCGCCATGGACGCGTCCGAGAACAGCTCGACCGAGCACGCCACCACCGCGCGCGCGTTGTTGCGCGCCTGCAGCCCGGCCACCAGGAACGCCTGGCTGCCGGCCGCAAACGGCTCCGCGGCCGCGCCCGTCTCCTCGACCGTGTCGAACGTGTACCCGGTCGCGCTGCCGCGCAGGATCGGCACCACCTCGGGCCGGTTGCCGAGCGTGGCCGCCGTCCCCCGGTACGCGACCGGGCCGGCTCCGGGCCGCACGACGTGCGTGTTGGCCACCGACTCGGCGCCGAGCGCCACCACCTCGTGCTTCTCGTCCAGCGCCGCGAAATGGTCCACGTAGCTGTGCCCCCGCACCGGAAGGTGGATGTCCAGCTCGCGCGCAAAGTCGCGCAGCGCCGCCGGCACGCCCGTCGCCGACACCGCCACCAGCACGTTGCCGCCGGCGTTGGTGAACTCGACCAGCTTGTCTGCCGCCGTGGCCGCGTCCGCCTTGCCGCTCGCCGCAAACACCACGGCGTGGTCGTACTGCCGCTCGTCGGCGGCCATCAGCGCGCCGGGCGCCATTGCCAGCTCAAACCCGTGGTCTGCGGTCAGCCCTGCTCGCCGCACGCGCGCCCGGCCCCGGCCTACCGCCGCCGCCGCCATCCGCCATCCTACCCTTGAGATCGCCGAAGAACGTGGCAAAGTCCGCCGCGTCGAGGCCCTTGTCCAGGTACACCGCCGTGCGCGATCCGGCCACCGACCGCGCCTCCACCGCGGTCAATCCGGCGAGCGCGGCCACGCCCGCTGCCAATGCAATCCGCAGAGCCCTGATCATGTCTGTTGGCGCTGATCCTGGATTGGTTGTGGTTGTGACTCCGTGGGTTGTCCGTTTTAGTGTCGTGGCCACTTTGACGCGCAAGCTTGCGCCGCACGCCGTGCGGCTCAAATATGCGGAAGCCATCTGCCTGCAGAGCAGCCACCCTCGACGGAGTAGCCGCCGGAAGCTCGCTCGCCACGTGCCCTGACGCCAGTCCGCCGAGGTCTGCTCCAGGCGATTGAGACGGGCACAAGCCGCACGAGGTGCGGCTCAGACCAGCGAGTCGCACCAGGCTGCGCGCGGGACGGTCCGCCACATGTGGCCTGCCCCTTGCGGTTACTCCGTCAATCGAGACGAGCCCTCGCATATAGCCGCTCTTATGTGATCTGAGCCGCTCCTATGTGATCTGAGCCGCTCCTATGTGATCCGAGCCGCTCCTCCGTGATCTGAGCCGCTCCTCGTGATCTGAGCCGCACAGCGTGATCTGAGCCGCACAGCGTGATCTGAGCCGCTCCTACGTGATCTGAGCCGCACAGCGTGTCTTGTGTAACAGTGTGCATTGTCTAAAATACTGTCCGAGGCACCCGCCTCCCGGCGACCGCTTTTCTCGACGGAGCCGCCGCGGAGGCTTGTAGACCTGGGCCGGACGAGCCGCGCGGAGGTTCGTAGACCTCGTCAGGACGAGCCTCCGGCGGCGACTCCGTCGGGCGGCCCTAGGCAAGAGGGTCCATGTGAGCCGCACTGAGTGCGGCTTGATATGCATATAGCCGCATGCCTGAAGAGCTATTACCCTGCAGACAGACGATCGCAGGTGAGCCGCACAACGTGCGGCTTATAACCGCATACAGCCGCCGGAGACTCGTGGTCCTGGACGGGCGAGCCTCCGGCGGCGACTCCGTCGGGGTGGTTCCTGCGGGCAGACGAGCGCATGTGAACCGCACTTCGTGCGCATGAAGCCGCCTGTCCACAAGACCTCGACAGAGTCGCGCTGAGGTCGTCGGATGAGTCGCAGGAACACAGCATATACCGCATATAGCTGCCTGCCCGTAGGGCAGCCACCCTCGACGGAGTCGCCGCCGGAGGCAAGTACACATGGACAAGCCGCCGCCGGCGATGGCGTCAAAGATGCTGCTCTGCGGCCATACAAGTGAGCCGCACATGGTGCGGCTTATGCCCGCATATAACCGCAGGCGCGAAGGAAACCCCTCGACGGAGTCGCCGCCGGAGGCACGTACACGTGGACGAGTCTCCGGCAGGGCCTCCGTCAACAACGCTACCCTGCGGGTAGGCACAACTCATATGAGCCGCCCTTCATGCGGCTTATACCCGCATGTAACCGCATGCCCGAAAAGCAGCCGCCCCCGACGGAGTCGCCGCCGAGGCTCACGCGCAGCACTACGAGCCGCAGTGCGTGTGGCTTGGCGCATGGCAAGGCCGGACAGTGCATTGTCTCTAGCGGATCTAGTCGGTGTCGGAGCCGCTGTCGGAGCCGCTGTCGGAGCCGCTGTCGGAGCCGCTGTCGCTGCCTTCGTCGTCGTCGTCATCGTCGCCATCGTCGTCATCGCCGTCATCGCCGTCGGCGGTGGCCCGCTTGAACGGGTCGACCTGGACGTCGTAGCCCAGCTCGGTGCAGACTGCGGTCAGGTCCGCCAGCGCAGACGGGTTGCAGGCCACAAACAGGGCCGAGGTCTGGGCGGAGAAGAGCGGGACGAGGTAGCGAGCGGTGACGTCGCGCATCTTCTCGACAGTGACGTCGTTGAGCGCGCGCAACATGCGCTCGGTATAGTTCTCGCCCACGTCCATGAGCTCGGTCTGCAGAAACTTGCGGCCGGCCACCGAGAACTTGTTGTACTCGCTCTCGGCGGTCATGCGCACGACCGACGACACGGCCGACTCGACCAGAAGCCGCTCAAACGGGGTGGAACCGTCCGCAAAGCCCTCGACGATGCGCTTGCCCTCGGCCAGCGCCTTGGCGGCGTCGGCCGCGCTGTCGACCGAGAACGACACCAGGCCGCTCTCGGGCGAGAAGCCGGCCGAGGCCCCGTAGGCGTAGCCGTTGCCGCGGATGCCGCGCCAGAACGGGCCCTCAACGGCCTCGAGGTACGACACGACCACGTCCAACGCCGGCTCGTCCTCGTGCACGAACCGGTCGAAGCCCTCGGCGACGACCATGGCGCTGCTGGACTCGGTGGCCGGGACGGCCGAGAGCACGGCGCGTCCAAAGCCGCCAGCCAGCCGGCGCGCGCTGCTCACAGGCACCGGGACCACGCTGGCCGGGCGGCCGCCCTGCTCGAACGAGGCCCACACGGCCGCCGGCTTGTCGAGCCGGCCGACGTCGCCGTTGACAAAGACGCGCATGTTCTCGGTGCGGAACAGCGCACCGCGGACGGTCTCCAGCCGGGCCACCACGGCCGCCGGCTCGGTCGCCAGCTCGGCCTGCAGCGCGCGCCACACGCCCTCGTTGGCCAGCGTTTCCAGGCCGCGACGCACGCTCGTGTCGGCAAACATGGTGCGCACGTACGCGGACCAGTTCACGGACGAGCCACTGCGGGCCACGTCTGCCAGGCCGTTCACGATCCGGTCGAGAGCGACCTTGATCCGTGCCGGCTCGTACACGCTGTCCCAGAACAGCCGGCGCAGCCACTCAACCGCGGTGCCGTACTTGGCCGGCTCGACCTGCAGCTGCAGCGTCAACATCTCGTGGAACGTGCCGAAGCTGTCGGTCGCCCGCGTCGACACCGTGTCGTCCTGCAGCTGGCGCACGACGTCCTCGTACTCCAGCCGGGTGCCGTCCGCCAGCGTGACCGCGTTCGAGAAGAACATCTTGAGCACCAGCTTGACCAGCGGCAAGTCCGCGGCCGCCAGGCCGTCCACAGCCACGATCACGTTCACAAACACAAAGTTGGACTCGATGTGCTCGACGCGCAGGTGCACCGGCAGACCGCCCGCGACGGTGGCCTCGTCGCGCGCCAGCACATCCTGCGCCGCGCCCGAGTACCGCCGGCGTGCCAGCCCGCCCGCCGCGCTCTCGGTCTTGATGAACCGGATCCGCGCCGGGTCCGGCGCCGGAAACGCCTCCAGCAGCTCGTCCGGGATCTTGCGGTCGTTCTCGGCCTGCGCAGCCTTCAGTCGCGCCGCCAGCGCCGCCAGCCCGTCCGCGCCCAGCTCGTCGCGCCGACGCCGCCGCGCAGCCTTGGCCTGCTTGCGGATGCTGCGCGCCAGCGCGGCCGACGGCCGCGCCAACACCGACACCCGCGGTCGCCCGACGATCCACCGCTCGGCGCACGCGGTCCAGTCCGCCGCCGTCCACGCCAGCAGCTCGTCGTACTCCTTGATGTCCTCGATCACCTTGGCCAGCTCGCTGCCGTCCGCGCGCCCGTACATAAAGTCGCGCGTGACCGACCACGTCAGGCTGAACTCGCTCTGCTCGGCCGACCACAGAAAGTCGCGCATGCCGCGCCGCACGACGCTCGCCATCTGGTCGACGTCGAACGCGCCGTCCGCAAAGTGCGCGCGCACGGCCTCGACCGTCCGCGCCTCGACCTCGCCCAGCGCGTCCGCCTTGACGTCTTTGATCCACACAAAGTGCACCGACCGCAGGAAGTTGTCCTCGTACGAGCTCACCGAGCTCGCGACCGGCGTCGCCGTCTCGACAAACTCCTTGACCAGCAGCGCGATCCGCGAGCCCGTCAGGTACGACATGAGCATGCCCAGCGCCAGCTCCTCCAGTACGTCCGACGCCGGCGGGCCCTGGAACGCCATCAGCACGTGCCCGCTGGTCTCGTCCTCGTCGGGGAACTCGATCGTGTCCACCACGCTCTCGGCCACCAGCGGCGGCGCCGGCGAGTCCACCCACGGCCGCGGCCGCGCGGTCTCGACGGCGGGCAGGCCCTTGTCGAACTCGGCCATGGTCTCGAGCAGCTCGTCCCGGTCGACCGTGCCGGCCACGATCACGCACAGGTTGTCGCTGCGGTACGCGTCCCGGTAGAACTCGCGGATCCGCTCGCTTGTCAGCTTGCGCAGCGAGTTCAGCTGGCCGCCGGTCTCGGACGAGTACCCGCTCCATTCGGGGTACAGCAGCTTGCGCGCGCGCAGCTCTGCCAGCACCTCGGCGTCGTTCTCAAAGCCCTGCATCTCCGAGAACACGACGCCCTGCTCGCGGGCCTCGCCGTCGACGTGGAACACCTCCGTGTAGCACGCGGCCTCGGTCAGCGTCGGGTTGGCCAGATGGTCCAGGTACACGGGCAGGAGCGCGCGGAAGCCCTGCCAGCCGGCCGTCGTGAGCGTGTAAGTGGTCACGTCGGTCTCGGTCGACGCGTTCGTGCTTGAGAACGCGCGGTTGCCGAGCGTGTCGAGCAGGCCCTTGTACGGGTACTGCTTGGAGCCCATGAAGATCAAATGTTCCTGGCGGTCAGCGCATTCTCAGCCGCATGGCGTGCGGCTTATAGCCGCATATAGCCGCGCCGCCCGCACCGCGGCCGCGCTCAGCGCAGCCGCCGCCCGGGCCGCAGCAGGCGCCTGCCACACGCTGCGCCAGGCCTCGCAGCCGGTAGACGGGCAATTGAGCCGCACATCGTGCGGCTCAATTGCCGCGTCCACCCCGCCCGCCGCCTCTCCTGCACCTACCAGAGTGTGCGGACATCCGCTGTCGTCCGCGATCTCGGTCGCCACCGCAAACGAGCCCTCCACCAGCGGCCCCTCGCGCTCGATCAGCACGAGCTGCAGCCCAGTGCGCTCCGACCGCCATTTGGTAACCTCGGTCGGGCAGTACGTCGGCCGCACGGTCACAACCGGCTTGAACACGGTCTGAGCCATCCTGGGTTTCTTGACGCCGGACGCGTCCTCGTCGCTTGGGCGTTTGCTGTCCAATGCTGCGTGATCCTGCGGGGATCTGCCGGTAAGATGTTTGGTAGAAAAGTTTTGACGCATCGGCCGGGTGACTAACCGCCGACGCGGTTTCGTGATAGCCGGGTAACAGCCACCACCCGCCCGCACCCGCCGCCCCAAGCCCCCGATCACCGGCGGCATCAGGCGCACCCGACGCCAGACGAGCCCAGCACAGCAGGCGCACAGCCGCCGACCATGGCAGACCCGGCAGACCCCGCGCAGGCGATCGACGACTACATCGGCCACGGCCGGCCGCTGGCCGCGGACGCCGCCGCCGCCAACGTGGCCGACGCGGCCACGGCCGCCGCCGTCGTCGCCCGCCTGGACGCACGCGTGCAGGCCATCAAGGTGCGTGCCGCTGGCGGCCGCCGCTGACCGCAGGGCGAAATCGGCCGCGTCTACGGCGCCCACGCCGACACCGTCGGCTTCATGCTGGACGAGGCCCGCCAGCTCGAGGCCGACGTCGAGCAGTGCCAGCGCACGGCCGGCGAGCTCGAGGGCCTGGCCGAGGACCAGGTCGCGGTATGTGTTGGGCCGGGCGCGCTGACCGCAGACCTCGGACGAGCCGCTGTACGAGCTCCTTGACGGCTTTGAGCAGCTGGGCGGCCGCCGGCTGCACAACGCCCAGTACGCGCAGGCACTCGGCGTGCTGCGCGAGATCCGGGACGACATGGCTGGCCTGCGCCAGCAGTTTGCGGCCGGCGAGTACCTGGCGTGCTCGACCTCGATCGAGGCCGTCGAGGGCCAGATCACGGCCTTCCCCGACTGGGAGCACGTGCGCGTGCTCAGCGACCTCAAGGAGGAGGTCAACCGGCTCGGCGCCGACGTCTTTCGGCGCCTGGACGAGGCCTGGACGGCCCTGGTGACCGTCGCGCCCGCCGACCGCGTCGTGACGGTCGTCGCCGACGGCGGCCGCGGCTTCGGCGACCTCATCGACGCTCTGCGCCGCTACGACCTGACCGCAAAGCTCAAGGCGCTCAACGCGGCGCTGCGCGACCTCGTCGTCGAGCCCGTGCTCGCGCTCGAGCCCGTCACGGTCGACGTGGCCGCTGTCCCGGGCGGCCGCCGGTTGCGCGTCGTCACCGGCAACGGCGCGCCCTCGGCCACGTCCGTGCTCGCCAATTTGACCGCAGTCGTGCGCTTCGTCAACGGCGAGTTCCCCGAGACCATCGCGCACTACCTCGCCGTCGAGCTCTCGGCGGTCATCATCGGCCGGCTTGTCGATACCGGCCTCGTGCACTTTGTGCCGCTCGACCTGGCCGATCTGCCCGGATTCGAGGCCACGCTGGCCCGCGTTGCGGCCTTCGATGACGTCCTGGCCGCCGAGCGCTGGTCCGACAAGGGCGAGCTCAAGGAGTGGATCGCGCGGATCCCCTCGGTCTGGTACAAGAAGCGCTGCGACAACATCCTGGTCACCACACGCAGCATCATCCACAGCGACGCGTCGACCGAACGCCGCATCGTCGAGCGCCGCGACGAGGGCGCCAAGTTTGCCACGCCGGACGCCGTCAAGGCCTACGACGACGACGACTACGGCGACGATCCGGACATGCTCTACGCCGACGACGACACGTTCACGCCGACGTACGCCGACGACTCGCAAGAGAACGTGCCGATCGCGGACCAGGACGACTGGAACGCCGAGTGGGACGACGACGCGGACGACACTGCCGACGCGGACGACTCCGCCGACAGCTTCTCGACGCCGGCGCCGGCCGCAAAGGCGCCGGCCAAGCCCGCCGCGGCGTCAGCCGCCGAGCCCGCCGAGCCCGACGACTGGGACGCTGGCTGGGGTGATGACGACGACGTCGAGATCGACGACGCGGCCCCGCCCGAGCCCGCCGCCGAGCCCGAGCCCGAGCCCGCCAGCAACAGCGACGCCGACGAGAGCTGGGACTGGAACGAAGACGATGATTCGGCCGAACCCGTCCGGCCGCAGGCTCCCAAGCCCGCCTTCGCCAAGGGCGCCGCAAAGGCCGCCGCCAAAGCCGCCGCCAAGGCGCCGGCCAAGCCTCCTGGCCGGGTCACCGGCTCGCCCGCCAAAGCGCCGCTCTCGGTCCGGTCCAAGGTGTCGCCCGCGGCCAGCGCCGGCGCCAGCGCGGCCGCCAGTACTGCTGCCAGCTCGGTCTCGTCGCGCGCCGGCAGCGCGCTCGGCTCGCGGTCGGACGTGCCGTCGCGCACGTCGTCCGCGCCGCTGAAAATCAACATGTCCAAGTTCAGCAAGAGCGAGCCCGAGGTCGTCGAGACGTACGTCGTCACGGCCGTCCCGGCCAGGATCCTCGAGCTCATCGACAACCTCCGTCACGAGACCGACGACCTCGAGACCACATACGCGGCCACGTCCGTCGCGCCGGCAGCCAAAAACCTGCCGTCGCTCGTCAGCTACGTGCTGGGCACGTTCCGGGCGCTGGCCCCGCTGCACTACATCGACAGCGGCAACGCGTCCGACCTCTTCCTGGCCAACGACGCCCAGTATCTGGCCCAGGAGGTCCGCGAGATGCCCGAGCTCGACGCGGACGCGTACCTGCTGACAGAGATGGCCAAGACGTACGGCGCCGGGGCCGAGGCGCCGGGAATGTAGTGTGTTGTATAGCCCAAATGCATCTCTCTCTACGCCTGCTGGGGCCATCGACGGTGCCGACGGCCGTGGTCACTCCCGTGGCCCTGCCGTGGCTGTCGTCCCACCCGGCGCGGCGACGTCGCCCCCCGTCGCGTTGCCAACCGTCGCCGACGCACTTGGCGCGGCGCGTCTGGGACTTGCACATCACCCAAGCCGAACACGCCGCATCGCTGCACCGCATCCCGCAGAATGGAGGACACCGCCGCGCAGGTCTTTGCCACGCTCAAGGCCCTGACGTCGTACACGGCGGCCGTCGTGCTGCCGCCCGTGCGCAGCCTGTCATCGCAGCTCGCCGGCCGCAGTCTGTCGCTGGTCCTGCCCAGCAGCCAGCGCACCGGCCAGGCCTCGTCAGGGTCTCAGTGGGCGTTCTGGCGCTCCAACCCTGAGCCCCAGACCGCCATCGTTGGCGACGGCCCGACCAGGACGGAGGACCTCGTGGCCATCGCTCTGCTGCTGCTTATCGTCTGGCTGTCACTGATGGTCGTCAACCAGGCGACGCGCATCGTCTATTCCATGGTCGCCACCGCTCTGCGCTGGGCCGTATTCATCACTGTGTTTGTGGGCCTGGCGTCGGTCGGCATAGCGGCCTGGCGCCAAAGCGCCGACCCGGACGCGTCCATGTTTGGCGAGTGGTCGTCCTGGGATCAGACCGTGCTGGCCACGTTCAGCCGTGCCGTGTCGTTCTTCCAAAATCTCTAGCATGTACTCTATGTAATACAACCCTCTGAGCTCTGACGATGCAGGACGGGCCTGGGCGGTCGCGTGGGCAGCGGTGGGCCGTGGACGGCGGCCGGCTGACCGCCACTGGAGGTCGCGACGACGCGTATGCCGCGGCACGCGGCGCCCGCGACGACCCAGCTCGATCTCGGGTTGCGTCGACGCCGGCACCCACCGTAACGCAGTCACATCCAGCGGCAGCCGCGCTGCAAACCCTAGCAGACCGCCGGCGTGGCAGACGGCGGGGTTGGTGTACCAGTACAGCGGCCGCCGTATCTTGCCCGCGGTACCGGTACTACGGCATGATCCATCACTGCGGGTTTCCCCAACACGGGAACTGCCACGAATGGCTGGTGTACGACGGTCCCGCGGGACGCGTCGGATGTCTGCACCAGCCTCGTCGTGGCTGTCGTGGTCGCGGCGGCTCATGGACCGGCCTCGAGCCCGCCGGCTACGACAGTAGGTGGGCTGCGGCCGCCGGCCAGGCCCGCGCACGGTCGTATACGCGTGCGCGCGACTTGTCTGCACTGACCAGGCCGCGCGAGATCACGTCGTGTGCATCAGTCAGTGGCCCTACGGGGGCACGCTACGCACCGCGACCGCACGCGCGCAAGTGAGTCTTGCAGCCCACTAGAGCTTATCGACAGCGTATCGAGTAAACAAGACAGCGAGCTAGCGGTAGTCCCCCGATTTGGCGGGTACCATCGCCTCCGGTCGCGCCCGAGCGCGGCCGTCGCCCGCCCCCACGGCGCGCAGCCGCCGCGCGCAGCACGCGCGCGCGCACCTGCACAGGCTTCCGACACTGTGGCTGCAGCGCCTGCGCCCCCTGGCTGCGGCGGCGCCGGCGCCATGCCGACAGAGCCCGGACCGGGCGCGCCCGTGCACGGTTACCCGGACGTACCGGGGTGGCGGCCGGGCGGCATCGGCGCCTTACCCGGGCCGCAAAGAATGATTCATCCATCGGCCTCAGCACCACGAAATTTTGGGCTATAAAAAAAAATTTCTGCCGTCTCCCTTCTTCAGAATCGCTCAGTTCTATCAACCCGTCGTCTGACAATTGACCAGTTTCCGACTCTACACACACAATGTCCAAGGGAAAAGTTTGCTTGGCCTACTCCGGTGGCCTGGACACGTCGATCATCCTCGCGTGGCTGCTCGAGCAGGGCTACGAAGTGATCGCCTTCATGGCCAACATCGGCCAGGGTACGTGCAATTGCGCCCGCACACGTCGCTAACAACGCAGAGGAGGACTTTGACGCCGCCCGCGAGAAGGCCCTGAAGATTGGCGCCACCAAGTACGTCCTGGTCGACGTCCGCCGCGAGTTTGTTGAGGAGCTTTGCTTCCCGGCCATCCAGACCAACGCCATCTACGAGAACGTGTACCTGCTCGGCACGTCGCTGGCCCGTCCCATCATCGCCCGTGCCCAGATCAAGGTCGCCCAGGAGGAGGGCTGCTTTGCCGTCACCCACGGCTGCACCGGCAAGGGCAACGACCAGGTCCGCTTCGAGCTGTCGTTCTACGCGCTCCAGCCGAGCATCAAGTGCATCACCCCCTGGCGCATGCCCGAGTTCTACAACCGTTTCGCCGGTCGCTCGGCCCTGCTGGCCTACGCCGAGGAGAAGGGCATCCCGGTCACCCAGACCACCGCCAAGCCTTGGTCCACCGACGAGAACCTGGCCCACATCTCGTTCGAGGCCGGCATCCTCGAGGACCCCGACACCACCCCTCCCAAGGACATGTGGAAGCTCACCGTCGACCCCACGGACGCTCCCGACACGCCCGAGAAGTTCACGGTCGTGTTCGAGAAGGGTATTCCTGCCAAGCTCATCTACGAGGACGGCAAGGTCGTCACTGACCCCGTCGACGTCTTCCTGACCGCCAACACCATCGCCCGCCGCAACGGTGTCGGCCGTATCGACATTGTCGAGAACCGCTTCATTGGCCTCAAGTCCCGTGGCTGCTACGAGACCCCCGGCCTGACCCTGCTCCGCTCGGCCCACGTCGACATCGAGGGCCTCGTCCTGGACCGTGAGGTCCGCTCCATCCGCGACACCTTTGTCACCCCCACCTTCTCGAAGCTGCTCTACAACGGCATGTACTTCACTCCCGAGTGCGAGTACGTCCGCTCGATGATCGCGCCCTCGCAGAAGAACGTCAACGGCCAGGTCCGCTGCGCCGTCTACAAGGGCAACTTCATCGTCCTCGGCCGCTCGTCCGAGACCGAGAAGCTGTACGACTCGTCGGAGTCGTCCATGGACGAGATCGGCGACTTCGAGCCCACCGAGGCCGGTGGCTTCATCGCCATCCAGGCCATCCGCCTGAAGAAGTACGGCCGCATGAAGGCCGAGAAGGGCGAGGCCTACTAAGCGTCTCTGTGCTTGCGTGCTTTCGTCGTGTCGTTGTACATTCTCCCCCGTAACCTGTCATTATAAAAAGAGTCGGTTTTGTTGTACCTTTAGTTGTACCTTAATGTGTTGAATATCTGGATTCTTTTTTCGCCGACCTCGCCTCAGCCCGGCCCCTGGGCTAGATGTTCCCATGGCAACAGGCCGCATACGGTGCCCCGGCCTTGGGTCTAAGGGGGTCCGTGTCCTCGTTGGCGGCTGCAATATACAGCATTGCGTTAGTTGCTGCACGCCTGCATATGTCGCGTTCACGCAGACCTTTCCGGTTCTTGTAGGCGCCCAAGCCCCTCCCTGGGAAGCGCTCGCTGGGTCGAGTCTTTTAAGAGCAAATCGCTTATATTTTAATCATACATATATTGATATAGAGAAAAGACACGATAAAGATATAGTAACTACTAAACAATTGAACACTAAACAATAGTCGAGAAAACGATGAGTAGAAGGAAGGCAACAAGTAGACAAAACACTAGATCGAAGCGGTGGTGGGATTCGTACACCCGACCAGACACGTAAGACACGTAGGACCTGGCACAGCCGCGGCCACCGGGCCTGTCTTTTTTTCTTGAGCGCCGTCATCTTGTCTGGCGGATTCGGTCGTAAGGAGAGGCGGGAGGGTGACGGACAAGAGGTCGGCAGGGCGGGCGACGAGCTTACTGCATCTCGAGCAGCTCCTCGTCCTCGTACTCGATCTCCTCGTCCGAGACGGTGGCCTCCTGGTACTGCTGGTACTCCGAGACAAGGTCGTTCATGTTGGACTCGGCCTCGGTGAACTCCATCTCGTCCATGCCCTCGCCGGTGTACCAGTGGATGAAGGCCTTCCGCCGGAACATGGCCGAGAACTGGTCGCCGATGCGCTTGAACAGCTCCTGGATCGACGTCGAGTTGCCGATGAAGGTGGCCGACATCTTCAGGCCCTTGGGCGGGATCGCGCAGAGCGCGGTCTGCACGTTGTTGGGGATCCACTCGACGACTGGGCCGTCAGCCTGCGGCCACGCGCACACACTTACAGTAGGCCGAGTTCTTGGTCTGGACCATGCGCATCTGGTCCTCGACCTCCTTCATCGAGACCTTGCCGCGGAAGAAGGCGCCGACGGTCAGGTAGCGGCCGTGGCGGGGGTCGGCCGCGGCCATCATGTTCTTGGCGTCGAACATCTGCTGGGTGAGCTCGGGCACGGTGAGCGTGCGGAACGAGTGCGAGCCGACCGAGTTGAGCGGCGCAAAGCCGACCATGAAGAAGTGCAGACGCGGGAACGGCACCATGTTGACGGCGAGCTTGCGGAGGTCGCCTGGGCGGTCAGTGCGGCCGCGCGCGCCACTTACTGTTGAGCTGGCCGGGGAAGCGCAGCGACGTGGTCACGCCCGACATGACGGCCGAGACCAGGTGGTTGAGGTCGCCGTACGACGGCTGGCTGAGCTTGAGCGTGCGCATGCAGATGTCGTACAGCGCCTCGTTGTCGATACAGAACGTCTCGTCCGAGTTCTCGACAAGCTGGTGGACCGACAGCGTGGCGTTGTAGGGCTCAACGACCGTGTCCGAGACCTTGGGCGAGGGCACGACCGAGAAGGTCGCGATCAGCCGGTCCGGGAACTCCTCGCGGATCTTGGAGATCAGGAGCGTGCCCATGCCGGCGCCGGTGCCGCCGCCGAGCGAGTGCGTGATCTGGAAGCCCTGGAGGCAGTCGCAGCCCTCGGCCTCGCGGCGGACGACGTCGAGAACCGAGTCGACGAGCTCGGCGCCCTCGGTGTAGTGGCCCTTGGCCCAGATGTTGCCGGCACCCGACTGGCCGAAGACCATGTTGTCCGGCCGGAAGAGGTTGCCAAAGGGGCCGCTGCGGACGGCGTCCATGGTGCCGGGCTCGAGGTCGACGAGGACCGCGCGGGGCACGTACTTGCCGCCAGAGGCCTGCGGTCAGCGCGCGGCAATTGGCGCCACCCACCTCGTTGAAGTAGACGTTCAGCCGCTCGAGCTGGAGGTCGCTGCTGCCGTTGTACCTGGCGCGTCAGTGGGCGCGGCGGCGTGCACTTACGCGCCCGAGCCGTCGATGCCGTGCTCGTCGCTGATGGTCTGCCTGCGCGGGGTCAGCTCGTCCGCGGTCCCGCCCGCGGCCACACATACCAGAACGCGGCGCCCTGCGGTCAGCTCCGGTCTCGCGCGCGCACTTACAATCTGGTTGCCGCACTGGCCCGCGGAAATGTGGATCTGGCCGTCAGTCGCGTCCATCGCCCATCGGCGCCGATCGCGTCCACACGCGTCGCGCCCGCCAAACCACGCACAATCTCTCTCATCGCGGAGTCGGGTTCAATCGAGCGGATGCCTGGGGGGTTGGAATCGCACGCACGCCGGCGTGTGGAGCTGCTGCTGAAGGTCGCGGCCGCAAAGCTTTTCTGGACGGTCGAATCCCTCCGGGTCGCACGTCGTATGGCTGATCGATTGGATCGGATCAGGTGCTGTCTGGATCGGGCCGAAGAGGTACGCCGGTCTGGTAGGATACGTGTAGGATACGATGTATTATACCTGGGATGCCGTGTATAATACGCTGTGTAATGCTATAGGGTGTATAAAACAGAGGAGACGTGGACAGGGCCGAAAAAAATATGGGATTTGAGGACAAAGGCAGAAAAATATGGCGCTGTGCTATTTTGTTTGGTGCATGCTTGGGCGAGCCATACATTCGGCAAGGCTCTAGCCTAGTCAAGGGGTCTTGGATTCCAATTGATCTGGTTGTGTTTGTTTACATTTGGCTGCGTTTGTTACCCGCGTTACTAGCCACGCGCGGTGACAGGGTTAGGGCCAATGCGGGTATGATCGCCCGCTGCGCGGGTCGCGCGTCGGGCCGGCCGACCGGCGCGGCTGACGCGCGGCGGCTGCCCAGGGGCTGGAGCCGGCTGCGGGAGACGGCACGGCCGCGGCGGGAGCGCGCTGCAGGCGTCGCCACAGCAGCGGCACCTGCACCGCGCTGCAGTGGCGCGGCAAGTCACACAGTCACAGCGCGTAGCCGACGGGTCGGGTCGGGCTGCCTGCGGGTCGGGCCGCAGCCACCCCGCTCGCCGGCCCGGGCCGGCCTGACCCGCCCGACGCGTCCTGCAGGTCCCGCAGCCGGTCGTCTACGTCCGCGCCGAGGGCCAGTCTCCGGCGGCGGCCCCGTCGAGGGTGGCGGCCCTTCGCGCACGGCGTGGGCCGCCCGCAGCGCCTGTCCTCGGCGCCGTCGCGCCGGACGCGCGCCCATCGGACCGTCTCCGCCGGCCGCTCCGTCCGCGGCGGCCGCCGTCGGCACGCCTGTCGCCAGCGCCGCGCTCGGCTGGGTCGCCGCGCGGCCCGGCCGCCTCGCCCCGCGCCGGCTCCGATCCCAAATATACATTGTCACCGTACATCATTCGTCCATGTCGCTTAGCTCGCCGCCGATCTCGCGGCAGTACCGGTACACCTTGTTGCGGAAGCGGTCGGCCCGCAGCAGGCCCGAGCGGATCTTGTAGAGCGACCGCATCAGCTCCTCGCCGCGCTGCGAGGCCATCTGGGCGAGCTGGCGCGTGTCCTGGGCGAGCTCGGGCGAGAAGCCAAAGTCGCGGTCGGTGCGGAGCTTCGGCTGCGCGAAGAACGGCTCGATCTCGGTCGAGCTCTGGTTGCGGGTGACGCGGCGCGTGACGGCGCCCCGGCGGCCGCCGTCGTCGTCGTCGTCGTCGTCGGCGGACGAGCCCGGGTCCTCGCGCTTGATCGCCGCGCCGTTGGTGCCGTTGGTGCCGTTGGTGCCGTTGGTGCCGCCCGCGCCGTTCGCGCCGGCCGGCCTGTCGTCGTCCTCGGCCGGCTCGTCGCCGTCGCCGTTCATGTCCGGCAGCTGCAGGTCGCGCTCCAGCACGTACGTCGGATTGTCGCCGAGGAAGGCCAGCAGCAGCCGGTTGATCTGCGACAGCTGCTTCTGCTCGGTGCAGATGAGGTCCAGCGAGCGCCGCGCCAGCGCTGCGATCGTCGTCCGCGTGTACGCCTTGGACATGGCCGGATGGCTCGGCAGCTCGGACGGGTGCGCGATCGGCGCCAGGAGCGCTGCGGTCAGCACGCCCGCGCGCGCCCTACCTTCGAGGTCGATCCCCGCGTACGGGTCCGTGTCCGAGTCGGGCTCGTCGTCGCTGGCCGAGTCGTCGCCGTAGCGCACGGCCACCACCGCCCGCCGCTTGTTGGCGTACTCGACGACCTGGACCCGGTTCGTGTCCATGTACGACGCCCCGAGCTTCTCCTGAAGCAGCGCGCCCGCCCGCCGCTTGAGCTTGTGGCCCCGGTTGGTCGTCACCTCGCCCGCAGACGCGTCCGAGTCCGATCCGACGACGGCTGCTGTCAGCGCGTGCGCCCGCGTGTCCTACCGTCGTCTGCGCGCGCCAGCGCTTCCTTGAGCGCCCTGGCGTCAGCGGCCGTGTGCGCGCCACTTACAGGATCTCGTCCAGCGTGCGCTGGTCGACCATCGTGGATGCTCCTTGCGCTGCGCTGTGTCGGTCGCGGGTCCGTCGCTGGTCCGTCGCTGGCTGGACCAGTGTGCTGGGGGGGACGGAGCCGGCCGCCGCCGGAAAAGCGGCGCAGAGTTTGCGTTACCCGGCTATCGCCAGATCCCAGCGCCCCCGGCCACCGCACCGCGCAGCAAGCGCAGTTTGGTACGCACGGCGCCGGCCGCACTGACTCCAGGACGCGTGCGCACTCTCGCCGGCCTTCCGCGACTCGCCGCCAGACCGCCCCTCCCCTCCGGCCCGCCTGCCGCCGGATTGCCGCCTGATTGCCGCCACCGCCGCCCTTCCGCGGCGTGTTTGATAGAACCATGGACGTCTATCCGGCCGAGTTTGTCAACCACTGCCTGCCGCTGATGCTCGTCGGCGGCCTCACGGTCGCGCGCGAGGACACGGTCGCGTCGCCGCTCGACGTGGCCGCCGCCGACGCCGGCCAGGTCGCCGACGCGGGCTTTCCGGGCGCGGCCAGCCTGCTGAACGCGCTCTGCGACGGCCCCGCGGGCGAGCTCTGGGAGCCCAGCGCGGCCGCCGGCGAGCGGCGCGGGGCGGCGCTGTTCCGCACGCTCGCCGTGGGCCGCGAGTACGCGCTGCCGGCCAAGAAGGACGGCACGCGCGCGCACTCGCCGCTGTCGCCGCTGTCGCCGGGCTCGCCGCTGCACCCGGACGGCCTGATGGCGCCCGAGTGGGTGCGGCGGTACCGCGAGGGCGTGCCGTCCGTGTTTGTGTCGTTCCACCGGATCTACACCGAGGACGAGGACGCCGGGCGGAAGCAGGCCGCCGACGCCGAGCTGACGCGCGAGATCAACGGCCTGCGCCGCCAGTTCAACGAGCGCGGGATCCGGTTCGTGGCCGTCGTCGTCAGCGCCAAGACGATCCTGCAGTCGGCCGACCTCAACGACCGGATCGCGCTGCTGCGGCGCAGCACCGGCCTCGACGCCAAGACCGGCCTGTTCTTCCTGCCGCCGTACAGCCTGGTCGAGATCGCGTCGTTCGTGCGCGACCTCAAGCAGTGCATGTACCCGTTCGCGCTCGAGTTCTACTCGTCGCTGCTCAAGCACGCGCGCCGCAAGAAGAACCGCAGCGCGCCGCCGTCGCCGGTCGGCGAGCCGCCCGTGCCGCCGCTGGCCGTGCCCGGCTGGAACGTGCGCTACGAGTACAAGCAGGCCGTGTTTGCCGAGTTCCGCCAGGAGATCGACGTGGCCATCAAGCTCTACGGCCAGGCCTACGAGACGCTGCTCACGCTCTTCGACGTCGTCGACGTGGCCAGCCCGCGCTGGAACGAGGCGCGCCTGCTGCTCGACACCATCGCGTTCAAGATCCTCAAGTTCAACCTGTACCAGGGCCAGCCGGTCATGGCCCAGAAGGTCTTCAACGTGCACGTGGACTCGGTCACGACCGTGGTCCACAAGCGCGGCTCGCGCTTCGCGCTCGACGGCTTCCACGTCTGGAAGGCCCGCCAGTACCAGCTGCTGGCGCAGCTGCTGGACCACGTGCCCGAGAGCGTCTCGCCGCGGTCGGTGCCGTTCGCGGGCGTGGCCACGCCGGTCGGGCCCGACTTCCCGTCCGCCAACGTGCTGCACCACGCCGGCTTCCAGTACCTGCAGGCCGCGCGGCTGGCCGTGCAGCGGCCCGCGGCCGGGCACGACCTCGGCGACCGCCGGCCCGAGTACTACGACTTTGGCGACGCGGCCGCGTGCTCGGCCGCGGCGCTGTCGCTGCTCGAGAGCGCGTTCGGCCGCTTCGGCGCGCCGGACGGCCTGCCGACGCGCATGCAGTCGTACGTGGCCCACGAGATGGCCGCCCTCAACGCGGCCGCCGGCCACCACGCGGACGCGCTCAAGCACTTCAAGATGGTCGCGCCGCAGTACCGCGACTCGCGCTGGGTCGACATCCTCGGCCCGGTCCTGGCCGAGACCCTGCGCGCGGCCCACGCCGTCGGCGCGGCCGACGACGTCGCCCAGACCGGCTTCGAGCTCCTGCACGAGGACCTGGCGCCGTGGGCGCCCGGCCTGACGCTGGCCACGCTGCTCGACGGCCTGCCGCCGGCCGACCGGACGCACGACGTCGGCCCGGCCGTGCTCTCGATCCTGGACGTGTTCTACTCGTTCCAGACGGCCGACGTGCACGTCGCGTCGCCGTCGACGAGCCAGCTCGTCGTCAAGGCGCGCCAGGCGGCCTCCGTCGGCCGCGTGGTGCTGCAGTCGCTGACGGTCGAGTACGCCGACGGCGTCGGCGCCGTCGTCATCGAGCACGCGCCCGCGCCGCCCGCCGTCGTCGCCTACCTGGGCGTGCTCGACATGGCCGGCAGCCCCGGGTCGTCGGCCGGCGGCCCGACGCTGCGCGCGCGCGCCGACCTGAGCTTCGCGCCCGGCCAGCTGCGCGTGTTCGAGTTCAGCCAGCTGGCGCGCGCGCTCCGCAACGTCAAGGTAAGTCGCAAGTCGCCCGCGGGCCGTCTGACCCAGGCCGCCACGGTCGCCGCCGTCTTCGCCGAGCCCGGCTTCCGGCTGCGCGTGCGCACGCCGCTGGCGCCGCCGTCGCCCGACAACGACGCGCTCGCGCGCTGGTGGATCGAGGCCGCCGGCACGGTCGTGTCGCAGAAGCTCGTCAACCCCCATCCCCAGCTGCTCAAGTAAGTCCCCCGGCCGCCGCGCTGACGCCAGGGTCCTCCCGAAGCTGCCCCACGTCAACATCCGCTCGGCGTTCAAGGGCGCGGCCTACATCGCCGAGACGCTCGCCGTCGACCTCCAGGTCATGAACACCGAGGCCGCGGCCATCTCCGGCGAGCTCTCCGTCAAGGCGTCCACGCTCGAGGGCCGCACCGCCGTCGACGTCTACTGGGGCACGCCTGGCACGACCACGCTGGCGGTCCGCGGCCTGCTGCCGCAGATCCTCGGCGACACGCCCGCGCTGGCCGAGACGCTGACGGTGGTCACGCCCGGCGAGACCGCCGACCTCGTGATCGAGGTCGCGCTGGCCTACCACCTCGCGTCCGAGCCCGACATCGTCATCCACAAGGCCCACACCATCGACATCCCCGTGATCTTCCCGTTCCACGTCTCGTACGACCTCAGCCCGCGCATCTACCCCAAGCGCTGGCCGTCGCCGTTCTTCGTGACCGCGCTGGACGCGCACTGCCCGCCGATCACCAAGCGCTGGTGCCTGGCCGCCACGATCGACGCCGTCGACTTCCGGCACGTCGAGGTGCTCGACTACGACTTCAGCATCGGCAACGCCGTCGGCGTGGACGCGACCATCGTCGACCGCGAGCCCAAGGCGCTCACCAAGGGCGACGGCGCGCTCGCGGCGTACCACCAGAACTTCATCGTGGACGTGACCAACACGGACGCGGTCGAGCGGCGCAGCACGGTCGCCGAGGCGCACATGACGCTGACGTGGCGCCGGCTGGGCGCCGCGGCCGCCAACACGTTCACGCTGCCGGTGCTCAAGATCACGCTGCCGCTGCTGGAGCCGCGCGTGCTGCTGTCGGTGGAGGGCGCGACGTCGGACCTGGTCCACCTCGTGTACTACGTCGAGAACGCCACGAGCCACATCCTCACGTTCTCGGTCACGCTCGACCTCAACACGGACCTGGTGCTGCCGTACCCGGTGCGGCACCAGCTGCGCCAGCAGTACTCGGCGCAGGGCGCGGACGACGACCTGGCCGGCCGCGCCAAGGCGCTCGAGCTCGACGACGGCGGCCGCCAGTCGCCGGTCCAGACCGCCAACTTCAACTACGCCGGCTCCAAGCAGGTCGGCGTCCGCGTCCTGCCGTACTCGTTCCGCCGGCTGGACTACAAGCTGCAGCCGCTGGTCACGTCGGGCTGGCAGCGCGTGCCGCTGCTGCGGGTCTACGACACGCACTTCAAGAAGTCGCTCAACGTCATCCCCGCGTCCAAGGACTTCCGGATCGACTTCAAGAGCGGCAGCGTGATGGTGCAGCTGACGTCGGTCGAGCGCACGACGCCCACGCGTCCCGGACACTAGCAATGCATTAGGTGCGGATCATCCACGCGACGTCGTCGTCGTTGCGGAACGCGGTCTGCACGTCCACGTCGCTGATGTTGAGCCGGATGTGCTGGTAGCGCGAGCCCTTGCCGCGCTGCTGGACGACCACGCCGCTCTCGACGAGGACGGCGATGGCGCGCAGGAAGCCGGCGACGCGCGCGCCGCAGCGGTCGGCCAGCCGCGGGCACTGGCCGGGCACGCCGCCGCCCAGCAGCAGCGCCGTGTGCGCGCGCAGCCGGCCGGCGCCCTGCAGGTGCGTCTTGAGCGTCTGGTGCACGCCGTCGATCGAGTTCTCGGCCACGCCCGTCATGTGCGCGCGCGCGATCAGCGCCAGCAGCGCCAGCTTGCACGTCAGCGTCAGGCTCTGCAGGAAGCGGACCACGGGCGACTGCGTGGCCTCGGCGATGGCCTTGCGGATGTGCGCGATCGTCACGCGCGGCAGCGCGGCCGCCCCGTTGGCCGCCGCCGCCGCCAGCCCGCGCGCCGGCGACCCCACCTCGGCCTCGCTCAGCTCCACCGCGCGCCGGCAGATGTCCAGCGCCCGCCGCGCGTCGCCCGTCACGCCCGCCACCTTGCGGCTCGCAAACTCGATCGCGTCCCGGTCGAAGATGTTGCCGTTGGCCGCCTGCAGCCGCACCTCGATGATCTGCTGCAGCTGCGTGTGCGTGTACCCCGGGAACTGGATCCGCATCAGCCCCAGCCGGCTCGAGATCTTGTTGCTCAGCATCCGCTCCGGCAGGTCCATCGTGTTGGCCACCGCGATCACCACCAGCTTCGACCCCGGCAGCGTCGGCCAGTTGAAGAAGTTGTACATCACGTCCTGCGACTTGGTCGCCAGCTGGTCCAGCTCGTCCATGAGCACCACACTGCGTCAGCGCGTCCCCCCGTAGACTTACATCGGCCGCTCCACCAGCACCGGCCGCTGGAACTCGTCCTCCAGCAGCCGCAGCGCGTGCGACGCGATGATCCGCTGCCCGGAGATCGCCTCCCACAGCAGCTCGTACGCGTAGATCGGCTGCGTGACCTTCATGCCGTTGATCTCCACAAAGTCGAACCCGTTGTTGGTCAGCAGCAGCGACCGGATCACCTCCCGCACCGTGGCGGTCTTGCCGGTCCCGGGCGTCCCGCTCACGTAGACGCAGCACCCGGTCTCCTCGAGGATCGCGGACTCGAGCACGGCGTGCAGCTCCCGGAACTCGCTCTGCCGGCACGGCAGCGACTCGGGCACCGACGAGACGTGCAGCCGCGACCGCAGCGACTGGTGCGGCGTCACCGGCGGCGTCAGGCTGTTGGTGTGGTACAGCGACGCCTTGGGCGTCTGCGGCACGCGGCTGGGCAGCGGCGTGATGCGGATGGCCGGCCGCGAGTGCCGCGACGGTGTGCGCGGGACCCCGTCGATGAGGGCCAGCCGCGACGGCGATTTTGCGGGCGAGAGCTTGGTCGGCGACAGCTTGGACGGCGACAGCGCGACGCTGTCCATGCGCAGCCGCTTGGCGTTCTCCTTGTCGTGCCGGGGGGTGATGTCGTCGACTGTGAGCTCCTTGAGCGGCGAGAGCGCTCGTTTGCGCGACGGCGTCTGCGGCTCGGCCTGCGCCGGCACCGCGACGGGCTCCGGCTTGGCCGCGCGCCGCGGCGTGCGCCTGGGCGCGGCTCTGGGCGTGGGCGAGCCCTCGTCGGCGACGCGCAGCCGCAGCCGCGACGGCGTGGCGGGCGCGGCCGGCGAGGGCGCAGCGTCGACGGGACTGGCCGAGCCGGACGACCCGGTTTGGACGGCCACGGCCTGGACGGCGGCGGGCTCGTCGGTCTGGCCGCCGGGGCCGACGGCGGGGCCGCTCGCTCGCTCGATGGCCTGGTCGCTGGGGCCATTGGCCTGGTCGCTGGCCACACTGCGGGCCTTGTCTGGCCGCTCGTCCGTCTCTTGGTGCGTCTTTTCGTCGGCCGTTTCGCCCCGCAGGTCCTGCACCGGCGCCTTGCCCGCGCTTGCCCTGGTCCGCCGCGTCACCGGCGCCGGCGCCCGTGCTGCCCGCGCCGCCCGCGCCGGCGTTTGACGCGCGGACGGCTCGTCCGCCTTGTCCGTCCGCCGCGTCCGCCGCGGCGTGCTCGCGGCAACCTCCTGGTTCTCCGCCGCCTTGGCCGACGGCCGCGTCACCCGCTTCCCGGCAACGCTCGCCGGAGAGTCTGCCATCTGCGACAGCCGCTGCGACCGCCGCCCGGGCGTGGCCTCTGTGGTCTCGGTCATCGTGGATGCTGTCAAGCGGCGCCTGCGCGCACTAAATCGCGACGCGTGTGTCACGTGGGCGCGCGTCCCGCCGCACGGCGTGCGGCGCTTGCTCGGCTGCCTTGGATCTCGAGCCGCACGGCGTGCGGCGCAGCCGTCGGCCTGATTTCGGCGGCCAGGCGTGCCTGTTTACGGGAGCTGCCAGGACGGCTGCCAGGACGGCTGCGAGGGCGCGCTGCGAGGGCGCGCTGCGAGGGCACGCTGCCCGCCGCTGGACCTGCCTGTTGCAGCGCTCTGCCCGAAGGGCAGCCACCCTCGACGGAGTCGCCGCCGGAGGCTAGTCGGCGCGTGCAGAACGAGCCGCACGGCGTGCGGCGCTGACGTGGACGCGTTTGACCGCGCTGCGTACCGCGGCCCCTGCTACCGCAGCGTTCTGCCCGCGGCGTCCTGCCCGAAGGGCAGCCACCCTCGACGGAGTCGCCGCCGGAGGCTTGTCCAACTGTGCAGAGCGAGCCGCACGCCGTGCGGCGCTAACGTGGGCGCGTTTGGACAGCGACGCGCCCTGCCTACCGCTGCGTGCTGCCTACCATGACGTGCAGCGTGCTGCGAGTCCGGCTGCCGCAGCGCCCCGCCCGAAGGGCAGCCACCCTCGACGGAGTCGGCGCCGGAGGCTCGTCCGAATGTGAAAACGAGCCGCACGGAGTGCGGCGCCGACGTGGACACATTTGGACAGCCACGCACCCCACCTACCGCGGCGTGCTGCCTACCGCGGCGTGCTGCCTACCGCGGCGTGCTGCCTGCTGCGAGTCCGGCTGCCGCAGCGCCCTGCCCGAAGGGCAGCCACCCTCGACGGAGTCGCCGCCGGAGGCTTGTCCAACTGTGCAGAACGAGCCGCACGCCGTGCGGCGCTGACGTGGACGCGCTTGGACAGCGACAATCGAGCCGCACGGCGTGCGGCGCCGACGTGGACACATTTGGACAGCCACGCACCCTGCCTACCGCGACGTGCTGCCTACCGCGGCGTGCTGCCTGCTGCGAGTCCGGCTGCCGCAGCGTCCTGCCCGGAGGGCAGCTACCCTCGACGGAGTCGCCGCCGGAGGCTTGTCCAACTGTGCAGAACGAGCCGCACGCCGTGCGGCGCCTACGTGGACGCGTTTGGCCGCGCTGCGTACCGCGGCGTCCTGCTACCGCAGCGCCCTGCTCGCCGCGACGTCTGCCCGAAGGGCAGCCACCCTCGACGGAGTCGCCGCCGGAGGCTCGTCCGAATGTGAAACGAGCCGCACGCCGTGCGGCGTCTACGTGGACGCGTTTGACCGTGCGTACCGCGGCCCCTGCCACCGCCGCGTCCTCCCGCGGCATCCCGCCCGAAGGGCGGCCACCCTCGACGGAGTCGCCGCCGGAGGCTCGTCCGCCTCGAAGCGCGAGCCGCACCCCGGCGCACAGCCCACTACGAGCGTGGCGGCGACCGCGCGGATGTGCGAGCCGCACACCGTGCGGCGCGCACGTACGCCAAGCGCAGAAGCGACTTTCACATGCAAACGTTCATTAGAACCGCAATCACGGCCTACCAGCAGGCAGCCCCTGGGCGCCGTGGCCGTCACGCCACGTCCGACGCGGACGACATGACTTTCTGGCGCAGGACTGAGTCAGCGGGCCCGGGCGCGCACTTACCGTCCTCGACGACCTTGAGGTTGCCCAGCTTCGTGTTGACAATGTTTTCGAGATCGGTCAGGTTCTTCTGGAGCGTGTTGACCTTGGCGCCGTAGAAGGCCATGGCGTCCGCCGGCGACTTCTCGACGTAGTAGCCGGTGCCGACGTCGACCAGAACGGTCTGGACGTCGGCCATCGTCCCCGGCACGTACAGCGAGTTGGTCAGGGGAACCAGCAGCGGGCGGCCGTCGTTCTCGTCCTTGAACGTGGTCTGGACGGTGCCGATGCACTCCTTGAACTTGGTCTGGGCCTGGCGCAGCTTGGAGAACGACTGCGAGAGGTGGTCGACCTCCTGCTCCAGCTGGTTCTTGACCTCCGACAGCTGCGGCGCCGACAGCGCGGTGAGATCGACTGCGGTCAGCGGCGGACGGCGGGCCCGTACTTGTCTTCTGCGCGGCCTTGTCCATGGCAATTGCGCGGCGATCTGTCTCCCAGATGTGTCGAGCTGGGCGGTGCGGCGTGGTGTTGGGCTTAACGTCCAAATCCTGAAAATTTGTTCTCACCCCACGACGATCGACCAGCGACCAGACGCCAGCGCGAAGACAGCCCGGCACCGGCATCCATCTGCCATCCATCATCGCGCAGCCCGCAGGCCACACGCCGCCCACGATGGATCCGTCGGACCAGGTCGAGGTGAGTGGCGGCGGAGACACGCTGACGGCAGACGCTCGGCAAGCGCACGCGCGCGCTGTTCGGGCCCGAGTACGGGTTCTCGCTCGATGCGAACGATGCGATCAGGTACGTGGGCGCGCGGGCGCGCTGACGGCAGCAACCGGCTGAAGCTGGCGAGGAAGTACGAGAGCGAGTGGAAGCACGTGCAGGAGCTGCCGCCGCACCTGGCGGCCGCCGCGGCCGCCGCGGCCGCGCGCACGAAGCGCACCGGGGCCGACGAGCACAAGGAGCTGGACCCGGTGATCCGCGAGTACGCCGAGGGCGCGGGCGCGGGCGGCGGGCCGGCCGCGGAGCCGTCCAAGGCGCTCGCCGTCCGGCAGTCGGACGGCAAGGCGTACACGCCGATCTCGACCGCGCTGGCGATCCCCCAGCAGCAGAGCGCCAGCGAGCGGCAGAAGGCGATTGCCGCGCGGCAGAACAACGTGGTGCAGATCAAGCCCGAGTGGCACGCGCCCTGGAAGCTGATGCGGGTCATTTCCGGCCACCTGGGCTGGGTCCGCAGCGTCACGGTCGAGCCCGACAACCAGTGGTTCGCGACCGGCGCCGGCGACCGCACGATCAAGATCTGGGACCTCGCGACCGGCACGCTCAAGGTCTCGCTCACCGGCCACATCATGACCGTCCGCGGGCTGGCGGTCTCGCCGCGGCACCCGTACCTCTTCTCGTGCGGCGAGGACAAGATGGTCAAGTGCTGGGACCTCGAGCAGAACAAGGTCATCCGGCACTACCACGGCCACCTCTCGGGCGTGTACTCGCTGGACCTGCACCCGAACCTGGACCTGCTCGTGACCGCCGGCCGCGACGCGGTCGCGCGCGTGTGGGACATGCGCACCCGCATGCCCGTCCACGTGCTCTCCGGCCACAAGGCCACCGTGAGCTCGGTCAAGTGCCAGGAGGCCGACCCGCAGGTCATCACGGGCTCCATGGACGCCCAGGTCCGGCTGTGGGACCTCGCCGCGGGCAAGACCCAGACCGTGCTCACCCACCACAAAAAGTCCGTCCGCGCGCTCGCCGTGCACCCGACCGAGTTCACGTTCTCGAGCGCGTCCGCCGACAACATCAAGCAGTGGAAGTGCCCCGAGGGCGCGTTCATGCAGAACTTCGAGCCGGCCCACAACGCCATCATCAACACGCTCTCGGTCAACAACGACGGCGTCATGTTCTCGGGCGGCGACAACGGCAGCATGGCCTTCTTCGACTGGAAGTCCGGACACAAGTTCCAGGACATCCAGACGACGGCCGTGCCGGGCTCGCTCGACGCCGAGAACGGCATCTTCGCGTCTACGTTCGACAAGACCGGCCTGCGCCTGATCACCTGCGAGGCCGACAAGTCCATCAAGATATGGCGCGAGGACCCCGAGGCCACGCCCGAGACCCACCCGGGGCTCGAGTGGCAGCCGCGCCTGGCGCGCCGTCGGTATTGATGTAATATATTGTACCATACAAAGGCCCCGGGCCGCCCGTAGCCGCGGCCGGCGCCGCAGCCGCAGCCGGCGACCCGTCCTAGCTCGCTGCTGCGCCAGCCGCGCCGGCGGCGCCCCCGCCCCGCGGTCCCAGCGTCCGCAACGTCTCGTCCAGCCGGTCGGCGCGTTCTGCCGTCAGCCCCGTCGCGCCGCCACCTACCCTTGAGCACGGCCGCGTTCGCGTGCGCCGTCTCGAGGTCGGCCAGGATGACGCCGGTCATCATCCGGACCGACTCGAGCGACGCGCGCAGCGTCTGCAGCGCGCGCAGCTCGGCCTCGGCGTCTGTGTCGGCATCCATGGCGGCGCGAAAGACGCGCGCGCGATTTAAAAGCGCGTCACGTGCCGCGCCGCGCGCGGTGCGGCTCGGCAGCGCGTGCGCTGGACCCCACGTCATCGCGGCTGGCATCTCCGCGGCCGCGGGCCAGCTGGCCGCCGCTGCACCGCCACGCTGCGCTGGCCGCCGCCCGGCCCGCCACGACCGCAGCCGACCCGACCACAGCGGTACGCCGGGTACGCCGGGTACAGGGGGTACGGACGGTACGGCCGGTACGCCTGCCCGTGCACGCACGGCCACCCGAGCGCGGGTTACGCAACGTGGCGCCCGCGTGCGGTGCAGGTCACCGCGCCGCTTGTCGCGTACGCGCGCGTACGCCAGTGGCTGCCCTCGCGCACCGCCGCTACCGACCGTGGCTGCTCTCGCCAGCGACTCGAGCCGAGGCCACGGGCCGCTGCACGCTGGCTGCCGCCGCTTGGCGGTCGTCACAGCCATGCTGCCAGCCTGCTAGCGACCGCGACGAGCCCCCCCCTCGAGGGTGCCAGGTGCCGTGCCGGCCGGGGGTGCGGCGGCGCTCTGGGCAGCGGCTGCCAGATCGGTCCAACCGGTCCCAGCCGGTCTCAGCCGGTCCCAGCCGGTCCCAGCCACCCCCATCGCCCCGGGCCGTCCCTGCCGGCCGCCGCTGCATGTCTCTGGGCCGCGTTACACGAGCCCTGCAGGGACGCGCCGGCCGCGCGCCCGTCTCGCGCTGGAAGCGCCATTGCCGATCCTGGCCTGTGTTCATGCGCCCCTTTTTCGGGGTCCACGTTGCTGGATCCTGTACCGGGCCACTGGCGCGGGCCACCGCAGCGGCGCCCCTGCTTGACGGTGGGTGCCGCCGTGGCTGGTGTTCTGTCTCACCACGTTCAGCCGCGCGCGAGTGCGCCCAGCCGCGGCCGTGCCCGCGTGAACCACGGCTGGATCTCCGGCGGCGGGCGGGTCTGTCCACGGGTGCGAACTGCCGCGCGGTCTTGGCTCGCTGCGACCACGGCGCGCCAGCCAGTGCGGCGGCGGCCGCGTTCGCCGGGAGACCGATCCGTGGACGTCCGATGGCGTAATGCCGTCCCAGCCGCGCCCTTGGGCCCTACCAGACTAGTGGTCCGCAGAGGCTGGCCAGCACTAGTGCCTGGTCGCCAGGCACCATGGCTCAGTGCTGCTGTGGCTCGGTGGCTCGGAGGTACGCAGTGGCTCGGTGGCACGGTGGTACAGTGGTATCCATCGATACGGCGGCTCTGTGGCTGACGCAGTGGCTGGCCCGCAGTCCGTCCAGCGGGCCCTGCCGGGTCGCGGCCCGCCGCGCGCCGCGCCGCCGCCACCAGTGGCGCATGCGGTCCCGTGGCTAACACTCTGGCCTGCTGCCGCCCGCTGCTGCTGGCGACCAGCCCGCAGCGTGATCGTCCACGCGTTCGTCAGCGGTCTCCCGCGGCCGCTGCCAGCGCGTCCCAGCTCGGCGCGCACCGCGTTCCCAACACACCCGTCCAGGCCGCTCCCTCCCTCCCCCCCCGCGCCAGCCCAGCGCGTGCGTGCGCGCCATGCCCACCCGGGCCCGCGTCGGAACGTCCGCCCGCCGGTCCGCGGCCGCCGGCTCGGGCGGCACCGCAGAACAGCGCACGGATGGCCGCCGCCCTAGCCTCGCTGGCGCTAGTTGCCGATCGTGTGGCTGGTGCCCTCTGCCGTCGGTACCCGCCCAGCACCGGCTCGTCCGGCCCGCGACGGCTGCCCCCGGGGTCAGCGGACCACTGACAGTCCGCGACACCGAGGTTCGCACGGCGATGCCAAGAGATGGCCGTGCGCGCCTGGACATGCCACACCATGGTCGCGCCGCGCGCTCCGGACCGCCGCCGGCGTCCGGACAACGCCCCGCGCGTCTGCCGGCTCCCGCCACGGCTCGCACTCCCTGTCTCCCGGCACACCCGTCACATCGCGCCGACGAGCGGCCGCGACCCCCGTGCGCTCCCCCGTCCGGGGCGGCCGGCCGAGGGTGCCGCAGGGCGCGCGGCGTGCGGGAATTCTGCACGTGACGGTGTCTACCGGCAGCAGGGATAACGGCGTTCGCGGGAGCTAGCCCGATCGGGCACATGCGGGTAACGCCGCGTGCGTCAGCGGCTGGTGTGACACGCAAGCGGGCGTACCGGCAGTACCAGGTACTGAGGCGCGGCGCCGCGTGGCGGTGCCTATCTAATCTGACCGCATGTGCGGCGCCGATCGCGGACCCGCCGGGCGGCCGCCCTTCCGCCGGCCCCGGGCGGCCCGGCCCCTGCGCGGTTGACGGCTAGCAGGGCTCTCGCCCCCCTGGCTGTTTAGCGACCGTGCGGCGCGAACGCGCCCGTCTGGCGAGCCGCCCCCCGAGGTCAGGGGGGCCCGTCCGAGGGCTACTCGTAGGCCGGCCGGGCCGGCGTCTGGGGCGGCCCGCGCCTATCTCGGGTCCGGTACGGTGGCTAGTGTGCGTCGCACACACCAGCGCACGGTACCCGAGGCGCACCATTAAACCTTGGCCGGGGACTCCACCGCCGTTTTGCAAACCCGCGCAAACCGTCAGGGCAACGTAGGGCTGGGTGTTTGTGGTAGACATCGCGGGGCGGGTATATATACGGCAGCCACGGCAGTCCGAAACCCTGGACGTATATAATTAGCATCCGGCACCCGAAATCGAGCGCCAGATCCGCGATATCGCAGCACGCAGAATGGTTTCGCTGTTCAAGCCGTATCCGTCGCCGCCGGCGACCGGGTACTGGGGTCCCCAGACGTCGACGATCGACTGGTGCGAGGAGAACTACGTGGTCTCGACCTACATCGCCGAGGCCGTCAACACGACGACCAACGCGATCTTTGGTGAGTGGGCGCGCCCGCGCGGCGCTGACCGGCAGTCGGCATCGCCGCCTACGCGATCCACAACGCGGTCGTCCAGAAGCACGAGGTCCGCTTCATCCTGACCGCGCTCGGCTTCGCCCTCGTCGGCATCGGCTCGTGGCTCTTCCACATGACGCTCCAGTACGAGTACCAGCTCCTGGACGAGCTGCCCATGATCTACGCGACGTGTATCCCCACCTGGGCCGTCTTCTCGTACAACCGCAACAAGCGCGACACCGTCCTGCTCGGCATCTATATCTTCCTCGGCGCGTCCATCCTGACCGCCGTCTACCTCTACTTCAAGGACCCGACCATCCACCAGGCCGGCTACGCCGTGCTCAACGCCATGGTGCTTATCCGCTCCATGGTCCTTATCGTGACCAAGATCGAGGACGCCGAGGCCCGCCGCAACATGTGGCGCACGGTCTACACTGGCATCCTGACGTTCCTTTCCGGCTACGGCCTCTGGATGATCGACATCCACTTCTGCCAGTCCCTGCGCGCCGCTCGCCGCTCTGTCGGCATGCCCCTCGGCTTCCTGCTCGAGGGCCACGGCTGGTGGCACATCCTCACCGGCCTCGGCGTCTACTACTACCTCGTCTTCCTCGAGTACCTCCGTGTCTGCCTCATGGGCCGCGACAAGGACTACGACTACATCTGGTCCAAGGGCGTGTTCCCGCACGTCGACCTGAAAAAGAACGCGACCGAGAAGAAGGCCAAGTAGCCTGCCCGCGTCGCTTTTTCCGGCCGGCCCCGCCGCCCCATGTGTATACTTACCAGAGCGCCGTCGCGCCTCTGCTCGCTTAGCTCCTGGTGTTGTCTTTCGTTCGGCCTCCGGGCCCTGGTTATTTACGACTCACGATCTTTGCCTCGACACATCTGTTGCTATCTGGTCTCGGGCCCTTTGAACTACTGTTTAGCCTTTTTGGAATAACCTGCCCCCCGCGCGGCCGCGACCGCGCCCGTAGCCGTAGTGATGTCATGCCCGGGGCCCCTGAGGCGCTGCCGGCCCCTGTGGCGGCGCGCCGCAGACCGTGCGGCGCGGCGCGCCGCACGATCCCTAATCCCTAAATGCGGCACAAACTCTCGTCGTATCCACCACCGCTCGCGCCCACGGACGCCCAAATCCTCGCCGCGCCCGTCCCCGCGCGCCGCATCCTCTGGCCCGCCCGCCGTCGCCTGCCGCCGCCCCGGCCATCCATCCATCCCCGCCGCCGGCCGCTGCCCCCGACTCGGCCCGCCGGAATCCAGTTTTTGCGCCAGGCACGACCTCGTCGCTCGTTCACCGACAGCCATCCGTCGCCGGAATTGCGCTCCCCGGCCTCTCTGACGCCCTGCAGCTGTGTCCCGGTGCCGCCCACGGCCTGAGCCTGCTGCAGCCGCTCTGCGGCGCCGCCCCTGCTGACCGCCCGACGACGTCCTCACGGCCGGCCCAGCTCCCGCCTCCGTCTTGGCCAATGCGCCACAGCCACCGGCCTGTGCCCTGTTCCTGATCCTAGCAGTCGCCTGTGACCCTGCGCTCTGCCTCTACTTGGCCGTTCTCGTTGTTTGCATGCCCATGTCCGACCCGGACGCCGACGCTTTGCCGGCAAAACCGGGCCTGCTGCCTGCGGCGGCCATCGTGGCCGCGCCTGCGGCGCCCGATGCGCCGCAGACGCCGCTGGCCGGGCCGCCGGCCGAACCGGCGGTCGAGCCGCCGGCCGAATTGGCGACCGAACCGGCGCCTGCTGAGCCGTCGACGAAGCCGGCCGCCTCGCCGCCGCCTGATCCGACCGCGGTCGAGCCTGCGGTCGCGCAGCCGGCGCCGGCCACGCCAGCGACGCCGGCCGCTGCTGCCCGGCCGCCTTCGCGCACGGGCTCGCCGATCACGCCGGCCGCGGCGCGCACGCAGTCGCCTGCACGCGCTCATTCGCCTGGACGAATTCAGTCGCCGGCGCGCACACAATCGCCAGCGCGCACACAATCGCCCGCGCGTACGCAGTCTCCGGCTCGCCGGGCACTGTCTCCGGACCGCATGCCCCCCTCGGTGGGCGCCATGCCATGGGGATCCTTTCTCAAACGCGCCGTGTCTACGGTCGAACAGCATTTAGACAAAGTGCTCGACTCCGAGGCCATGGCCAACGCTGTCGAGACCACGCCGCCAACGGCCACGCCTGTGCCTGCGCCTGCGCCGCCGGCGCCTGCGCCTGCACCTGCGCCGGCGTCCACCGGCCGCATGTCCATGCAGGAACGGCTGGCCATGGCCATGAAAGCAAAACAGGCCAAACAGGCCAACGCCGAGCGTGGCCGACCCAAGGAGACGGCCAGAGAGACCAAAGAGTCCGAGAAGGCTGGCGAGGACGTCGTGAGGGTTCCCGAGGCCGCCGCAGAGGCCGCTGCCGAGCCCGCAGTCGAGACAGAAGAGGCCGAGACCTCCGAGGCCGCCGACACGGTCGCGGCCGGCGAGGCCCCGGCGACTCCGGAACCGCCCAGGCGGGCTGCGGCCGTCCCCGAGGCCGTGAGCAGCCCCGAGCCTGCGTGCCAGCCTGTGCCCGAGCCGATCGAAGCGGCCGCCAGGCCAGACGAAGCGTCTGCGCCTGCGGCCACGCCGGCGGCCACGCCGGCGGCCACGCCGGCGGCCACGCCTGCGGCCACACCCACACCCGCCCCCGCCGCCACGCCCACTCCCGACCCCGCCGCCGACGCGGGCGACATCTCCACCGCCTCGGCCGCGTCGCTCTCCGCCCTCCAGGCCGAGCTCGACGCCAAGCAAAACGAGCTCCACGACTCGCTCGACCGCGTCAACATCCTCGAGGAAAAGGTCCGGTACCTGACCAACCAGATGCTCGACTACACGTCCAAAAAGGCTGCCGCGGCCGTCCCCATCGACAAGCGCATCGCCGAGCGCGACGAGAAGATCGCGCTGCTCATGCAGGAGGGCGAGGCCCTGTCCAAGCAGGACCTCCGCAACCGGACAATCATCAAACGCGCCCGTCTCAACGAGCGCGAGCACGAAAAGCTCCTGCAGGAGGCCGCCAAGGCCCAGGCCCGCGCCGAGCGCGACGCCGCCGAGGCCCGCGACAAGCTGCGTCGCGCCAACGAGATCGAGCGCAAGCAGTCGGACCGCATCAAGACGCTGGCCCGGTCCGAGACCCAGACCGAGGGCCTCCGGCGCGAGCGCGACGCCCTCAAGAAGCAGGTCGACGCGCTGCAGGAGCAGGTCGAGAACGCCATGGCCGCGGCCGACCAGGCCGCGCGCAAGTCGCAGGCCGACGCGCTCGAGCGCGAGCGCCAGCACACGCAGGAGCTCGAGCACGAGCTCGAGCGCGTCAGGGTCGAGGCCACGCTCGAGCGCGAGAAGTTCGGCCACGAGCGCATCGCGCTGACGGCCCGCATCGACCGCGAGGCCCAGCGCGCGGCCGCGCGCGAGGCCGAGCTGCGCGAGGAGCTGGCCACGGTCGAGCGCAAGCTCGAGCTGCTGCGCACCCAGTCCGAGGAGCTGTCGGTGGGCGCGTCGGGCGACACGCACGCCAAGATGCTGCGCCAGATCGAGACGCTGCAGAGCCAGTACGCGGTCGCGATCGAGAACTGGCAGGGCATCGAGGCGTCGCACCTGACGCGCATCACGGCGCTCGAGGCCGAGGTCGAGGACGTCCAGCGGCGCGAGGTCGCGTGCCGCAAGCGCCTGCACGACGAGAGCGCGCGCGCGGCCGCGCTGGCCACCGAGCACGAGGCGGCCACGTCGCGGGCCAACGACCTCGAGTCGGCGCTGCTGACGGCGCAGGACCAGGCCGCGTCGCTCAAGCAGCGGCTGGAGGACGAGCGCGCGGCCGCGGCCGCGGCCGCGGCCGCCGCCGACAAGGACAAGACCGACGTCGAGCAGCGCCTCGCCCAGGAGAAGCTCCGCGCGGACGAGATCCTGGCCCAGTTCCGTCCCGGCTCGGCCTCGCCCGCCCCCGGCATGCCCATGCTGCCCCGGCGCGTCAACTCGTCCAGCTCGGCCAACATGCTCGCCAACGTCTCGCCCTACCCCAGCGAGCTCTTCAAGGGCAGCCACCAGCGCGTGCCGTCCAGCGGCGAGCTCTCCGGCATGGCCGGCGACGGCACGCACACGCCCAGCTCGGTGCCTACGCAGTACCGGCGCGCGTCGCGGTCGCGGCAGCCGTCCACGCCGTCGCTGTCGACGCACTTCTCGCTGCCGTTCGCCATCCCCGGCCTCTCGTCGCTCGGCCACGGCTCCGGCGCGGCCTCGCCCGTGCTCGCCCGCGCCGACGACATGGAGCACTCGCTCTCGTTCGCGTCGCTGCCGCCGCTGTCGCGGCGCAACACCGGCCCGGCCGGGTCCGAGAACGCGTCCATGTCCGGCGCCGAGGACATGTCGGACTTTGCGTCTACGGCCACCGCGCAGGGCGCGCTCACGTCGTCCGAGCGCATGAGCTCGGTCATCCGGCGCATCGGCTCCGAGCTCGCGTCCGCCAAGGAGGAGATCACGGTGCTCTCGCGCGACCGCGACCAGGCCCGCGACGAGCTCGTCGAGCTCATGCGCGAGCTCAAGACGAAGCGCGACGTGGAGGCGCGCTGCGCGGACCTCGAGCGCGAGCTCGACGAGATGCGCGCGCGCGAGGCCACCACGCTCGAGCTGCTCGGCGAGAAGACCGAGCAGGTCGAGGAGCTGCGCGACGACGTCAACGACATGAAGACCATGTACCGCCAGCAGATCCAGGAGCTGGTCGAGCGGATCAACACGGCCGAGGCGTCGCGCGCGGCCTGAGCCATAGCATATCTAGCATCTTTTGTCATCGCGCACGCCGGCTGGCCGGCGGCCAGAGGGGCCAGAGCGCGGGCCGGGTTAGTCGGGCGGGCCAGACGCGCCGCACGGCTGTGATCCGATGTGAGCCGCTCCGGACCCGCGGACACGGTCCGGACCGTGCGCGGGTCCGGACCTGCGCCCGTTACCCGCCCTGCTTCCCCGCGCCGCCCGCCAATCACAGCCGCCCCATTCCCGCTGACCGCGTGCGGCTCGTTCGAGTAAGCGCGTCCTCGCAAACTCCGCCGTCATGCCCCGTACGGTCGATCCACGTCCGCTGACAGTAGCCCGACGCTTGCTGCCGCGCTACGGGGCGGACCCAGCGCTAGCCACGCCTTGGCGGTGTCCGCCGCCGCGCCAGCACAGGGAATGGCCGCCCCGGTGATCCTAGCACCCGCCGAGCAATATCGCTCCGCGGCCAAGCACGTACGGGCCCGCAGCTAGGGCTCGCGACAGCCGCCGCCGTGAACCTTGTCGGCCGGCCGCGTAGACAGGCGCGCTGGACGGCGCCGGATCGGATCGGCGGTGGGCGCCGGCCGGCGGGCGACGCGCCGCCGCCTCAGGACGGCCGCCGCCGCGGCCGGCTACGACACGCCGGGCGCCGCTGGCGCCGCCCGGCCGGTAACCGGCCGCCGTGCGCCACGGGTGGGGCTGGCGCGAGGCGCGGGCCTCCGCGGCCGTCGCTGACCGCGCGCCCGCCGCAACGGCCAGTCCAGCCCACGCGGTCTGGAGCGGCCGCTGCACCGCTGACAGTGCCGCTGCACGCCGCTGTGGCCTGCCGCAGCCGGCGGCGAGCAGCGTGCAGCGCGCTACCCGCGGCAACGCAAGCGGAGCGGCGCGTGCGGCTCGGCAGCAGCCGACTAACGGCAACGGCGTCGCCACCAGGCTCCGCCGCCGCCGCCGGCGCCAGCGGCGGCTACGGCGCGGCCGGCGCGGCCAGCGCGCCGGGCCGGACGGGGCTAGCCCGCCCGTGGTGATGAGAAATAGGCCGGCCGTGAGTGGTCCACGTCCGCCGAAGGCTCGAGAACAAGCGATGCATTACGCCGCCGACGCGGCCGTCGGTTACAGCAGCTACAGTTCGATCGCGTCGCGCTTGGCAGCGTCCACGATCCACTGCTTGACCTTGTCGTCCGCGGCCACGTCCAGGAAGCCGTGGCCGTCCGGATCGAGCCGGTGCGGGTCGGCGCCCGCGGCCAGCAGCGCCAGCGCGGCGTCGCCGTGGCCCTCGGCCGCCGCGTGGAACAGCGGCGTCCAGCCGGACGCGTCCGACGTGTTGAGCGGACTTTGGTGGCGCACCAGCAGCGTGATCAGCGGCACCGATCCGATCGCCGCCGCCCGGTGCAGCGGCGTCTGGCGCTGCCGGTCGCGCACGCGCGCCGCGGCCGGATATGCCGCCAGCAGCCGCTCCGCCACCGGCAGCCGCGCGCGCGACACGGCGTAGTGGAGCGGCGTCTGCCCCGCCGCGGTCTGGGCCGCCAGATCGGGTCCGTACGGCAGCAGCAGGTCCAGCACCGTGGCGGACCCAATCGACGCGGCAATGTGTGCCAGCGTCCAGCCTGCCGTTAGCCCGCACCCCCGTGCCGCGCCCACGTACCGGCCTCGTCCGTGTCGTCGATGCCGATCCGCACGAGCTTGCCGTCGTCGCTGGCCGCCGTCAGCAGCTGCTGGACGATGTCCGCGCGGTCAGACGACACGGCCCAGAAAATCGGCGTCCGCCCGTCGTGATCCTTCTTCGACGCGGCTGCCGGGTCCGCCTTGAGCAGCGCGCGCACGCGCAGCTCGGATCCGTCGCGCGCGGCCGTGTGGAGTGGAAACTGGTCGTCCTCCATGGTGGCGGCCGTGCGCAGCGCGGCACCGCGACTTGCGCGCCGCACAGTGCCCTAACCCAGGTCCGCCAGTCCGCGAGGTCAGGACCTGGCTGGGCGTGTTCCACATCTCTAAGCGAGGCTTACCTAAGCCCACGGGCTCAGCGGCGGCACCAGACAGGCCGTTCGTGAACGGCCGGGTAAGTCGCTGACTCGTCCCGCGCCCGCTGCTGTGCGGCCGCGTGCGTAAGGAAGTGGGTACCCAGCACGGCGCGGCCCGGTCTAGACCGCGCTCGCTGGGAGGCCGCAGCGCGCGGGCACCCTGCCATCCCCGAACGGGACCGCCCTACCGACGCTTTGGGCAGTAGCTGGGACAAAGACCTAAACTCCGCCAATCAGAGGTCTCACAATTGTGCTGACCTCCTCGACCGGCTGTCAGGGACGCTACTGCGAGATGGGCGCCGCTAGCCTGGTTACAGGGTTGTTATAAGACATTCCCGCTAGACCGGGTTTGTTTGTGTGCTCCGCGAATGGCCTAGCTTTTGACTCGCTCTAAAATCCGCCATCTCAATCCGCTTATCGCCTCTGTCGCGAATTCCGTGCTCTGGACGAGCTTTGTGCCATCTCAGATTTGTATTTATTCCGCGAGTCCGCACCCCTGGCCGTCTAGACCATTCTACGCACTGCCTCTCAACCTTGCACCTGCTCGAGCATAGCCTACCGGTCCCAGACGACGTTGAACTCCGTCGCATATATCTAAGCTCCCGTCCGTCTGCTAGCATCACACACACACACACACCCGCTCCAATGGCTACCCTCGTCAGATGCGCCATGGGCTACAAGCCCACCGGCCCCAAGGTCGCCGCCTCCTCGCCCGAGCCCACCGAGGCCGGTGTCCTCCCCGTGTACGAGAACGAGCCTGCCGGCGAGCGCCGGCCGCTGCTTGGCGACGAGGCCTACTCGTACCAGGCCTCGGAGACCTCGGGCTCCGAGACCATCGCGCCCTCGGCCTCCTCGGGCGCGCTCTCGTTCTTCAACAACCCGCGTGTCATCTCCGACGCCGTCATCGGCCTCTCCGACGGCCTGACCGTGCCCTTTGCCCTCACCGCCGGCCTCTCGTCTCTCGGCAACACCAAGGTCGTCATCACCGGCGGCATTGCTGAGCTGGTCTCGGGCGCCATCTCCATGGGTCTCGGTGGCTACCTCGGCGCCAAGTCCGAGAGCGACTGCTACAAGTCCGCGCTCGAGCGCGAGCAGAAGCTGCTCGAGAACTCCCGCGGCATGTCCGAGGAGGCCGTCGTCGAGGCTCTGACCGAGTTCGGCTTCGCCCCCTCGACCCTCAACGCCATCCTCGGCGACCTCGAGAAGAACCCGGAGGAGATGGTCACGTTCATGATGAAGTTCGTTCGCGGAATGGAGGAGCCCCCGATCGGCCGCGAGTTCACGTCCGCAGCCACCATCGGCCTGGCTTACTTCTTCGGCGGCTTCGTCCCCCTCTTCCCCTACTTCTTCGTCCACACTGTCCAGCTCGGTCTCATGCTCTCGGTCATCCTCATGATCATCACGCTCATGATCTTCGGTATCGTCAAGACTATCCTCACCGGAAACAACAGCAAGTGGCAGGCGCTCTTCGGCGGTATCCAGATGGTTATCACCGGCTGCGTCGCCGCCGGCGCTGCCTGGGGCATGGTCCGGCTCATTGACTCGCACTAGGCCGGGTCCCATCTGCGGGCGCGCTGCGCACGCCCGCTTGGCATGCTTTTGTTTTTGGTTTCAAGTTGCATCATCATCTCCCGGCTCGGCCGGTGTCCATCTTTTCGCACTGTTCCTGCTATCTCTGGGTTTCTTTCATCTTCACATTTGCTTGACGTGGTTCTTACGATCCGTTTGTTTACTTCCGCGCCGAGTGGTTGCACGCGTTTCATTGTTTCGGTTTGCACCGGGGTTGTTTTCTCTTAATTTCACGGCAAATTTGGTTGTCATCGCGCGACGTCTTGGGGATATCTTTCGGCCTGTTCACTTTCTATCTATCGCGCCCACATGGCAGCCTACGCGCTCAGCGCCTACTCCGCAGCTTGGCTGCTCAAATCTCCTGTACATATCTCGCGTCCGTCTAGTTATCGATCAATAACACTATAGATATCATACAAGCTACCGTGCCCCCCTCCCAGCCTACAATTGGCTCTTTCCGGCGAACGCCTCCGCCTGGTACCCGTAACAGCCTAGCCCGCCGTTGCCCGCGGCCACGCGGATCCTGCCGGCCGTGCTTCGCGTGCGCGGCGAGTGGCCGTGGCTGTGCCGCCGTGCGTCACCGACGCGCCCGCGCGCGCCCGCCTTGCCTGGGTGGTCGCCGGCCGCCTTCACCAGTCTGGCAGGTGGTACCCTTGTGCCCCGCCTGCACTGCCTGTCTCGGTCGCCGTCCATCGCGCTAGCCGCAACCGGCTGCATGATGCAACCCGGTTTGGCCGTAACCGCCTCCGGCAGCTGCGGCTGCCAGCCAGACCGAGTCTCAGTCAGACGCAAAGCCACCGGGCCCGGCCTATGGCTGCGTCTTCCCCGGACGGCTGACAAAGTCCGCGGTCGAGGTGCTTCGACCGACTCAGCCACATGCAGCCCTGACAGATACTGCGTCGCGGGCCCTGCGCCACGGGGGCGTGCGCGCCTCCGCGCCCTGGACCCGGGTCCGGACCCAGGTCCGGGTCCATTTGTGATCCATTTGTCACGTGTCTCGCGTCATCGCGCCCCCTCTCACGTAACCACCCAGGTTCTCGTTCTCCGCTGGGGCCACCGGCCGCGCCCAGCTCGAGCCGCACAACGTCTGGACCCCGTCACATGCCGCGCGCACGCGAGGCCCCGCCATAGTCACGCCCACGCCGCCGGATCCGCGTCACCACTGATCCCCCGTACTGGCTCGTCCACTGGCACGCCAGCACGCAATCACAGCCGCCTAGGGCCTTCGTTCCCTTGCCTGGGAGCGCTGGCCCGCACGCCCGCGCCGCCCTTGTCAGCCAATCGGCCGCGGATGTCCGCCAACGCCTGTGGGGCCGGCCGCCTGGCGCCGTATGGTGCCGCCTGGCGCCGCCGGGCGCCCTCCGCTGCCGCGGGCGCTCTAGTGTCCACGCCTGGCTTGGCCAGCCATCGTTCGCTCGCTCGCTCAGAACGGTGTGGGCCCGCGCTCAGAATTGCACTGGTCTTGTCGACATTCGGCAGCGGCCTCCGGCATTGGCTTAGTAAAAATTCCGGCCTGTCGCCTGCGACCGATTCCGTAGCCTTGCCTTCCTGATACGGCTGCCGAGTACGCCCGCAGCCGCGCCAGGACGCGCCAGCCAGGCCCACCAATCGGCGGCCTTGCCGGGCCTGCTTGTGCGATAGCAGCGGTTTTAGCAATCGGCGGCCGCTTGAGGGCTGCGGCCGCCGGGCCATTTCCGATCGCCGACGCCGACGGCTCGGGGAGAAAGGGGCCGGCCGCTACGTGACCGCGGAAGGCTAGCTGCCGGCGGCCGTCAGCCGACCACGCCAGATGGCGGGGATTGGGTGTGCGGTCAACAGTGGCGTTGCCAGGGGAACTGCAAGCAGGCGTTGCCAGGGGAACGGAGTATGCGGGCCGTTGCCAGGGCGACTGCAGTGGCCGGCATGCACAAGCGTTGCCAGGACAACGCCGGCGCGTTGCCCCGACGACTACGCGGCAAGACTGAGCCGCACTCCATGCGGCTCGCGCCAAAGCCGGCCGCAAGGCCTAACCCACCACAGTCGCCGCCGTGGCTCACCCACCAAACAGCCCCGCCGGCGGGTCCCTCGGGCGTAGTTGCCTTGGCAGCATCCAAGTGCTCGCAGCGCTCAACCGTCCGGTGTCGCCGCCGCAGGCAGTAAAAGGCCGCGGCGGCGGCCCCGGTCCTGCGAGCCGGCCGCGGCGTTGCCTGGCCAGCGCGCCCGCGCGCGTCACAGCCAAGGACGCGTTGCCCAGGCAACTCGCCGTGCGGCCGCGCCCAACCCGGCTAGCGCGCAGTGGTGCGGCTGAGCCCTTGCAGTTACCCGGCGCCAGCGTACGACATCCTGCGCGCCGCTGCAGCGGCCGCGCGCCCGTCGGCGCAGGTCGTCACAGCCTGCGCCGTCGTCCGGGCAACCGCGGCGTACGCGGGCGTTGCCGCGGCAACCGCGGGCTTGTCCGTGCGTTGCCGCGGCAACGCCGGCCGTCGCCGGACGCCACATGCCGTTGCCGCGGCAACAGTAGCTCTCGTGACCGCGCAGCCGCGCAAGCAGCACGTCACGTGCCCGCGACCGCAGCACAACCTCACCGCCGGCAACCTATCGCCCATTATCGCGTACCTCTGTCGCTTACCTTCCCCCGTCGCAGGACTCCGCATCCGCCGCCAGGCATCCAGGTGTGTGCCGGCCTCCGGCAGCGCCGCGCTTCGCGGCCGCCGCCAGGTGTGGTGGGGCGAGCCCCCGCCGCGCCGCGGCGCTCCCGTGCAGATTTGCTGACCGCAGACCCTTCACGCCGCCCACGCACCGCCGCCGTCGTCTGACCAGATCGACACGATGAACAACTTCAACGTCAACTCGCTCAACATGGACAGCGTCAACCAGTCGCTCCGCGGCATCAGTGCGTCGTTCCAGCCGTTCGCCAAGCGCACCGGCCGCCTTATCCAGGAGAAGCTGGGCAACGCGGACGAGATTGTAGGTGTCGCGTGCCGCGCCGGGCCGCCCGCGCGCAATTGACAGCCGCTGACCGCCAGACCGAGCTCCCGCAGGAGTACGTCGACCTCGAGAAGCGCGTGGACGCGCTCAAGACCATCCACCTCAAGATGCTCTCGGTCACGTCGCAGTACGCCAACGAGGGCTACGACTACCCGCCCAACCTGCGCGAGTCGTTCGCGGACCTGTCGCGCAACGTGACCGAGCGCGTGCAGTCGCTGTCGCAGGCGCAGTCGGCGTCCGAGGCGCAGGCCGCGCTCACGCGCGCGTTCAGCAAGAGCGCGCCCAAGACGTTCAACCACGCCATCAGCCGCGCCGCGCTCGCGTCCGCGCACCAGCTCGACATCTCGGACCCGCTCGGCATCGCGCTCGAGAAGTACGCGCTCGCGCAGGAGAAGGTCGGCGAGGCGCGCCTGGCCCAGGACGCGCTCATCTCGTCGCGGTTCAACGCGGCGCTGAGCACGACGCTGTCGACGTCGCTCAAGTTCGCCGACAAGGCCCGCCGCAACGTCAACAACGCCCGGCTGACGCTCGACGCCGCCAAGACCGCGGCCAAGACCGCCCGGCCCGAGAAGCAGGACGCCGCCCGCGTCGAGGTCGAGCAGGCCGAGGACGAGTTCGTGGCCGCCACCGAGGAGGCCGTCAGCGTCATGAAGAACGTGCTCGACACGCCCCAGACCCTGCGCAACCTGGCCGACCTGATCGCCGCCCAGCTCGCGTTCCACCGCACCGCGCTCGAGCTGCTGTCCGAGCTCGCGCCCGAGGTCGACCAGCTCCAGGTCGAGCAGGACGCCAAGTTCCGTGAGGACGCGGCCTAAACACTTTTTGACCCCCGCCGGCGCCCGGCGCCCGGCGCCCGGCGCCCGGCGCCCGCCCACGACCGCAGACCGTGCTTTTTGTTTGTTTATCCGGCCGGCGCTGGCCGCTTACGCCAGCGCCCCGCCGCGCCGTCTACACGCCCGTAAATCTGCAACTTTTGTAGCCGTTTAGAATACATGAACCAAAATGTGAGGCCCGCCCCGGGCGCTCTTTTGCGCTACTCGTCGCCGTCGCTGCTGTCGCCGTCGCTGCTGGCGAAGAAGGCCTGTGTGTCGGCCACCTTCCACTCGCCGGTCACGTCCCACCGGCTGCCGGGCGCGTTCTGGCTGACGTACTTGACGAACTTGAGCACGCCGGGGTCGCGCAGCACGAGCGTGAGCACGTTCCAGCTGGCCTGGCACGTCAGCAGCACCGAGCTGTCCTCTTCCTCGTCGGACGAGTCGGCGTCGTCCGACGACTCGTCCTCGACAAAGTCGTCGTCGTCGTCGTCATCGTCGTCGTCGTCGTCGTCGGCGTCGGGCGCGTCGTCGGCGTCCGCCGCGTCCGCCGCGTCCGTCTCGCCATTGCCGCCCTCGCCCCAGCCCGCAATCGCCTCGGCCATCAGCTCCTTCTCGCTGCGGAGGTTGCTCAGCTCCTTGCGCCGCCGCGCCTTCGACCCCGACAGGTACACCGCCGGGTCGTTCTCGGCGTCGCTGTCCGGCGCCGCGCTCGAGCCCTCACCGCCCTTGGTGTGCACCGCCGCCGCCACGTTGCCGACCTTGTCGTCGCCGTTCATGCACAGCTCGTACCCGCCCTTGTCGCCGGTCGCCCACGCGTCGTTGTCCGACGGCGTCACGCTCAGCGTCGCCTCCAGCACGTTCGTGTCGCGGTACGTCGCCAGCGTGTAGTCCAGGCCCGGCCGGAACCGCCGGGCCAGCACGCGCTCGTGCGTCGGCACCAGCGACGTCAGCAGCTGCACAAACGCGCGGAACTGCGCCGACGCAAACAGGTCGGCCAGCTCCTGCGTCGGCGACGCCGCCTCGGCCGCCTGCGGCTGCTGGTACAGGTACCGGTGCTTGTGCGCCGGCTGCGAGATGCGCCAGCCGGGCTCGGCCGCGACCTCGGCCGGCGTGAACGGCACCTTGGCGCCGTCCGCGGCCTCGACGTACGCCCGCAGGCGCCCGGCAAACTCGTCGTTCAGGAAGCCGGGCACCTGCACGACCGAGTTCTCCAGGAAGCTCTCGCTCAGCGCGCCGAACGCCGCCGGCTCCAGCACCGCCGCCGACAGGTACCGGCCCAGGTAGGCCTTGTCCAGCATCGGGTTCCGCAGCTCCGGCACCGGCGCCAGGTCCGGCGACGGCTCCTCGGCCACCGCCGGCGGCTCCGGCCCGTCGCCGCCGTCGCGCTTGCTCAGCTGCTGCAGCGAGCTGTCCCGGTTGAGCTGCTCCTGCTGGCCCTCGACGTAGCCGGGCTCGCCCTTCTGCGGGATGTGGAACCAGCCCGAGATCGCCAGCCGCGGCTTGTCCACGAGCACCTCCTCGACGTCGTGGAACGAGTAGCCCGGCTCGACCACGAAGAACGCCAGCTGGTTCCACTTGGGCGGGATCACCTTGTCCCAGCACGGCTCGGGCGTGTTCTTCTCCTGCACGCGGTACAGCCGCAGCGCGCCGCCCCACGCGGGGTCCCAGCCCTCGTCCGGCTCGGGCAGGTACAGGATGTACGACACCCGCCGCGACCCGATCACGTCGTCGTGCGTGAGCAGGTGCGACCCGTTCACGTAGCAGTTGATGCTCATGTCCTGCTTCGTCCCCGACAGCTCGCCGCAGCCGCAGATCTCGGACAGGAAGTTGCGGAAGACCTTGGAGTAGAGCGCGTTGCGGAGCTGGAACAGCGACCCGAGCCGCTCCAGCTCGCGCGCGCCCAGCCCGGACAGGTTGGCCAGGTCCCCGGTCTGGTGGATCTTGTAGATGTCCGTCTCCTTCGGCGTGAAGTGCAGCTGCTCGACGATCTCGCGCCGCACGCTCCGCAGCAATTCGTCGTTGATCAGCTCGTCGATGATGCAGTGCTTGTACGGCGCCGACTCGGTGTACTGCTTGTGCAGCGCTGCCCGCCGCTCCGGCGTGATCAGCCCGTCCGCGAAGCTCTCGACGATGTCGTGCCCGCGCTCGCGGCGCTTGGACATCAGCTTGCTCGACACGCTGCGCTTGGACAGGTGCGTGTCCACCGACGACGGCGTGCCCGAGCGCTTGCGCTTGGCCTCTGCGCCTGTTTCTGCCATGTCCGGCTTGCCGGCCGGTGCCGCGTGCGCCTCCGTCATCGCTGCTGGTCGCTCAGGCCTGCTGTCAGCGCTGGCCGCCGATCCACTCACTGTCTGGGTCGCTCGTCTGGACGCACTGGCTGGCTGTGCGTTCTGCCGCCGGAAGAATTGCGGGTGTGTCGTCAAAAATTTGCGTTGTATTTTGATGCGGTCGCTCATGGCGACGCGGCTCGGGATCACGCCAGGCAATTTGTGCCGGGACGGGCGGCGCGAGCGCCACGGCGGGCGGGCGTCCGCGCCGGCCGGCGGCGCGACGCGGCGGCAATTGCGCGGGCCGCGCCGCATGCCGTGCGGCTTGCCCGCACGGCCGCGTCTTCCGTGCGACCTCGCGAGCCGCACGCTGTGCGGCGGGCGGAGCGGCGCCTGCGCCGCACGCCGTGCGGCGCACCGCGCACTGAGCCGCACAGCGTGCGGCGCATCCGCCTGCTGCGGCGCGCTCACGTGCCCGGATCGCCGCGGCGGCGGAGGACGGCCGCCCTGGGCGAGCCGCACGCTGTGCGGCGCGGACTCTGCGTGCGACGCTGTCAGCCGCACGCTGTGCGGCGCGGACTCTGCGGCGCCACGCGCTCAGCCGCACATTGTGCGGCGCGACTGTGCGGCGCGACGCGCTCAGCCGCACACTGTGCGGCGCGACTGTGCGGCGCGACGCGGCCGCTCGCCAGGCGACATACGGCGGCATACGGCGGCGGCGACTGGCCCGCAGAGCACCGCCCTACGCGCCTGGCCCGCACAGCACCGCCCTGCGCGCCTGGCCAGCGCAGCACCGCCCTACGCGTCTGGCTGGCCTTCCGCGGCCCGTCGCTGCGCAGCGGTCCGAGCCGCACGCCGTGCGGCGCGCCCCGCGCCCGCACCTCTCCGCCCGCTACTCTGCTAAACAAAAGTTCGGCTAAGCGTACATGTCTATGGCCTCGCGCGTCACGTTGACCGTGGTGCTGACCACCCAGATGGCCACAGACACCATCCCCAGTCGCCGCGTCATGCGCCAGCCGCTCCACGGCACGCACACCAGGAACAGCACCAGGTTCGCCAGCAGCGCCGCGCCCGAGATCACCAGCGACGGCGAGATCGTGATCGAGTAGCCGGCGTCGCCGTTGCGGCCCGCCGGGATCGTCGCCAGCCCCGAGATGCCGATGCCCAGCAGAATGTTGAGCATCGGGCCGCCAAAGCAGGCCGAGATGGCCATCATCGGGTAGCCCATCTTGGCCACGGTCACGTTGGACACAAAGTCGCCCAGCGAGTTGCCGAGCGCAAACACGGTCAGCCCCAGAATGGCCTCGGAGATGTCGAAGATGACGCCCACGGCCTTCATGACGCCCACAACCTCGTCGGCCAGGAACGAGATCCACACCATGCTCACCAGGAAGCCGATGCAGCACAGCACGGCCGGCAGGAACCGCGGCGGCTCGTCCGCGCGCGTGTAGAACGTGATGATGCCCACCAGGGCCAGGCCGGCCACGGTCACGTACAGCGTCTCGAGGCCGAGCAGGCTCTTGTCCGGCAGGCTGAAGTTCTTGCTCAGCAGAATGGCGACCGGCGCAATCACGCACTGCGCGGCCACCAGCCGGCGGTTCCAGCCGCGGAACACCATCTCGGACTCGGCCGGCGGCGCGTCGCCCGGGCTGGCCGGCTCCGGCTGCTCGTCGCCGGCCAGGGTCGCGTCGACCTCGATCACCGGCACGGTCAGCGTCAGCAGCAGCACGCTCGGCACCGCCACGACCGAGATGAACTTGTTGAGCGCGGTCTTGTCGCCGAGATCCACCAGCGTCGGAAACAGCGTCTTGTAGAGGTCGTCCGAGACGGCCACGCCGCAGATGTACTGCGGCGGCGGCTCCTCGGACGACGTGCGCGAGTCGACGCGGTCGAGCAGCCGCTCGCGGTCCGACCCGGCGCTCTCGGGCTCGTCCAGCATCAGGTCCTCGTCCGCGATCCGGCCGCCGTAGTCGCCGGTGAACGGCTTGGCGTGCGGGCTCGGCGGCAGCTGCAGCAGGTCGCTGCAGGCCTCGAGGTCGTCCACGCGCTGCCGCCCCGCGTGGAACAGCTCGTTGTGCTGGGCCGCGTGCGGCTGAAACACTAGGAACCGGTCGTGCGGCGACGGCGACCGCGACGGCGACAGCGACCGCATCGAGTGCGGCGAGCGCTGCCGGCTGCTGGCGCGCGTCGACGACGACGTCGCGCTCATCGCGCTCGCCGTGAACGCCGCCCGCTCGGCCGACGACGACCGCAGCAGGCTCAGGTCGGGCCGCCGCGGCATCGGGCTGGCCTGCTCGGGCGTGTCCGTGTCCGACACGAGCAGCCGCGGCACCGGCGCGCCGGCCGTCCGCAGGATCGTGTTCTCGACGAACGACGACGACGACGGCGAGACCAGGACCGGGCCGGCCCCGCTCATGTTGGTCTGCACGCGGATGTCGGGCCGCGAGCCGCGCCGCACCGGCGAGCCCGGCCGGTCGTCCGCCACCGCCACCGCCGGCACCGCGTCCCGCCCGGCCTCGTCCGCCGCGCTGCGGCCCCGCCGGGGGCTCGGCGCCGCCACCAGGTCCGGCATCTCGTGGTCCAGCCGCCGCGACCGCTGCCGCACGTGCCGGCTCTTCTTGGGCGGGCTCTGGCTCGCCCGGCCCGGCCGCGCCGGCGACTGCTCGCCGCTGCCGGCCTCCGACCCGGCCCGGGCCCGCCGCCCGCGCTCGACCGCCGACCGCAGCTCCAGCGCGCCGAACAGCGACGGCCGGATCGGCGTCGAGCCCAGCGTCGGCGACTGCGACGACTCGCCCGTCGCCGGCGCCTTGTGCAGCCGCATCGTCTGCGTCAGCTCGCCGTAGCTCTCGCCGCCCGTCAGCGACCGCGTGCGCGCCCGGCCCGCCGGCCGCGACCGCTCGTCGAGCACCGCGGTCGGCCGCGCGTCCAGGGCCGGCGGCGCCGACCCGACGGTCGCCGTCGTCGCCGGCGCCGGCACCGCCAGTCCGACCGCGCGCGGCGCCGTCGGCGCCCGCGCGGCCGCCAGCGCGTAGTGCTCCTCCAGCCGCAGCTGCTGGATGCGCTGGTACTTGGCGATCTCCGCGTTGCGGCGCGTGACCGTCCACCAATGCCATGCCACCACAAAGAGCACGTACGCCACGTAGAACGCGATCATCGCCGCCGCCTCCCAGCGCACGATCTGGCCGTCCTCAAGCACGTACATGGTGAAGGCTATCGCCAGCGTGAAGAAGCACAGGTCGCGCATAAACACGCGCCACGCGACCGTGAACGGGCAGATGATCGCCATCGAGCCCGACACGACCGACGTGATGAACGAGGCCGCGCCCACCAGCTCGCCCACCGCCAGCGAGCCCGAGCCGACCTTCATGGCCGAGTACGTGCTGAAGACGTCGGGCGAGCCGTTGCCGAGCGCCAGGAACGTGACGCCGGCCTGCCGTCAGCGCCGTCGCGCGCGCACCTACCAAGCTCTCGGACATGCCCAGCATGGTCGCGATCGTGTTCAGGTTCGGGCACAGAAAGTCGCTGGCCGAGATGCCGATCGTCGTGAACACGACGACCACGCACAGCCCCTGCCGTCAGCGCCGCCGCGCAGCCGCTTACCAGGATCGCCAGCGCCGCCGGCTTGACCTCGCTCAGTGTGCAGTAGTAGATCTCGAGGTAGTTCACCAGGCTGATGTGCTCGCGGCCGCAGTACTCGCGCACAAACGCGCACTGGTCCAGCGCGCTCGCCACGTCGGTGCACTGCGTCAGCCCGCCCGCCCGCCGCCGTACCTGCAGCGGCTCCAGGCCGCTCGCCTGCACGCCGCGCCGCGCCATCTCCGCGGCGCCGCCGCCGCGGGCCGCCAGCACGGCGCCCACGACGGCCAGCGCCAGCACGCCGCGCGCCGCGCCGCGCACGGCGCCCGTCCGCAGTGCCATCCGTCTCGGGCGTTCGTCAAACAGTGTGTCGCTCGCCTGCGCGCGCTCGGCGTCCCTGCCGGGCCCTTGCGCCGCTCTTATATGCCCCGCCGGCCGGCCCGCGCGCGCGGCCGAATCCGGCAAGGCCCGCTGGTCTGCGCCGCGCCGGGCTATGTTGGTCCTCGTGTGTGGCCCGCGCCTCGCGAGGCCCGCGCTAGTCGTATCTGGAAGAGCTCTTGGCTCGTCGGTTGGGTTGCGGTGGCGGTCGGTCGGGATGGTCGACAAAGAGTCATGACGTAATTACCCGGCCGCATCTTATCTTATCGCGCCGCATCTCGTGCGGCGCGCCGCGCCGCGCGCGCTGCGGCGCGCCGCCCGCGTTGCCGTGGCAACCCGCGTCAACAAAACCCGCGCCGCGTCGCTCCCTCCCCAACCATGCCGCGTCAGACCCGCACGGCCATGGCCTCGCCCGGCTACTCGCCCAGCCCGAAGAAGTCCGCGCGGCTGCGCCAGAACAAGCCCGCCCGCCCGCCGCCGTCCGCGCTCGCGTTCGCCACGGCCGCGCTCAACGACGACGCGTCCGAGAAGGAGGCCCGCTCGTCCAAGCGCCGCTCCGCGCTGCACGAGCTCAACAAGAACATCATCGCGTCCGCGTCGTCCACGCCCCGCGGCCGCTCCGCGACCGACGAGCTCGATGCCGACTCGCTCGAGCTGTCCAGCCGGAGCGCCGGCCGCGTGCCGATCCTGGCCAACTTCGAGGAGTGGATGAAGATGGCCACCGACAACGTACGTGCTCCGCGGGCCCGCTGACGCCAGAAAATCAACGCCAACAACTCGTGGAACTTCGCGCTGATCGACTACTTCCACGACATGTCGCTGCTCAAGGACGGCGACGGGATCAACTTCCAGAAGGCGTCGTGCACGCTGGACGGCTGCGTCAAGATCTACTCGTCGCGCATCGACTCGGTGGCCACCGAGACCGGCAACCTCCTGAGCGGCCTGGCGGAGAGCAACAAGAAGCCGCAGGCCGCGGCCGCCGCGGACGGCTCCGACACGGACGAGGACGACGACGACGCCCAAAAGAAGAAGCCCAAGCGGCGCGTGCGCTCCGAGGCCACGCTGGCGAAGGACTTTGCGGCGATCCAGATCAAGAAGCTGGACCTCGAGTTCGCCGTGGACCCGCTGTTCAAGAAGACGTCGGCCGACTTTGACGAGGGCGGCGCGCGCGGCCTGCTGCTCAACCACCTCCACGTCAAGGAGACCGGCCAGATCGTGTTCGACACGAGCGAAAAGGCCGACAGCGCCGACACGGCCGACGACGACGGCCGCGTGCGCACGCGCGAGGTCGACCTGTCGTCGCTGCGAGGTACGACCCGGGCCGGGCCCACTGACCCCAGAATGCTTCCTGGCCAACCTGCTGCCCGGGCTGGACGACAAGTTCATTAGCCCGTCGCTGAAGGGCTTCAACCTGCTGTCGAGCGAGCCCAACTCGACGCTCGAGCTGCCGTTCCTGCACTCGGCCGCCCACAGCGCCGACAACTCGTTCGCGCACGAGCAGTCGGTCGTGATGGACGACGCGCCCGCCGACGTCGAGCACTTTGCGCCCCCGGACGAGTTTGCGCCGCCGCTCGACGACGACGACGACTGCGGCGTCGGCGGCTTCGGTGCCGACGACGCCACCGACGCGACCATCCGCGTCAAGGAGGAGTTCGGCAACGGCGGCGACGCGTGGATCTCGGCCCGGCCGGATGCCGCCGCCGCGCCTGCCGCCGACGACACGGTCGCCGACGACGAGCCTGCCGACGACCCGGCCGAGTACGCGCTCGAGCCCGCCGTCGCCAAGCCGCCCGACTCGGCCGAGTCGGTCTTTGCGTACTTTGACGAGTCTCTCAAGAGGAACTGGGCCGGGCCCCAGCACTGGAAGATCGAGCGCATCAAGAAGGACACCAAGCTCGCCGAGCCCGAGCTCGACCGCGCCGCGCCGCCCAAGGAGAAGAAGGCCGCGCTCGTCATCAACTTCCTCGACCCCGACGACGACGTCGACGAGGACGTCCTCTTCGACGCCGGCACCACCTCGGCCAACACGCTCATGCCCAAGTCGCAGTGGCACTCCAAGACGCGCAACCTCCTGCCCGACGACAAGCAGTTCAGCTCGCGCCAGCTGCTCCGGCTCTTCCTCAAGCCGCGCGCCAAGTTCGCCGGCTTCGCCGCGTCCGGCGCCGGCGTCATCCACGGCGCCCGCGACGTCCGCGACGACGCCCGCGACCCCGACATGGACGAGCACTACTGGGCCGAGCGGTACCGCCAGGAGCCCGCGGCCGAGCCCGCCGGCAACTACGACGCCAACTTCTTCGACGACAACGGCGCCGACGACGGCCCCGGCTTCTTCGCCGACGACGACGGCGACGCCTTCGAGGACGCCCACGCCGATCTCCCCGCCAGCCAGGTCCCTGAGGGCGGCATCATGTCGGCCATCTTCGGCAAGGACGGCGACTCGCAGCAGCTGCTCTCGTCGCTGCGCACGCGCTCCGGCACCGACTACGTCAACTACGCCCGCGTCGCCAAGCGCGTCGACGTCAAGAAGCTCAAGGACAACATCTGGGACAAGCTCGAGTACCACGACGACGCCAAGGACGCCACCGCCATGGACATCAGCGTCCGCGACGCGTCCCCGCCCGCCGACGACGAGCCCAAGCTGTTCTCGGACGTCGTCAGCAACCTCAAGGACGCGTACGCGCCCCAGGCCCTCGCCAGCATCTCCACCAGCTTCTGCTTCATCTGCCTGCTCCACCTCGCCAACGAGAAGGGCCTCAACATCGAAAACAACCCCGACCTGACCGACCTCGTCATCCGCCGGGACCACACCGCCGTCATCGACCAGTACTAGCGGCCTGTACTTTTAGCCTGTAGTTTTACCCGCGGCCTGCTGCGCGGTCTGGTTGGATAATGTGCTACGTAATCTGTCTTTTTGTCGTATTTATTAGTTGCTGTCGTGACCTACGGAGAACCGGAAATATACACTGTGACTGTTTCGAGGCTCGCGGGCCTCCGTCTACACCCGGCGGGTCTGCTTGGCGCGCTTGCGGCGGAGCTCCTTCTCGCGCTCGCGCTGCTGCACCTTGCGCTGCTCTTCCGCGCTCAGGCCCTTGACCAGCTCTTCGTCGCGCTCCTTCTTGTCCTTGGCCTTCTGCTTGGCGACCTCCTCCGCGCGCTCCTCGTCGATCACCTTCTGCAGCTTCTTCTGCTCCTTGTCGCGCGTGCCCGCGAGCTTGCGCAGCACCTCGGGGCGCCAGTGCGCCTTGGCCACGGCCACGTCCACGAGCCCGATCACGGCCTCGAGCAGCGCCGCCGACGCGGCCTCCTGCTCGGGCGTGCCCGCCACCTTCATCGACACCAGCACGCGCTTGTTCACGTCGAAGCCCGACATGTCCGTCGGCCGCTCGGCCGGCAGGTCGCTCAGCACGACGTAGTCCACCAGGTCCTTGGCGCCCTCGATCGCCGCCAGGAACTCCTTGGTGAAGAACGTCTCGGTGACCTCGTTGGCCTCCGACATCACCGTGAACGACACCGGCAGCTTGGGGTGGTCCGACGTCCGCGTCAGCGACAGGTCGTAGCTGTCCTCGCGGACCTTCTTCATCTTGTCCTTGTGCACCACGGCGAACACAAAGCCGTCGTACTTGGTGTTGCCCTCGTCGCTCGGCCGGATGAAGTACTCGACCTTGTCGTGCGGCGTCTCGTAGCCGAACACGAACGAGAACACGTAGTCCAGGAAGAACATGAAGCCGTCGTGGCGCGTCATCAGCGTCAGCTTGCCGTGCACGTACGCCACGTTCAGCCGGCCCGTCGCGTACGTCACAAACTCCGTCGACGTCACCTTCTTGATCAGCTTGGACACCGACACGCCCGCGCTCTCGCTGGTCGCCACGTCCGTGCCCTCAAAGCCGACCTGGAAGAACTGCTTCTTCAGCGTCTCGGCCGTGCTCGTAATCCACGCCGTGGCCTTCTTCTTGTTGAAGTACGTCCCGATCGTGTACAGCCCGACGTACACCAGGATGATCGCCGCGAACGACAGGTCCGCCTTCCAGTTGTACAGCGAAACACGCGACCAGACTGACATCTCCGCAAACTCCTGCTGCGTCACGTTCTTCTTCAGAGCACCACTGTCCGTCAGCACCGCCCGGGCCATCCATCCCCGCCGTCCCGCGCTCACTCACCCGCCCATGAACCGCACAAACTTGGCGGGCTCCGCGGCCGGCGCGGCCGCCTCCTCCGGCGGTCGGTACGCCTTAAAGTCCTCCTCGGCCAGCGCCGACGTCGCCATCACCGCCAGTCCAAGGGCGAACACGCCGACCTTGTTCATCGTCGACGACACCATTGTACAAATTCCAGATGAGATGACCTCCACACGACGGACCCGATGCTGGTTTGCAATTGAGCGTCAAGTCTTCTAGAATATTAAGATAGTCGGCCGAGCTTTGAGGTGGGTGGTGCTAGTTCCCCATCCGGGTGTGTCATCCCGAGGAGGACTGTCAGACGGCGGGTGACACTGTGGTCCTGGCCTATGCGCGGTCACGTGCTGCCATGCTTCTATGTACATCACTCGAACCCGTCGTCGTCGTCGTCCGATATTATCTCCAGCGGCTTCTTGGCCTGTGCAGCTCGCGGTGCCCGCTGCGAGCTCGGCGATCCGCCAAACAGCTGCGACTGCTGCGCCGGCCGTGCCCGCGTGCGCGCAGACGGCGACGCTGCTGGGACGGCTGCCCGACGCGACCGCGCCGGCTTTTCGACCGCCGTCGTCGACGGCAGCGTGCGCCGGCCAGATGCCGTGGTCTTAGCCTTCGGTGCCGCTTTGGGCGCTTTTGACGCGCTGGCCTTGGCTCTCGACGTAGTTCGCGGCGGCGGCGGCGGTGTGTCTTCGATCTGCTCTGGAGTCGGCTCCCGGGACTCTTCCGGATCTGCCGCAGGCTTGCGGGCCGTTGACCTAGCCGTCCGTCTCGTCGGTGCCGAGCTGCAGTCAGCACGGTTGCGTAGAAACTTACTATGTGGTACTGGGGGCGTCGCTGCTGTCTTCGAGAATCTCTTCTTCGTCGTCGTCTCCAAAATCCATCTCTATGTCATCGGCCGAGTCTTCGTCGCTGGCCGGCACCTCGACCTGCTTCTTTTTGCTGCGCGTAGCTTTTGTCTTGGGCGCTGCCTTGGGCGCCGCTTTTCCGCGGGCCACCTTCTTGGGCACTGCAGCGGCCTCCGTCCGTGACTCGGGCCTAGCCCTCTTCTTGCTGGCTGGCGCTTCCTCGTCCTCGTCTTGGCTCGCCGGGTCCTCGCCAAGCGTGAGCAAATTCTGCATCTGCACGTCCAGAGAGTCGTCTACGAACCTGGTCTCAGCGCGGCCTGACCACAACTTACGTCTTGATCGCGTAGCGGTCGTCCTTGTCGACGTATTGGCTGATAGCATCATTCAGGCCCGCCTCGGCCAGCACGTCCAGCTTCTGGTTTTTGAGAAACTCCTCCACCAGGGACTGCACCCGCAAGTTTTCCAGATCTTCAGGACCGGACGGTGCACGCACGTTGTCCTTCGTCCCGGCGCGTTCTGTTTGTCAGACATGCCAGCTAATTTCTTACTTGCAACCGTTCCCGACTTGCGCTTGTAGAACTGCACAACGTCGTTCACGTTCGCCACCTTGCCGACAAACCGGTTCGAAAACCGCCGCGGGTTCTCAACCTCGTAGCCGCCGGAATACTCGACTCGGAGACGTACCAGTGGCAGCGGCACGTCTTCGTCCGCAACCGCGCGTTTGCCCCCGTTCGCCTCTTTCCAATTTGCCCTGGCCTCATCTATCAGCAGCTCTACCTGCTCCATGAGCCACCGAAGCACATGGCTCTTGTTTTTGGCGCTCGGCTTGATCGAGCAGTCCTCCGCCAGGACAACCTCCTTCATCACGAACGGCCGTACTGTCTTGAGCTTGATCTTCTCGATCTGGAAGTCTTGTCCCGTGATCGATAGCAGACCGACGAACTTTTCGACGGCCTCTCCCTCGCACAGACTTGTCGCTACCGAGCTTCCAGGCTGAATAACGCTGAACTCTCGCTCGGCGTTCATCTGGGGGTCCATCAGACACTCGTGCTCGTGCCCCCAGATCACGAGATCGAGGAACGAAGGAAGAAACTCCTCGGGAAGGTAGTTGGTGTTGGTGTGTGCATGGCTGTCGTCAGCTTGACCGCAACCGCGCTTACTGATTCTGGTGGACCGCCATCAGATTAAACCATTCGTCCGTCGAACTGAACTGTTCTCGTGCCGGACGCAGAAACTTGACGTTGTGGTCCCGAAATGTCCGGTGGAGCCGCTCGTCACGAACATTCGACATGCCGTACAAGGCCAGCTTGGTGTAGCCCTTGCGGAAAAGCAGCGGAGCCACCGTGATGTTGTCGTTCTCTGCCACTCGGCCAAAATGATTTATCAGCCCTGTCGCGGCCAGAACATCCAGCGGGGCCAAAAACGCATCCTAGAGTCAGCAGGTCTCGGTGGTAAACGTACACCACTTGCGTCGTCGTGGTTGCCGCTGATAGACATGACGGGAATGGCCACATTGATATCCGGGTCTTCGTAGTTCAGGTTCTCGGTCCTGGCGATTAGCGGCGTCGCTACGCGTCTCACCATCCGCTCAGAGCAATTTTGGGATCGCTCAGCAGTTCCAGCTCGCACGGCTTGTCTCCATAGCAAGTTGTTCGCAGTGACTTAGCCACTTGGTACATGGCTTTCCTCGACGGCTTGTTTTCATGAAAGAGGTCGCCAGCGAGCAGCACCATATCAACCTGGGCATCAGCAAATGGAAGAGACATCCGCAGTACCTCTTTATCTTTAGCTATTGTCATGACCTCGTCAAATGTCTTCCACGAGTCGTCGCCCCGGATCGGATCCCGCTCGTTGTAGCCGACATGGTTGTCTGAAGACAGCAGGATGCGAATTGTGTTCGGGCCTGCAATCGTCAGAGGATTTCCAGCATTTGCGACACGAAATCTTTTCTTACCACTGCTGGTATTTGCTATCCGCGGCATGTTTGTTCGCGGTTGGATTCAAGTTGTCGACGCCCGATGTCTTCCAAACTTTCTCAGTCGCGACGTAGATGAAGCTTAAACACCCAACACGCGCTCCCAACCACGCTCGCGTCCAGACAAAGTTCGAGGGCAGATGGGAGCGTCAGTCAATGCCGGCCGTCAGCTCTCATTTTTTTTCTTCTGAAACCGTGTAGCCGATTCCAGATGTGGCAGGCTCGGAGGACCTGGATGCACACGATCTAGATATGCCAAAGGACAGCCACATTCAACAAATGGGAGTTTGGCCGAGTGGTCTAAGGCGCCCGCTTCAGGTTTATGCTTGAATTGCTGGTCTCGCAAGAGGCGTGAGTTCGAACCTCACAGCTCTCATTTTTTTTTGCAGCCGATGCAAATGATCACTTGCCTCGCTTGGTTACAGGTCAGCAAGCAGCCGAGAGCTCGCTGGTCGTGACAGTCCGTCCCGCTATCATCTGTATGCGGTCCTTCTATTTGGCTTAGCTCCTCTTTCTGAAAGCGGGCCACCATCACGTGTGTACGGCTCTATCAAGAGCAGGTAAACCATATGCACGGCGTGTATCTGCTACGTCATATTTCAGGCACAATGCCGTACCACCCAAGCATCACAGCTCAAGAAGGCACATCAACATCGACGGTGATCGTCATAAGAACAACTGATCCGTGTTCTTCCTGACAATGCAGCACTAGTCTCAGGCTGAAGCCCATTCAAGCCCCTGTAAAAATCATCGGGCTATAGTTATGTGGCAGTGCAGCAAGAGACATTTTCCGTACCAATATCGACAGATATAACGAGACTACCGCCTTGTTGCTTTCTTCTTTCCCACACATAGCTCTCATACCCCACAGTTATGATGGAAACAGAGATAGCAGCCGAGCCTCCGGGATTCGACGTTCACCATGACGTCCCCTCCCCTCCTCCGTACGATACTAGGCTCGAGACATTGCAAGAAATGCTCCAGAATCTCTCGTTCGAGCAGCACGTCAAGAAAACGATCGTGCCTCCCACTGTCGACGAGTGCCTCGTTCACCTGAAGCTCATGTCTGCCTTCGCCAACCTGCGCCAAGACATATCAACGAGTGACGGTCTCTTTGGTATCAGTGACAGCGTAGCCGATCTGTACAATTCGGCTGCCAAGATCAACGCCCTTCGAGCTATCAGAGAGAAAAGATGGCAGGTGTTTGTTACGCTCTCCGAATACAGATTCCGCGCCTGGTGGAACGCACTTCCGAAGGACCAGGATCGCTTGGAAACAGTTTACACACTGTCAATGGTCGAGGTTGACCCGTACATGCTAGACAGCATGGCCAATCTGGCCGCCAAAAAAGGACTCACTAGAGATTCATTGCCGCCTCTAGGTAAGCAGCTCTGCGTTGCCCTGCTGACCTCAGACGTCATGATGGTCTGGCATGCCTTTATGCTCAACCCACGCGACTACCTGCAGGATTGCTTTCACTCTTTCCATATGGATCTATGGAAAGCACCTTTCCCCTGGGACGCAGTTAACAAGTCTATCGATAACATCAGCTTCAATTATGATCCCCCAGCAGACGCCGCTTCCAAGTTCGAGAAAGACACTGGTCACGCATGGGACATATTGAAGGAACCTAACGAGATTAGCGTTGTCTGCCCAAGATGTCATAATAACACACTGGTAACCCTCACCAATGCTGATCTTGGTGCTCCAGAGCTCCCGTTTCCTTCGGGCACTGGGTACGCAGACAAGAACTTCAAGCAGCCATGCACGCATTGTAAGTTCTCTATAAAATTAGAGGCACTCGCGGTCGAGAAGTTTCGCCGAGATGCCGCGGACACGTACAAGAACGGAACCCCATTACCAGGGACACTTCTTTCTCCTCGAGGACTCGTGGAGCTGCAAACTCAAGTAGCAGGATCATCCATGTACGGCAACATGTGGTTCGCTACGAAGCTGCTGCAGATACCTACCATCGCTGCATCTCTGCAAGAACTTACGAGACCCCAGGATGGTTATACTACTGTGACAAATTTACACATGATCCGCGAAGAAATTGAGAGATTTATGGATGATCCGATCGTGCGGAAGCACAAATTGCCTAGAATGCGCAAGCGTCTAGCCGTCGACAAGTGGTCAATACGGAAGATGATGGCATACTACAGCGCCACGGCCTCACCATTTAGTCTCGATCTCGTTGGCGCAGTCATACGGCAAAGCTCTTTCGTTCAAAAGATGGACAATATTGGCTGGATACACTCCCCGACCGTCCAGTCTACGATCTCTCGCGTGATTGAGAAGTATAGCACATTCATGGCTATCATTGGCGAGAACCGGGGGAAAATGGCAGTGCCGACGCTTGACGTGGATCTAGTCTGGCATACGCATCAGCTTCAGCCGCTCAGATACTTTACGTTTTCAGTAGTCAGAACTAACGGCACCTTTGTCGACCATGATGACAAAGTAGGCGAAGCCAAGCTCTCAGATGCATTTCAGTGGACCTGCAAGCAATACGAAAAGCTCACAAACGGGGGCGTCTACAGCGAGTGCACCTGTTGGTACTGCGAGGCGCTGCGGGAATCAACTACAGGATTATTCTCCTCGCATAACAGCTTGTTTAAAGCAACTGTGAAGAGTCTCCACAAAGCTGCAGGAATCGAAGAAGGCAGCCATGTCCAGATGCACCTCTCTCATCACAACGTGTTTCCGTCAACATCAGACGAAGAAAGGGTGGAGGAGGAAGTACTGCGCTCACAGCTTTTACGTTCATACTCTAAAGCGCGACGAAGAGCAGAAAAGGAAGGCTGGCGGTTACCAGAGAAAGGCACGTTCAAGCCCGTAGAGGTCTGGGGGTTTCCTTATCCGGTGCTTATGCCATACGCAGCAGATCCGTTGCTGTCTCTCGATATGTACGCCGTAAACCCTTTATGTGCGAACTCGACAATAGACACTCAAGCCGATTGCGTTGCTGGGACCTGCTCAAGTGCCGTGTCGGTGGGAAGGTGCGCCACTCAAACGGGTACTGGCTTTGTTGTACAGCCACTGGCATCTGGCGAACCGACTCACATCGGGGGTTGCAGTGGCAATGGTTTTGGAGGATGTAGTACTACGTTTTAATAAATTAATGTTAACTACCATTACGGATGATCTCGTCATCAACATAATCAGGGGTAACCACGCAGTAACGATAAATCAATGCTCAACTTCAATAATGTCTCTCATACAGTGGGTTGTCTGATCTAGCAAAAAAAGAAACGTTCCACCCACTGATCACACGTTTTAGAGAAGTCAAAAATCGATAAATGGTGCGAACGAAGTTATCTGAGAAGCAAAAATTGGAAGAAAGGGGGGCCGGGCCGGGAATTGAACCCGGGACCACTCGCACCCGAAGCGAGTATCATACTACTAGACCACACGGCCCTTTCTTGTCTTAGCTTGAGCTGATTGGCCTGACACTCAGGCGGCGGTGGGATCGCCGGCGCGCAGCCGGTGACTAGTCGCACCCATTAGATGCCACGCCGTTTCGACTAATGTGATGAATCACTGGAACGACGAGAGACTCTTATCATTAATCGTCGATGTATACAATGAGCTGAGATACGCCTCTGGCAGCTGGCATTCTAACATCGCCCTGGCAGCTGGCATTATAACATCGCCCTGATTGTCAATATCAAGAAACTGGGAGAAGAGAACTTAGTAAAAATTTGTTGATGCATACTACAAGAAAGCCGTTGTAGTATAGTGGTTAGTACAGTTCGTTGTGGCCGAACAGACCTAAGTTCGATTCTTGGCAACGGCAATATTGTATCTTCGCCGATACATTTTTTTTTTTTTGTTTCTCGTGTCAGTTTTCAAACATGACACAATGTACACGCTTGCAAATGCTTTTATGATAGGGCACTAGGTCTTGATACTTTTGATGTATTGGAACAGAGTTCTGAGAGCACATCAAAAGAGCTGCGGCTATATGCCCTCCCCCACCAGAGAGCTAGAGTGTTGGGGAACGAGCAGTGTGTTATTTGAGCAACGTCAATTTGAGTGTTGAATAAATCACAACTGAGACGGGTACTATCGTGATGACTGGTAAGTGATGTGTTGTGGGGGGGCCAGCGGGTTTTCGGAGGGAGTAACATATTACCGCCGGGGATCACAACAAGGTGATCAGAAACCCAAAGCTGAGAGTAACAGCCTTCGGCGGGTCAGTTATTCTGAGGTAAAACTTGACACAATCCACTCGTTACTTGGCAGAGTGTGAAACTCTGTAACCCCGTGTCACCAGCTACGGTATCCTGTTGGTACAGCGAGCAAATGCCGAGTAAATCCCGACGTTTGCTTCGTGAAACCTTCGTCAGTATCCGGACTTCTCCATATCATGCTGTTAGCTTCTATCTGATCCATGTGGGTGGCTATACCTTTTACTAGTCGAAGATAAAGTTTAAACCATTGATGGAGCTAGTGGCACATGTTCAGGAACGGCAATATGAGACAACGTGCTTCAGAGTCAATCGCTCATCCAAAAAAATTCTCGGCAGCTATGTCGCGGAATCATCTGATGAACACCTTAGAGGTAGTGACTTGATATGTTGGTGCTGGTCATGCTGCATTTGGAATTATGCGCTCAGAGTGCAGGCAGACGGTCAGCTACTCTTGTTTGAATAGATTGCATGAAAATTCGCAAGCGGCGCGAATACGCGGTCTGCACCAACTGCATGACTACCATGAATACAATCGAAAAGTTCGTATTGTCTCAGCTAGTATCGCGTAATTTACTCAATCAATCTATTCGGAAACGCCCGGCTTGGCTTACAGCTAATTCCATGGCAGTTCCATGGCACTGCCATGGCACAGCCTTGGCCACTTTACGCATCATGCTTGTGCCGAGGATTTCGTAAAACCACTGGATGAGCTTCGGTAGCTCGTCAGAACAAGAGACAGCTGTTATACTCTGTTGCGTGTGTTCTGCACGTGCTTCGGCCTGTACGATCACAAGTGCTTTCGTCGTATGACGAACACCGATCCTCATTTTCGCTAGATCTCGGATGCTATCATGCGCTCGGTTTGAAGGCGAAAGCTGACAGGTTCTAGGCTCAGACCGGGATCAGCGGCTTGCGCATGTACACGCGTCGCGCGGGATGCTAGAAACAGTCGCTCTAAACCAATCAACTCTTGCACCAATCCATGGCTTGTAGTAAGAAAATTCCGGAGTCGCCGATATAGGCAGGATGAATTACTACGCCAGCGAGACCTAGAACGAATTGCCAACGTCTCTACGCTGACAGGGTCCATTAATGGCAAGGGCTTGGCTCCGTATTCCGAGATTGCCTTAGATCCATGTGCCTATTCAGTAGCCCACTTCCCTAGACAGAACAATTGGGCGGATGACAAGCTGCCGGATGGGCGTACAGTGCAAACCGGCTCGAAAGCCATCATGTCTAGACTCCTTTTGAGTCGATGAACTGAGAATATATCATCTTAGTGTCAACGACGCGTTGGGACATTTTTGCTAATAGCACCAATCAATCTCCCAATTTCAATAACGTGCTCTTCATGGTTATTTAATTAAAATACCATCGCCAGGTTTATTCCCGACCACTGTCGACACGTGTGGACCGACCTGCGATACCATTAGAGGAGAGAACGCACGCGAGCAACCGCAGTCAACAGAACGGGCATCGCGAGCTACCTACTACTATGGCGCCAGGCTAACCCCCGCGCGGTATTCCGACAGGATGGACTACCCCACCGTATGGGCCAGCTGAGTACCCGGCGATTTTATAAATAACAGAGCATCCGTCAGTCAATGCCGTGTGGAATTCCTGCAGAACAATAGTCGCAATGCCTTTCCTGAAGTCTGTTGTCGCTGGCCTCGCGGCCTCGGCGTCTGTCTGTGGTGTCAATGCCATTCCCTTCTCTGGCTTCAAGGCCGTCGTGCATGCCGCGAGTACCTCCTCGTCGGCTGTGACCACCGCTACTATTGGTGGCTCGACCTTCACCTACAATGGAATGGCCGGCTACGGCTTTGTTCCCGGTAACTCCACCGACAAGTACGGTGACACCATCTCGTTCGGCAGTTCGATCACCATTGAGCGCCCCTCGCTTGTTGTCTACGAGGTCGATGGCGTCACCTACTACAACGCGACCGTGTACAACCTGCCCGACCGTGGCTGGAACACGGAGGGTACTCTCAACTACATTCCGAGAATTCACCAGTACCAAATCCAGTTCAACCCTCTGGCGTCTTCGAGCGAGGCCAACCTTATCTGGACCTACGTCGACACCATCCTCCTCACTGACCCTGAGGGCAGCCCTATGACTGGTCTGGACGCCAACACTGTGCTGAACTTCGACGGCTTCCACTCCCTGCCGGCTGCCAGCTACACCGGCAATGGCTACAACGAGGCCGGTGTTGGTGGCAAGCGTGTTTCGCTTGACCCCGAGTCGATCAACCTGATCAACGGCACCATGGCCAACGGCTTCTGGATCACCGACGAGTACGGTCCTCTGATCTACAGATTCAACCCTCTGGGCCGTCTGGTCGAGGCTATCCGCCCCTCGAACGCCGTCATCCCCTACCGCAACGGCGTCCAGTCGTTCTCGGCCGATTCGCCTATGATCGGCTCGGGCGAGGATGACGATGTCGACCCGGCTGACCCCGACTCTGGTCGTGCCAACAACCAGGGTTTCGAGGGCTCGTCGATCTCGCCCGACGGATCCCACCTCTGGGTTCTGCTGCAGTCTGCTGCCGTCCAGGACGGTGGCGACGAGAAGTACACCAACCGTTACACTCGCCTGTTCAAGTACGGCATTGGTGTCGAGGACAGCCCTACTTTCCTTGCCGAGTACGTCGTGCCTCTTCCCCAGTACCAGGACCCGGCGTACAAGGACAAGAAGAACCCGCGCACTGCTGCTCAGTCGGAGATTGTTGCTCTCTCTGATGAGATTTTCCTCGTCCTTGCCCGTGACTCCAACCACGGCCGTGCCCAGGACAACACCACCTCGATCTACAGAGAGCTTGCCCTGTACAGCATTGCGAACGCTACCAACGTCAAGACTATCTCGGGTTACGACGCTGCCACCGCTACCGTTGCCCCCGGCGGTGTCCTTGACGACAACATCACCCCTGCCACTTACTACTCTTTCATCGACTTCAACGACGAGACCGAGCTTGCCAAGTTTGGTCTCCACAACGGTGGTGAGGATGACTACTACCTGCTCAACGAGAAGTGGGAGGGTGCTGTCCTGATCCCGGCCGATGGTGCCACCGGTGCCGACGGTGTTTTCTACATCATCGCTGTCTCGGACGACGACTTCATCACCCAGACCGGCCACATGAACTTTGGCCGCTTCGACTACGCTGATGGAACCGGTGCCAACCTGGACAACCAGGCCCTGGTGTTCAAGGTCACCCTTCCCCCGTCGGTCCAGCCCTTCGGCACTTTCCCGGCGGGCAACTAAGCTAGCCCATGTAATTGATAGACAGTAAATTATTAACACACTATCATAGCGTATCTTGATTGCCCTTATGCATCGTAAATTGGCTGGTAAACCTTATACTGTTCCAGGCTGCAATGGGACGTAGCAGTTAACAAGGCGTTGCACACTATGGATAGACACTATGGCCGAGTGGTTAAGGCGACAGACTCGAATGGTATCATTAGTTATCTGTTCTCGTTTCGAGGCGCAGGTTCAAATCCTGCTGGTGTCGATTAATTTTTTTTTGCTGTGTTCAGCACCAACGAAATTCATAGTTAAAGGCAAGGCGAGACTCGCTTGGGCACGAGATGCTCGTGTGCTTTCTACTGCCCTCCGATCTGATACTTAGCAGGCGCCAATTGGCTCATTCGGTGGCTATTGAGTAGGCTGGTAGATGAAATCGATATGCTCTCGTCGTTTTTTGCACGGTGCTAAATTATTGGCTACCAAAGCTTGGTTTTCGTCTAAGAAGCGTGTGGGACTTACCCATAAAGGACACAATTGGGATTTCGTACATAAGAAGTTTAGCGTATGCACCGTAACGCAACTCGAAAAATCGAAACCTGCGCATAGCGCCATGATTTATGCTCAAAATCTCGATGCGCAGGAGAAAACCCGCCAGCTGCGCAGTCTCTCTAAGAGACTGGGGAGAGGTATATAACAGTGCGTTCTCTGCGCAAGGCAACACATCGCCAGATTTTCATCAAACTAAAACACAATCGCAAACGGGACAGCCGTGTCGTGCACTGCATTCAAAATCAATATTACTGATCTTCCCGAGACAGTTCAGTGGGTACCACGGTTGCTACGGTCCCTCCATGAAAGAGGTCTGTCTAGGGTACCGGGCTTTTGTTTAGCCACGGTAATTGTGCCGGCAAAATGGTCTATTGGCAGACAGTCATCGGTTTACTGCTCTCGGCGACTGCTGTGTCAGGGTACCGAGATTCTCCAGTATGTGCGAGCACATGTATGCAATTCATCACTAGGGCACAGTTCGGATGTTCTTCGGAGCAGGGATACCGCCCGTATATACACTGCTTGTTTGACAATGCCGCGGCTGCCGGAACATTTGCGCTATGTCTACATGACCACTGTGAAAGCGATGGAATGGCACGCAAAGGATACTACGACGTTGATCATTACACTGAGTATGACAAAGTCCAGTATTCATATGACGCTGTTCTTCCCCTCGCGCAACAAAACCACACTTCTGCGACCGATTATGATCTCGAAGCGATTCAGTCCAGACCTTTTGCAGTAAATGAGACTATGTACGCGGTCTACTTTCCGACGATATCTCAGTTTCGTTACCAGATAGAGTCAGGGGAAATCTACGGTAGACTGACGATATGGTACTGGTTTGGACTCGTGTCATTTGCAGTATGCCGACGGATGCTGGAGTCGTACTATCCGTCGACATCCATGCGCTTGGCAAAGCTGTTCCAGCTCTTACGCAAACACGTTGTCTTGCCATCACTCTTTGGTAACAGACACACCGTTCCGCTTACGTGGTTCAGATTCCCGCTGGGGTTTCTGCCTACGCGCATGGAAACAGTCATACTCACCATTTACTTCGTCATTAACACGGTCCTGCTATGCATTAACTACACACTGTTTAATAACAACACATACTGGCCAAACGACAAGCTACAACAACTTTTGAGATACGCCTCGGATCGATCTGGAATCATTGCCATGGTTCAGTTGCCGGTCGTGGTTTTATTTGCAGGACGAAACAACGTCTTGCAGTGGGCAACAGGCTGGTCGTTTCAAAGCTTCATGCTCTACCACAGGTGGATTGCTCGCGTCATGTTTTTGAATGCTACTGTGCATTCATTTGGCTATAGTGTTTACAGTCTAAAGGCTGGCATTTATCTTGCTAGCTTTGGAGCACCCTACTGGTGCCTCGGTGTTGTTGCCACGACTGTCTGCGCTCTTTTGGTGGTGCATTCCATCTACTACCTCCGGCACCACTGGTACGAGCTGTTTCTCTTCTTGCATATCGTTCTCGTAGCTGTCTTTCTGGTCACGCTTTATCTTCATCTGCATCTACTTTCATTGGGGTACTATGGCTACATATGGCTATCGGCTGCTCTCTGGAGTATAGATCGCCTCGTTCGGATCGCCAGAATTTTGCTGTTCGGTCTTGCACCAAGCGGCTATGCACGCGTGATTGCGCCCGAAATATTTGAGCTGCGTCTGCAGACCAAAAGCTTTTTGAAGCCGAGCGTTCCTGAGCCCGGAAGCTACTCTTACATTCATTTCGCCAGATTTAAGCCTTGGGAATCACATCCGTTCTCTCTAGTCGAATACGACCAGACCAGAGGGACGTATGTCTACCTCTGTAAAGCATTCGACGGCATCACTAAAGACATTTACCGGTACCTTGAGGCCCAGCCTGGACAAAGCGCAAGCCTAGCTATGGCGCAAGATGGAATGTATGGCAGCAAAACCGATCTCGACAGCTATGAGAAGGTCATATTTGTTGCTGGCGGGATCGGGATCACACCAGTTATCCAGTACGCAAAAGCACTCAAGAAACATCAGCATTTCGTTTTACATTGGATCACGCACTATGAATCAGAAATTGACACCCTTTTGGAGGAACTGAATCTATCAGACACTAGCCTAGAGCTACATACTCATACAACACAATTTGGCGATAGTCCGAGACTATATCCTATTGGCTACGAAAAGTCCGTGTCTGTGGTAGAAAAGGCAGAGAGGAATCTTCGCGTTCATCACAATGGACGACCGGATATTGAGAAACTACTTTCTTCTGAAGTTCGGCGCGCTAATTGCTCAGTGGCGGTTTTTACATGTGGCCCACCTACACTGAATGATGCCTGCAGGAATATTACAGCAAGGCTGGCAACACAGGGCCATCAAGGCTCGGTAGTCGATTACTTCGAAGAATCATTCTTCTGGGCTTAAAGACATTAAAATCCGTGTTCTTAAATCGATCTGCATAAATGGAGTTTATCATAAAAGGACTATGGCTGACCGTAATAAAAATTTAAATCTTGACAGATCAGACGTGGCGTAGCGCTGAATGCGAGCAGTCGATGACATATGAATGTATTGTGTCGTAAACGTTTGTCATTATGACATGGGGGATAATTTGTCGGTGGGAGCACGCTAACAGCGGTGGGTGAGTAAGCTAAGCCGCCTTTGGGCTTGTGAAGATCGCCAAGAGTTCGAGCTTCCGACGCCATGTATTGTTCCCGCGTGCTGAAGAGGTAGCCCGGTCATTAGACTATCCATTGTTCTTTCTGCCCGACAGCTGGCAGAAACTTCAGAATGTAAAATTGATACACAGCCGAAGTGTGGACGCGTCCACTTGACGGCCTCACGTTGCTCGCCGATCGTTTGTAGCCGTGACACAGATCCGCGCCTGACAAATAGATCTAAGCAAATGTATGCCTCTCTGGTTCCCGCGCTTCCGCAACATCCGCCAGGTGTAGCGTAGACTTTCGTCGTGGCCAAAAATTTCCTACGTGTATCTGTAGTCAACTCTGAGCGATAAATGCTTGCAGTTCTTGGGTGCACTAGTGCCTCCGAGATACCCGACAGCCGAAAATAGGCTCTCTGCAAGAACGCTATACTCGGAACGCGCTCTGAAAAGCGCACGTAAGTTGACAAGGGCACGTCAGTCGAGAATCTCCGGCGGATCTACCTCCGGGGAAGTTCCGTAGCCTATCATGCTGCTTGTATATATAACCCTACATTTCCCCACAAAACAACTGCGCTGACCGGTCTGATGACCATCAAGAAGGAAGGAAATGGGGCTCGTGAGCTGGTACAGAAAGGCTTCCGCGCCCCCGGAGGTTCCGAACTACACCGACGAAGAAGTCCGAGAGAAGTTTGCGGAGTACTACTTGACCAGCTATGATAGCCCGACGTATAATATAGTATTTGCACAGTTCTGGGACAGCTGGGACAAGCCACCTGCGTACAGGCGGTACCTTAATAAGCTAGATGCTTGCGTCATGTAAAGAGCCCGGAGTCGATCAATGTTAATTGGCAGGTCATACTTTTTTCTGTCTCTGTTTATAAAGACACTCGATAACATCAACGTCAGTAAGTGCGAACGCTCACCTACGCTTGTTGAGAATGGCTGCTGACTATAAGATAATGCATATATCAGCGGCATGCGGGAGACAGTAAGCAGCTTGTGATTAACAGAGGTTTTAACATATGCAGCTCCATCTCGATGGCCAGCAGCGAAATTTGTTCCATACGTTTCAGTATATTGGCATCATCGTCGGCTCTATCCCTGGACAGGCTATTATGCACAACAGAATAAGACCTGCTATTTGGGTTCCGATGTGTGAGATTCTATGGTCAATTGTTGTCATGTGCATCGCTCTTGTTAAAAATGCTCGGACCGTAGGTATGACTGTTGGCATGAGTCTGACGGTAGATATATGGTCTAAGATTCCTCATTGGACTACTCGAGGCATCTAATTATCCAGCCATTGCGCAGATACTCGGTGCCTGGTATCGACCGGAGGAGATCGCCAAGAGAATGGCGGTTTATGATCTTTCGACTGCCGTTGGAACTATGTGCTCTGGATTTATCCAGTCCGGCGTATACGCTACACTCAACGGAAGAGGAGGGATTGAGGCTTGGCGCTGGCTGTTTATAATAGATGGCGTGGTCTCTATACCCATTGCTATGCTGGGGTTTTACTGTTTACCTGATTATCCACAGACAACTCGAGCACTGTGGTTAACAGAGAAGGAAAAGGAATTCAGTGTGATTAGAGCAAAAGAAATGGGGAAGAAACCAAAGAAGAAGATGACATTTAAGGAGTTTCTTGGGTTTTTCAAAAAGTGGAGGCTGTATGCGTTTTGTTGGCCGTACGTGTTGTTCAGCATCAATGTAACATACAGCTTTATTGGCCTTTGGCTGAAGTCATTAGGAGTCTACAGCGTTGAAGAGCTGAATCTTATTCCATGTGCAGGCTATGGCGCGGCTATCATCATTACGTACATCCTCGCCAATATCTCAGATAAGACTGGAAAGCGCGCCCCTATGCTGCTGGTTTCTATTTTCATCGGTTTCTTGGGGAATCTCCTGCTACAAATATGGGAGATACCGATTGCCCTAAAATTTCTAGCGCAGTACTTTTTGGAGATTGCGTATCCGGCATGGGCCATTATACTAACATGGAGTGCCGAGTCATTCCAAGATGACCCTGCACTTTGCGGTCAGTTAACAGCTATTGGAAATACGCTGAGCAACGCGATACTAGCCTGGTTGCCTTTATTGGCCTTCCCGACACCTGAAGCACCACGATACCGATGGGGATACGGTTTAATGGCCGGCCTGAATGTTTTGTCTGCACTTGGTGTTTTCTTTTTTGTGTACATGGAACGACGTGAGAATCGGAAGCTGGGACGAGTCAAAAACAAATATGGCTTGGCGGTAGATCCGAAGGACGTCAAAGACTACAACGCATCATCAGGGCGATCTATAGAGCTTGCACCGGCACAGGTGCCAGTGGGGGAGAATAGGGGTGAATCTGAAGTTGAGAATTCAGACAAAATTGCATCAATAGGTCGTTAAGATATGAGATTAGGCATATTTACGAATACACTGCATGTTTAAATTTCAACTCGATATGGCTACTCGCAAAGCCCTAATGACTTTTGGAAGCCCATAGACAGTCTTTGAATGAAGTCCTGTAGAAGTAGAGAGATGAGATATGAGAGATGATATGAGAGATGAGAGATGAGAGATGAGAGATGAGATATGAGAGATGAGAGATGAGAGATGAGATATGAGAGATGAGAGATGAGAGATGAGAGATGAGAGATCAGGGATTTAGGGATCAGGGATCAGGGATTTAGGGATTAGGGATTAGGGATTAGGGATTAGGGATTAGGGATTAGGGATTAGGGATTAGGGATTAGGGATTAGGGATTAGGGATTAGGGATTAGGGATTAGGGATTAGGGATTAGGGATTAGGGATTAGGGATTAGGGATTAGGGATTAGGGATTAGGGATT